>NC_056595.1:9209665-9559665 GCF_018340385.1 Cyprinus carpio | reverse complement strand
GAGGAAAACAAAACTAGAGGTATTTTGTATTGCTTGGCAGGAAAGTAACCTATCCTACAGAAAAGCATTATAAACTGCTAGATCTGATTACTTTAGAAGAAAAAAAAACATAACCCCAGGTATTTATTCAATACAGAGGCTAAATTAGCGAAAAATAAAGCATCAACAGGTGTTGACATTTCCCAACAGCACAGCAGTAATGGCTTTATGAACTACTTTACTTCCAATAGTGTGCTATAGATTGCCTGAGGAACAATTCCACTCATTCTCTACTATAGGAAAGGAAGAATTGTATAAACATGTTAAATCATCTAAACCAACAACATGTATGTTAGACCCTATTCCATCTAAGATCCTAAAAGAGGTGCTTCCAGAAGTCATAGATCCTCTTCTGACGATTATTAATTCATCATTTTCATTAGGATATGTCCCCAAGACATTCAAACTGGATGTTATTCAGCCTCTCATCAAAAAACCACAACTTAACCCCAAAAAACTAGTCAATTACAGACCAATCTTGAATCTCCCTTTTCTGTCCAAGATAATAGAAAAGGAAGTATCCTTACAATTGTATTCCTTCTAAGAGAACAAATGGTATCTGTGAGGATTTCCAGTCAGGACTGAAACTGCTCTAATTAGAGTTACAAATGAACTGCCCTTATCATCTGATCATGGTTATATCTCTCTATTAGTGCTATTGGCTCTTAGCACTGCGTTCAACACTATTGACCACAACATTCTTTTGGGTAGAATAGAAAATTTTGCTGGCATTAATGGAAGTGCAAAAGCATGGTTCCAATCTTACCTATATGACCGCCATCAATTCATAGCAGTGAATGAAGAGGTATCATATCGATCACATGTGCAGTTCCTCAAGGCTCAGTACTAAGGCTGTTACTCTTCACACTTTACATGTTACCATTGGGAGATATTATCAGGAAACACAGTGTTAGCTTTCATTGTTATGCTGATGATACTCAGCTCTATATTTCTTTGCGGCCTGGCAGAACATACCAATTTGAAAAACTAGCAGAATGCATAGTTGATATAAAAAAAAAACTGGATGATGAGCAATTTCTTACTGCTAAATTCTGAAAAAAAAAAAAAAAAACAGAGAATTTAGAGAACACTCTCTAAGACTTGATGGCTGCTATATCAATTCTTCGTCTTCATTTAGGAACCTAGGTGTGCTATTTGATAGCAGTCTTCCCTTAGAAAGCCAGGTTTCTAGAATTTGTAAAGCTGCATTTTTCCATCTCAAAAATATTATGACCTATGCTCTCAATGTCAAATGCAGATATGTTTATCCATGCAATTATGACTTCAAGGTTAGATTATTGTAATGCTTTTATTAGGTAGTTGTTCTGCATGCTTAATAAACAAACTCCAGCTGGTCCAAAATCCAGCAGCTAGAGTTCTTACTAGAACCAGTAAGTATTACCATATTAACCTGGTTCTGTCAACACTGCACTGGCTACCTATTAACCATTGTATAGCTTTTAAAATCTTGCTTATTACTTATAAAGCCCTGAATGGTTTAGCACCTCAGTATCTGAACAAGCTCTTGTTACATTATAGTCCACCATGTCCACTGCGTTCTCAAAACTCTGGAAATTTGATAATACCTAGAATATCAAAATCAACTGCAGGCGGCAGACCCTTTTCCTATTTTGCGCCCAAACTCTGGAATAACCTACCTAACATTGTTCGGGAGGCAAACACACTTTGTCAGTTAAAATCTAGATTAAAGACCCATCTCTTTGACCTGGCTTACACATAACACACTAATACATTTCTAATATTCAAATTCGTTACAGTATTTTTAGGCTGCATTCATTCGGTCAACCAGAACCGGGAACACTTCCCATAACACCCGATGTACTTGCTACATCGTTAGAAGAATGGCATCTACACTAATATAAGTCTGTTGCTCTCTTATTCCAAGGTCAGCATAGCCACCAGATCCAGTATGTATCCAGACCAGATGGTGGATCAGCACCTAAAGAGGACCTCTACAACCCCGAAAGTCAGCGGAGACCAGGACAACTAGATGAGCCCCAGATACCCTGTAAAGACCTGATGAACTGCCTTTAACTGAAAAATAAATGTTTACTACTGTCATTTTGCATTATTGACACACAATTTTCCTAATTAATGCTGTACAGTTGGTTTGACAAAATCTGTATTGTTAAAAGTGCTATATAAATAAAGGTGACTTGACTTGATGACGCTGCATTGACGCTGCTGACGTGTTATCTTTGTTATTGGGCGCACCAGAAAACACGTCAGCAGCGTTGTACGTCAGCGGCGTCACTGCAGTGTTGTGAACGCACTCACAACAGACCCGGAAGAGAAGAAAATGCTCAATAAAGTTGTAATTTTTGTTATTTTTGAAGCAAAATGTATATTCGATGCTTCAACAAATTCTAACGGACCCTCTGATGTCACATGGACTACTTTGATGATGTTTTTATTACTTTTCTGGACATGGACAGTATACCGTACATACATTTTCAATGGACTAAATCTAAAATATCTTAAACTGTGTTCCGAAGATGAACGGAAGTCTTACAGGTTTGGATTGACATGAGGGTGAGTCATTAATGACATAATTTTCATTTTTGGGTGAACTAACGCTTTAATGATTGTGAAGTCTTGTTTAGTTCTGTCTGGCATTTCCAAGCGGTTTCCCTGTGTTTGTTCCTTCCGTGTTTGATCTTGGATTGTTTATACCGATTGTGATTCTCTGCTGCCTGCCCCGACCTCTGCTTGTTTCTGTTTCTGATTTTGGATATCCCCTGACATACCTGACGCTGTTTTCTGATCTCTGCCTGTTTGACCATTCTCGATAATAAACTACCACATATGGATCCGAACGTCTCTGACTCCATGTTACAGTATGCTATAACTTTATTATCACACTATGATTAGGGTCATCTATCCATGAGTCAAAATTTACTACTTACTAGAAGTACTACTGCTCTCTGGGGTTAGAACATACAGTACCAAGTGAACATATCACTCCCACAGACACATCGTGAAATGATAAAAAGAGATGGGATGAGTTCTGAGATGAACTGCAGGATTGTCTATTTGGTGTTTGTGGGTGGGTGCGTGCGTGCGTGCTTGTGAGGTCATTCTGTCAGAACTGATTTCTGAACATCTTCCATCATCTATTGGAATGTCAGGTCATGCATTTAGGAGATCTTTAATAGAGACACACAAACAGAAGGGGGTAAATGAGACAGACCTTTGATGTTTCAAGACAGATTATTTCACTTGCAATTCACAAAATGTTAATCATATCAAAGAAAAATAAGCATTAAAATAACAATATCTGACCTTTTTTCTTGCAGCCTTATTTCCCTGTGTGTCCAACGTGTAAGCTGTAGTGTTAACAAACGTGACAGAGAAATTGTGATTAGACACTCAGCTATCCAGTGAGCTACAGACAGAAGCAAACCACATTATTACACTTGAACAACAACAACAAACTGATTATATTACATACTTTAAATCAAACCAAAACTACAGGATTGATGCATGAGGTACAAATACACCAGTTGCAATGAAATCCACTTCCATTGGGTGTCAGCAATGTGCTGTTTGATCTGAGGTAAGGCCAGCCAGACATATGAGTGGATTTCAGAAGATTCCTCTGGCAATATTTATTGGCCTGATTTTTTTTATTATTATTTTTTTTTTATGATACTAATGGGTTGTACATCACAAAAAACATATCTATTCTTCCTTCATATAAAATAGATCCAAGATAGCACACAACAATCAGCACATAAATCACATACATCTACATATGTGTTGGTAAAGTCTCTTTCCAGGGGCTGTGTGTTGGCATAGCAAATCCAGTGCCCACTCTGCCAGCCCCACAGCCCTCATGAAGTGATGAAATCTACCTGGCACCAGCTGTCCCTGGGCAATCTCAAAGCCCCGCCTTTCACCTACAACCAACCAATCAGAGAGCAAACAATTAATCAGTGAATCACTAATACTAATTATGATAATAATTTTGTAACAAGCATAAAATCTCTGTTATGGCATTTTATGAGTCATTTTATAACCAAAATAAAAAAATAAAAATAAAAAATGGTGAATGCCCACAAGGTAAGTTAATTTTGTTATGTGCATCAATATCTATCATGCATTTAAATGAATTTCTAGTATTCCACTAAATCAATCAATCAATCAACTCTGATTTCACTCCTGTGTGTAAGTGCCTAGGTCGCTAACGTTATTGACGTAATGTGCGCTTATTAGTGTGCAGGAAGTGTACACACATACAGTGGGGTGAGTACATGTACAGACATCTTGCGATGTAAGACCCGAAATTATAACTCTCACAAAACAGACGCCATGCAACAAAAAGATAAACTTCCTGATCTGAAGAGACGATCTCAAGGAAAACCATTTGCTCAACTGTCCCTTTACCCATCCTTAAGCCCCCTCCTACCCTCCTGGCCACATTGCCCTGGTCACTTAAAGTTGACTTAGAAGTGTCAAGAACTCAATTACTATACTTACATTTTGTGGTTATCATATCTTAAGAATCTATTATTTTAACCCTTTCATGTTTAGTATCATTGTAAAGGTCTCCATGCGATTGGTCTCAATTTCACAGCAGTCACTTATATTATGAGAAAGATTGAAAACTTTAGAAGAATTGTGTTTTGCTGCTGAGGGGTGGGTCTCCCTCAGGGTCTGGTGAGAAGATACATGACCAAGTGTGACCCTGGGTCAAAGATCATAACAAACCAAAAGGTATTTTATGTTTTTACAACTGATTTGAAGATTTATTTTTGTTCTGGTCTGGGTATATAAGTGGCAAAACACTACTTTGGGATTCTGTAACCAGAAAACCCCCACACTGTGTGTGTGAGAGAGTTTCTGGAGCTCTGCACTAGAACTTTCACATGCTGTTGTGTTTTCCTGCTGTCAGGTATGCATTTATTTTTATTTTTTCAAATGTGTTTTTTTGTTAACCACATTGTGCTCATAGAACACACTTTATAGTTGTTTGTGCTACTACATGTGCACATGGACTTTTCAAATTTATAATTTAAAACATGATTGCTTTACTGTAAGTGTTGTTTGAAATAAGTTACATGTGTGATTATGTTGAATTTGTTTGTCTCTGACGTGGAACACTCGGCTATAGCCCATATAGCTGCAGTAATCCATGTACAGGAGCATAGAATTGCCATGTGGCAACAATGTGATTCACAACTGCATTATATCTTCGGAATTGGCATCTAATTGTTTATGTAATTGGCATGATACATTTCTAGCTGACTAATGATAAACTGTTATATTTGATTTTACGCTTATCTCTTCTGAAATCACTATGACTAGTAGATCATGTGTAGGCTGGTGTTACCTCAAATCTTTGTCCAGGACAGAACAAACTGAAGGCACCTGGATGAATTGAGAAGTAGGCACTTCATCTGTGATCTTTTGACTTCTGTCTATCACTGATTTAGCAAGTTGTATGGGAAATGACTAAGCAAACTAAACTTTTTGACAAGAGAAAGTAGTAGGCGGCTGGCAAAACAGGTATTAGTCAACCTACATCCTCTGACGAAAATCAGACTGGCGAGTTTGTGATCTTGAGATCCACGCAGATCACACGAGACTCAAATGCAACATTGGGTCCCAGATGAACAAATAATTGAAAGTATAGGATGTTCTGAATAATCAAATATCTAAATTAATACATAATCAATATCTGTGATCAGTCCTTAATTAGAAATACAGTCTAAATTTAATGATTGATTGATTTTGGTTTGAGTTTTTTTAAAGAGATAGATTAAAATATTTAATGATCACTTGTAATTGGAGTGAACTTTGCAGAAGCACGAGTAAAAGATCTACATGCATTCTACCTTCGCCCACGCCATTGGATTCCGTCATTGGGCCAATTGGGTGGTTCTTACACAGACATGAAAAGGGATTGGCAAAGACTCAACCTGAGATGAGGATATGATAAGTGTCATGTGTCAAGGTAGATTGTGTTACTCAGTACTCACTGTCCTGACTGAAAACGGTGAGCAGTCTTATCTTTTTCACTCCTGGTGTGTTCAGAGGTAACAGGATCATGCTGTGTAGGCCATGCCTGAAAAACATTTGCACATAAACACACATTTACTATATTATTGAAATATAGTAAATCACACTTCTGAATGAAAAGACAACATTACACACTAGGCATTACACATAATATTTAATTAAGTTTATATTATAATATGTATACAGGAAAATCATGATTTCTCAGGATATGGTAACTATAGTTAAGAAACAAAGTTCATAAAATGTATTCCCTGTGAGAGTTATTCATTAGATATGAAGCTGAAGCAGTTTTAGTTTCATAAACTTGGATTCAAATGAAATACAGAATTGGGAAAACTGCACCCTCTCTCTCTTTTCAGCTGCCAAGGTCACTGCTCACTGCAGGGAGAAAGCACTGCTAGACAGACAGCAGACAGGAAAAGATGATTCTGAAACAAAGAAGCACTAAGGTCGCGATGGAGAGAGATGTAGAGAGCAGGATACTAAAGAACTCAGAGCATAAAAGAGAGAGTGCCTCCATGATAAGGCAACACTATTAAATAAAAGAATTCAAAGGAACACATTTTTTTGTGTTGGTATTTATTGTGTAAACACTCAACACGCTACAGTATATATAAATTTACGAGCAAGGACCACACCACAACCAAATATGTAAATGAATAGTTTATTGTTCAGAATGTTAGGGTTGAGTTGTAAGAGGATGAAAAGGTAAAGGAGTTAGATGATGGTCAGGTTGATCTGGGTGTCTGGAACTGATGGCCCGGAGAGACTCAGGATGCAATCTGAAAAGAATAAGGATAGCTGATTTGATTAAAGGGGAGGGAAGGGTGGGTTAGAGAGAAAAAGACAGAGACATGGGGCAGACTGAATATATGAAGGATTTGGGAAGTGATGTGATTGGTAGAGGCGTGGCCTCGCTCCCGAACCTTAGTTAACTAGTTAACTCCCTTTCACGAGCAAGGAGCACACCACAACCAAATATGTAAATGAATAGTTTATTGTTCAGAATGTTAGGGATGAGTTGTAAGAGGATGAAAAGGTAAAGGGGATAGGATATATACATATAGGCCTACACAAAAACACACACACACACACACACACACAGTTTTATACATATCTAGAATTCAAATACAATTAATTTATTTATTATTTTATTTATTTTATTTTTACAATACAACTTTACAGAAAATGCATGTTTCTTTGTTACAAATAAAAAGAGTAATGTCCACAGTATTTGTACATTTCCCAGATAATACAAATCAGATAAGTGGAATATTACTGTATTTAAGCAGAAATGATGAATACCACTAAAGCAATGATAAGCATCTTACATGAAGCATAATTAAATATCTTACTGTCTTTTGGCACTGATAATTTTTTTTTTAAGTTGTTATACGAAGCTCTTACAGAACACTCTCTAAGACTTGATGACTGCTCTGTCAATTCTTCGTCATCAGTTAGGAACCTAGGTGTGCTATTTGATAGCAACCTTTCTTTAGAAAGCCACGTTTCTAGCATTTGTAAAACTGCATTTTTCCATCTCAAAAAATATCTAAATTATGGCCTATGCTCTCAATGTCAAATGCAGAAATGTTAATCCAAGCGTTTATGACCTCAAGGTTAGACTATTGTAATGCTCTATTGGGTGGTTGTTTTGCACGCTTAGTAAACAAATTCCAGTTAGTCCAAAATGCAGCAGCTAGAGTTCTTACTAGAACCAGGAAGTATGATCATATTAGCCTGGTCCTGTCAACACTGCACAGGACTAGAGCCCCAGAGACAGATCCCCTGTAAAGACCTTGTCTCAGACGACCCCCGGGACAAGACCACAGAAGATTCTTCTGCACAATCTGACTTTACTGCAGCCTGGAATTGAACTGCTGGTTTCGTCTGGCCAGAGGAGAACTGGCCGCCCAACTGAGCCTGGTTCTCCCAAGGTTTTTTTCTCCATTCTGTCACTGATGGAGTTTTGGTTCCTTGCTGCTGTCGCCTCTGGCTTGCTTAGTTGGGGACACTTCATTTACAGCGATATCGTTGATTTGATTGCAAATTATTGCACAGATACTATGACTTGACTTGACTTGTATCCACTCCCCAGACAGCTCATATGAGATCCATTCATGCTATAATTACATTACACATAAATGGGCTATGTTGTGGATTATCTCTGCTGATGAAACTCAAGATGTAAGCAATGGCTAATACACACAAAGCACTGAAGCAATGGTGTCTCACAAAAGTTGAGACCGAATTAATTTGTGAACTGCTGTCAGAACCTTGTCTACATGTGATCTTTGGACACTGAGTTTGCTCCCTTTCAAGTTGACAGCGAGTGCTTGGAAAAGAAGACAAGGGCTTCACCATTCAGAGGTTTTACCGATGATGATGCGATTTTCCTGTGGCACAATGGTGCACGCACCAACAAAAGGTAAGCTTGCTTGAGCTTATGCTGGGCCAGATCGCTAACTACTGCCCTGTTATTTCCCGAATACTATTATTAAAAACTTTACATGCAGGATTATTCATGACCTGCGCGTGTCGCTGTTGGACAGTGTTATTCCTGCTTCCTGTCTGCCGTGCTGCTGGTTTGTGATTGTAGCTCTGTGTAGCTTCCCTTTTTTCGTAGAATATATATCTTACTATCACTCTCTGTTGTTTAAAGTGATAAAATATACCTTAATTCCCACCATATTTCTGATATTATCTATCATCCTAATCTGATTAATTTGAACGTTCACCTTTATTCTAAAACTGCGAGTGCAGCCTGTGTGCAGCGCGTTAGCATTTGTTAGCCGGTTAGCTTATCATTAGCATTTCCATTCTCGCCTATTGCTGTTTTCTTTTCTCTCTCTCTCTCCCCGTTTCTTTTCTCTCGCTCTGTTTTTTCACAAGTTCATCAAACAACTGCGGTGAGTAAGAATCACTCATCAATCACGGAGAGTAATGGCTTTTTCTCCTGCTATTGTTGTTTGCACCACTTGCCACATGTATAGTTTATCTCTCTCTGTCAAAGACGAGGGATTCACATGTGATAATTGCAGGGAAATAGTTAGGCTGACAGAAAAGATTTCAGGATTAGAGACACGTATCCAAACTTTAATTGAGGACAGAAAGAATGTGAGGGCTCTAAATACGTACGATACGGTACATTGTTCGGTTCCGGTTACAATGCCACTGCTGCAGGGTGACTGGGTGACTGTGAGGCGACATAGTCGTGGATCAAAACACCGCTCTTCCGTTCCAGTCAAAACATTAAACAGGTTCTCCCCACTCAGTGATGCACCCACTGAAAAACCTGATCAAAGTGCTCTAGTTATTGGCGATTCTATTGTATGGAATGTGAAAATAGAGACACCAGCCACCATAGTCCAATGTTTACCAGGAGCCAGAGCGCCTGAAATCTTGGCAAATTTAAAGTGCTGGCTAATGCTAAACGTAAATACAGTAAGATTGTTATTCGCGCAGGCACCAATGAAGTTTGACTTCGCCAGTTGGAGATCACTAAAAGTAACATTAAAGAGGTGTATGAACTTGCAAGCATGAGGTCAGACACTGTAATATGCTCTGGTCCCCTCCCTGCTTACCGTGGTGATGAGATACACAGCAGACTGTCATCACTTAATGGCTGGATGTCTAAGTGGCGCCCACAGAATAACACAGACTTCATAGACAATTGGACGAGTTTTTGGGACAGACCAGACCTGTTGAAAAGAGATGGTCTTCATGCTTCCTGGGGTGGTTCCACTCTTCTGTCTAGAAATAAGGTACATAGTCTTAGAGTTTGTACTTGACTAACTGGGGCCCAGGTCAGGAAGCAGACAGACTCCCTAAACCGACCATCTGCTAGCCAACTCACGTCACAGAAATCAGTTAATTATCAGCACATAGAGACTCTTTCACCTAGATATCACATTATAGAGACTGTGTCTGTTCCCCAAAATAGAAAATAGAAAAAACGTCCAAACCAATTTGAGCGTAACAATTTAATTGATGTTTAACAAACAAAAACAGATATAATACGGATAAACAAATGATAAAGCTTGGCTTATTGAATATCAGGTCCCTTTCTACGAAAGCACTTTTTGTAAATGATATGATCACTGATCATAACCTAGATGTGCTCTGTTTGACAGAAACCTGGCTAAAACCTGATGATTACATTATTTTAAATGAGTCTTTCCCCCAGGATTACTGTTATATACATGAGCCACGTCCAAAAGGTAAAGGGGAAAATGTTGCTTCAGTTTATAACAATGTTTTCAGTATTTCTCAGAGGGCGGGCTACAAGTATAACTTTTTTGAAGTACTGGTGCTTCATATAACATTATCCAGAGAAACACATGTTGATGATAAATCCCCTGTGATGTTTGTACTGGCTACTGTATACAGGCCACCAGGGCACCATACAGACTTTATTAAAGAATTTGCTGATTTTATATCCGAGTTAGTGCTGGCTGCAGATAAAGTTTTAATTGTTGGTGATTTTAATGTGCATTTTGATAATGAAAAATATGCATTGGGATCAGCATTCATAGACATTCTGAACAATATTGGGGTTAGTAAACATGTCTCAGGACCTATTCATAGTCGAAATCATACTCTAGATTTAATACTGTCACATGTAATTGATGTTGATGGTGTTTAAATTATGCAGCCAAGTGATGATATCTCAGATCATTATTTAGTCTTGTGCAAACCTCATATAGCTAAAACTGTGATTTCTACTCCTTGTTACAAGTATGGAAGAAGCATCACTTCTACCACAAAAGACTGCTTTGTAAGTAATCTTCCTGATTTATCCCAATTCCTTAGCATATCCAAAACCTCAGAACAACTTGATGATGTGACAGAAACTATGAACTCTCTCTTTTCTAGCATTTTAAATACAGTTGCTCCTTTATGCTTAAGGAAGATTAAGGAAAACAGACTGACACCATAGTATAATAAGCACACTCGCACACTAAAGAGAGAAGCCCGGAAAAAAGAGTGTGGTTGGAGGAAAACAAAACTAGAGGTATTTCGTATTGCTTGGCAGGAAAGTAACCAATCTTACATGAAAGCATTAAAAACTGCTAGATCTGATTACTTTTCTTCTCTTTTAGAAGAAAACAAACATAACCTGATGTATTTATTCAATACAGTGGGTAAATGAACGAAAATAAAACTAAAATTGATAAAGATAAAATTGTAACCATGCAGCCGTCAGCTATAGTAACGCTGCGTTCGACACTACTGACCACAACATTCTTTTGCATAGACTAGAAAACTTTGTTGGTATTAATGAAAGTGCATAAGCATGGTTCAAATCATACTTATTTGACCGCCATCAATTCATAGCAGTGAATAAAGAGGTATCATATCGATCACAAGTGCCTTATGAAGTACCTCAAGGCTCAGTACTAGGGCCGTTACTCTTCACACTTTACATGTTACCCTTGGGAGATATCATCAGGAATCTGGGTGTTAGATTTTATTTTTATGCTGATGATAATTGTAGTAGGAACTTTTATTAGACAGTTTTAAAATAGCTATTTGAAATGGTGTTAGTAGTAGATATAAAAAACTGGATGACAAGTAATTTCTTATTGCTAAATTCTGGAAGAAAAAAAAACAAAAAACAGATGTGTTAATTATAGGACCTAAAACCTCTGCATGTAATAACCTAGAACACGGTCTAAGACTTGATGGCTGCTCTGTCAATTCTTCGTCATCAGTTAGGAACCTAGGTGTGCTATTTGATAGCAACCTTTCCTTAGAAAGCCACGTTTCTAGCATTTGTAAAACTGTATTTTTCCATCTCAAAAATATATCTTAATTACGACCTGTGCTCTCAATGTCAAATGCAGAAATGTTAATCCATGCGTTTATGACCTCAAGGTTAGATTATTGTAATGCTTTATTGGGTGGTTGTTCTGCATGCTTAATAAATAAACTCCAGCTAGTCCAAAACGCAGCAGCTAGAGTTCTTACTAGAACCAGGAAGTATGACCATATTAGCCCGGTTCTGTCAACACTGCATTGGCTACCTATGAAACATAATAAAGATTTTAAAATCTTGCTTATTACTTATAAAGCCCTGAATGGTTTAGCACCTCTGTATTTGAACAAGCTCTTGTTACATAATAGTCCTCCACGTCCGCTGCGTTCTCAAAACTCCGGCAATTTGATTATACCTAGAATATCAAAATCAACTGCGGGCGGCAGATCCTTTTCCTATTTAGCGCCTAAACTCTGGAATAACCTACCTAACATTGTTCGGGAGGCAGACACACTCTGTCAGTTTAAATCTAGTTTAAAGAGCCATCTCTTTAACCTTACACATAACACGCCAATACGCTTCTAATATCCAAATCCGTTAAAGGATTTTAGGCTGCATTAATTAGGTCAACTTGAACCGGGAACACTTCCCATAACACCCAATGTACTTGCTACATCATTAGAAGAATGGCATCTATGCTAATATTAGTCTGTTTCTCTCTTATTCCGAGGTCACCGTAGCCTCCAGATCCAGTCTGTATCCAGATCAGATGGTCACTGCAGTCACCCGGATCCAGTACGTATCCAGCCCAGATGGTGGATCAGCGCCTAGAAAGGACCTCTACAGCCTGAAAGTCTTCGGAGACCAGGACAACTAGATGGGCCCCAAGATACCCTGTAAAGACCTTGTCTCAGACGGCCACCGGGACAAGACCACAGGAACCAGTTGAATCCTCTGCACAATGGGACTTTGCTGCAGCCTGGAATTGAACTGCTGGTTTCGTCTGGCCAGAGAAGAACTGGCCCCCCGAACTGAACCTGGTTTCTCCCAAGGTTTTTTCTCCATTCTGTCACCGATGGAGTTTTGGTCCCTTGCCGCTGTTGCCTCTGGCTTGCTTAGTTGGGGACACTTCATTTCCAGCGATATCGCTGACTTAATTGCACAGATACTATTTAAACTGAACTGAGCTGGATGATGACATTACTGAATTCAATGATGAACTGTCTTTAACTGAAAAATGAGTGTTTACTTTTGTCATTTTGCATTATTGACACTATTTTCCTAATTAATGCTGTACAGTTGCTTTGACACTATCTCTATTGTTAAAAGCGCTATATAAATTGATCACAAATGGCAGAATATCAGACTACATTATGGATTACAGTCAACTGGTGCACATTTCATTTTGACTTTGCTGCTTTTAAACTTGAGTCTAATGAAGGACCAGAGGATTTGTACCAGATATTAATTGTGTTTTTCGAGGCTTATTTACTACTTAGAGACTCTGGCATTACTCATTGACGATGAGGAGCTTTCCCTCATGATAGAAAAGTTCATTGTCCTTATTTGTCTTTGTCTTTGTTTGTCTCTGGTGTCCATAAAACCAGAGATATCTCAGGCCCTGTATTCACTCCTGGATAAGCTACAGTCACCTTGCCGCAAAGATTTTGGTCATGTCCACATAAGGCTGACCATTGACAGTGGTGCAACAGAAAACATGATAAAGGCACTGTGTGCCACCAAACTGGGTCTTAAAGTCTCTAGTAGAACGCAGTCAGTTTGTCAAGCAGACGGCTCCTCACCATTGAAGGTGGTTGGAGAGACATGCACACAGTTTCAAAGGGACGGGCACATGTTTTTTTTCAATGGACTTGTGGTAGAAAACTTGGATTCAGACATTCCCGCTGGCATCCCCTTTATCGAATGTAATGTCATCTCTGTCCGCCCCGGCTAGACATCAGGGCCCATATTCATAAAACATCTTAAGGCTAAAAGTAGCTCATAACTCACTGATTTAGGAGAAGATCTTAAAAATAATCGGTGTGTTAGTCCTAAATTTAGGACTCCTAAATTTTTATTCTAATTGAATTTTACAAAGCGTTTTAGCGCTAAAAATTAGCTCCTAAATCTGTGAAACATTAGGAGTAGTGTAGAAGACTCCTAAGTCACTAAGACCAAATCTGAACTATCCTAAGATGGCTGTTGTCAGCAAATCTACCTCGGAATATAAACATTTTAGAAACATTTTACGATAATGAGCATTTATAAATGTAATGGCTTTGGTTTGGAGGTTACACTTAGCCTGCATTTTAAAATCTTTATTTGAATGTGGCAATTCAATTTTTATTTCAAATACTTTATCTGGCAACATAATATTGCACTCTACAATATTTCTATGAATAAATCTCTGACAGAGACTATCACCCAATCACTGTGTGCATAGTTAGTATCCCTTACTCTTATCTAATATTTCTATGAATAAATCTCTGACAGAGACTATCAGCCAATCACTGTGTGCATAGTTAGTATCCCTTACTTTTATCTTAAGACTTCTGTCTATTCTTTAGTAAAAGTTTGTCTCAGTAGCTTTGTGAATAGGTTTTAAGAGAAAACTCTTAGCTAAAAACTTTTACTGCTATTTAGGAGAACTTTTAGTGGTAAGATAAAATGTTTTGTGAATATGGGCCCAGGTCTGTGTGGGGTCAGACACATGTGAGTATGGTGCCAATCGGACATATGGAGACTGACATGCTATTCAGCGAGCTCACATACTTTGTGCTACCTCATCACATACCTCAACACATACTTCCAGTGCCACATGAGGGCTGTATGCACTTGGTTTGCACCATTATTTTTTGTAGGGTATCTGAAAATATCATAATTCCTGATCTGACTGATGCACCATAGGGTATTAAGAAACATGATCACGTATACTGCGTTCGCATGACTTACATACTGGAGTCCCAAACTGAGCAAGCTCAGTGTGAAGCACCTCAGACTTTCACTCACAAGTCCAGTTCACCCAGTACACTTCTATTCTCTGAGCTTATCTCATTAGACCCCAATGGCTTTATGACGGCGGACATTAGAGATTCATTTCAAGAGGTTCATAGGGAATTTGATGAGGTCTTCAGTCCGCAGTTAAGGGCTATAATGTATGTACAGCATTCGTCAGGGGTGGATTTAGTGAATTGGGGGCCCCAAAAAATATAGGAATGGCGCCCTATACATTTGCACACATTTACCTAGATCATACCTTGCTTTTTTGTCGTGATGCTTGCTGCTGCACAATGGTGCCACATAAATTTTTTATGTACATGTTATAATGGGATTCTTTGATTTACATTTATTCATTTAGCAGACACTTTTATTATTTTATGTTGTAGACCATGAAATAGCAATTGATTTACCCTTGAGATACAAGTTTTAACAACAACAACAACAAAAATAAATTATAAAATGATAAACATCACAATTTAACCTTTAAATTGTGCCTTTCTTGGTTTTCTAATTATTTCACTGATAGATTTCAGTGTGTTAAGTCTGAGGGTCTGCTGTCTGAGCCTCTGGCTGTATCTATGGGGGTGCCCCAGGGCTCGATCCTCGGCCCGATGTTATTCTCTGTTTACATCAATGATGTTGCTCGTGCTGCGGGCAACTCTCTTATTCATCTCTACGCAGACAACACCGTTCTGTACACTTCAGGCTCAACATTGGAAAACATTTTAGAAAAACTCCAAAAGCATTTTGAAGACATTCAATTAGCCTTCTGTGATCTTCAATTGTCTTTAAACTCTAGTAAAACAAAATGCATGATTTTTAATCGGACACATTCTGTATCTTCGTGCCCAATAAACATCACCACCCTGAATGGGTCTAAGCTGGAATATGTGGAGAAATATAAATACCTAGGGGTCTGGCTAGACCCCTCGCTTTCCTTTCAAACCCACATAAACCATCTCCAGTCAAAGATCAAGTCCAGGATTGGGTTTCTATTTCAAAATAAAGCTTCATTTACTCTTCCTGCAAAACAGGCCCTTGTGAAAATGACCATCATTCCAATGCTTGACTTTAGTGATGTTGTCTACAGAACTGCTTCTAATTCTTTACTCAAGAAATTGGACGTTGTTTACCACAGTGCTATTCGCTTTATTACTAAAGCTCCATACAACACCCACCACTGTACTCTTTACTCACTAGTTGGATGGCCTTCGTTACACAACCGGCGCCTAAATCACTGGTATCAGTTAATTTACAAGTCCATATTAGGCAAAATACCATCTTACCTAAGTGCTTTAATAACCATATCAGTGCCTGTATTTAACCTGCATTCGAGTAAATATATCTCTCTAGACCCTACAAAAGCCCGCACCTCTTTTGGCCGCTCTTCTTTTAAATTTTCTGCTGCAAATGATTGGAACACTGTACAAAAGTCTCTCAAATTAGAATCTACTGTTTCAATCACTACTTTTAAAGTTTTACTGTCAAATTTAATGACAGACCACTGTACATGTTGATGCTCTTTGCAAACAAAGTCTTATGTATTTTTTTGCACATATTCAACCGAATGGCTGTCATTGCATTTATTTGCACATTATCAATTTACCCATGTTGGACTATACTATTATCCTACTGCTATTTTTCTTGCACTGTCATTTTACATTTTTAAACAATTAAGTTTTCCAATTTTTATTTTTATACATTGTCCAGTACTTTTAACTGAATCTGAATGCCTTCTATATTTATGACTGTGTATTTGAATGTCGGTATGTCATGTGTAACTTCATGTTGCCTTGTACCCTGCGTCTTATCTCGGCCAGGTCGCGGTTGCAAATGAGAACCTGGTTAAATAAAGGTAAAATAAAAAAAAATAAAATAAACCAATTTTTTTTTTTATAAAAGAAAAGGGATGAGTCTGAGGTATAAATTATTATATTATTTAAACAGATTTACGTGGGTGAATTTTTGCATTGGTCTGAACAAAAACTGCAGACTGGATTATTGAAAATGCACATTTATTCTCTGCCAGTAGGAAGTGCTTTTGGAATGTCACAAATATAGTGGTTTCCCCTGTGATGGCTGTAAACAAAGCAGCTCAGCTCATAAATGAGACTTTATCAGGTAAAATGAAACTTTGATCAAACCTTTTCTGAAGACAATCAGTTACCTTCAGAGGTTCATTCATATAAAAACTTGAATTAGTGAGAATGAGAAAAGTGTGAAAAAATATAGTCTATATCTACGAGGAAAGTCCACTGATGAGTTACCAGTGTAAGCCTACATTTTATTTTAGTCATTTTAACTTAGGGCTGTAAGTCAATTAAAATATATCATTGCGATTAATCACATGATTGTCATGAGTTAACTCGTGAATAATCGCAACTTAATCACACATTTTTTTCTGATCTAAATGTACCATAAATTAATATTTTTCCCCATGATTTCACAGACAAGGCTTAAGCTAGAACCAGACTAAAATACATGTTTGAGCTGTCTCAACTGAAAATATCTTGCTGTGACATATCTTAAAATATGTCAGTGTCAATGTTCTGTTTCAAGATGCACACCTGCAACATTTTCTTCTAAGGCATTTTTGTAAAGTTGCTTAAATATCTTAATTTAAGGCCTAGTCCTGGCTTAAGATAAGCCCCGTTTGTGAAACCGGACCTTCAAGTTTTTAACCTAATCAACATGGGCATGGACAAATATGGATGTTTTATGTAATATATGTTTATTATTAGTGAAACCGTAGTTAACAGAGCATGAAGAGTAGACATGTTTCATAGGTCATAGATGTTTTTCAAATAACTTGTTCATGTCTATTAGACACATTAAAAAAAAACACACACAAATACTAGGTACTAGAAATACTATTACTTCTCTTTCTTTGCACTGAGCAATTTACTAACACAAACCTGTTTGCATTTTCACAAGACAGGGCATCTCACTTCTTCTGAACATGCAAAATGTACATTTATTATTTATTATTACATTTGTTTGCCTCTCAGTGCCACATACTGTATTTTGATGCAGCTAAATTCTCAAAACTGTTTTCATTGATATATTTGACTGTTTCTGTTGTCAGATAATGGGATGAATATAAAATAGTGACTGAAACGTGTCCCATTAAGACTAACCAGCTCTCCCTTACAAGATGTTAATCTGCACAAAAATCCTGATTTATAATGGTGCCGTCGTCTAATAAAATCAAATGGGCTACACACAAGATAAAGACAATAGTTCTTCTGTGATTTCGGCTATACTTGCATGTAAAATTAGAGACGCAACATATCTGTGTTTTAACTGAAAGCGCAGCTCCTTTCACCCGTGCGCTGAACAGAGCAGACTCAAACCGGGTTCACACCGCAAGCTGCAGCAGAGCTGAAGCAGCAGGTAGGCAGAGCGGAAGCAACGCGCGGCTATTTTGCTTTCACACCGGCAGCGGAGGCATCACACCGCAAGCTGCAGCAGAGCTGAAGCAGCAGGTAGGCAGATCGATTTTGTTTTTTCTTGAAGAGAACAATAATTCTACAATTTCACACATTGGTTTTATGTAGCCAACACATGTTTTCTGCTGAACATTCCAATGTATTAGAGGAAAGTGGCAGGCTTTTGAGGTTGCGGTGAACCTAGAACTGTAAGTACTTTGACATATTTTAACATTAAAAAAATAATAATAATAAATAATAATAAATATATATATAAATAAATATATATATATATATATATATATATATATATATACAGTAGGTGGCCATCCAAAACCGCAAACTTTTGACCGCTGAGTGGCGCTTTAATCACAAGTTATCAAACAAGCGCATCAAAGCACATTTTCGCAAATAGACGTCAGCTTTGCCTCGCTGATGTGTTACATTTGACGGCTGCAGTCAGGGAAAATGAAAGAAAAACACTGTAGTTAAAATATTTAATTTTCACAGATGAAAGTTTGGTACTTATGAATTTATTTATATAATATGAATTATGTGTTATATTATTCAAAAGAAATTGTGGTTTACTTTGCATCGTAGCATTAAATGTGGTAGCCTATTTTAGTGAGCTACATGGATTAAAATGTCAATATTCTCATATATTAGGCCTATATTTTAATTTATATTTTAAAATTCCTTTAATAAAACAACATGCATTTTTGTTATTAGTTACCTGTCCTTTATTTTGACAGACAACTTCTTGGGAAAATATATTTGTCTGTACACTGATTAAGAAATTGTTGCGTGTTTTATAAATTATTTTCCTTATTTTAGTAAAACGTGAGGCACTGTATAATTTCGTTCCCATTATTTAGGCCTAATTAAAACAAGAAATGAATAAATTAAACCTGCACGATTTAGCTAAATCATTGAAATTCTAAAGAATGGACGGATTAATAAAACGTCCTCATGTTTAAACTCAAGTTCTCTCATTATAATCAATAAAATACACACGATGTAAATAAGAGCTTCATTAATTGACAACTTCAGTGATTTTAAAGGGAGCCTTCTTTACTTGCTTTATACTTTTTACTTGCATATAATTTAAGTAAAAAAATAAAATTGCAGCCGCATTTAAATGCAGGTGTGTAAAATGTCTGTGTGCAAGATTTGCGCGGCGCTAGTGATGCTGAGTGCATGCGCAGCATTTATTCTTATTTGTTTTATCTTCATTAAAAATCTTGTTTGGTTTTATTTTGGATAACTGCATGTAAAAAATAATTTACTTTATAATGCACATGCAAAATGTGAATTATTATTCATATTCAAGTGTTTGTATGAAAATTATTAATTTGCATCCAGGACAGGGAGGCGCCCTCTAGATCACTTGAATTTTTTCCTGATAATGAATTAACTTAAAATTGTGGTGTCTCACATACATGAGAAATATATCTACGGAAAGCTTGAAATGTCTTTTAAACGAATCAATTCAGAGCGAAAGCATTATGTAATCTGTGAAGGTTGTATTTCTCTTTAAAGGCGCGTTCATGTGGAGAGAGTCAGCACTGTGAATTTCATCTTGCAGCCGAAAAGAAAACATTTGTTTATTAATAAATAATTAACATGTCTCCTTTTTTACAATTATTGGGCTACTTCTGCCTGTGTTTTGTGGCAAACTTAATGCATGTGCTTGAGCGTGGAATATATTAAGGCTTATTATGGATTATAGATGTTAATTTAATATAAATCTGCGATTAGTTGAATAATGACAAATGAACGGCTAGTAACTAGAAAAATCTTACGTGGAGGGCAGACCTATTAAATACCCTCTAGACATCTCTGTTAAAGTTTTTAAAGCATTTTATACGCGTATGCATAAATTCTTCTTTCAGAATGGTCTGTAATGGAGAGATGCTTTAACACAGATTTTTCCTTTGAAACACAAAAACGAAAATTTAAATAAAATTGATATTTTATGTTTTGAGAATGGACAACCCTTCTCTGCAGATATTGTTGCTTCTGGATTGTGCATTGTAATTAGGCTACAAAATATATATATATATATATATATATATATATATATATATATATATATATATATATATATATATATAATATATTAATAATAATAATAATAATAATAATAATAATAATAATGTCTCCAAAAACTCCAAAATGTTTTTTGTCATGTCTGTAACGCATGTGTATTCCCAAATCTAAAAAAGCCTATAAAACATCATAGACGGATCATACTGATGTCTGGATTCTGTTTGGGATTTAGAAAAACATAAAGAGATGGTTCAATATATTGGTTATGAAAAGGCTACATTCTGTGAGAATTTATATTTCATAGTCTAAAAAATATTATTTAGACGAAACAAAATAAAATTAACGCAACAGTTTGCGAATTTATTTATTTTATTTATTTATTTGAGTTAAGGCAACTACCTCTGAAATTAAGTTATAATAACCAATAAACTATATTGCGCTATACAGTAGTCAACATTTGAAGTGGATCAAAACCTTTCTTCAAAAGTTGCCCTAAAATAGGGTGACCATATGTGCCGTTCATACGGGACACGTCCCGGCCAGGATTTTAATATTGCCTAAAACATCCAAAGCAGTTTGACCAATAACATGCAGGCATTATACATAATCGACTAATCGTGGGGCTGAGCGTGAGAAGGCAAGATCTACAGGGAACAATCAAAGCATGCAAATATGCGCACGTGTTTGTTCGTTCGTTTGACTTGAAGCGTCACGGCTCAAAAAGAAAAAAAAAACAGCAAAGTAGAGAGCGATCCGAAAGCATAAGGAGCCGTCTGCTCTGCTCTCTAGCTCTCATGAATGTCGCACAACGATTGACCTGCAAACTGCCAAAACCTGGATATTTTAGGCAATATTAAAATCCTGACCGGGACGTGTCCCGTATAAACGGCGCATATGGTCACCCTACCCTAAAACCAAAATGACGAGGCAATCGTCCTATCTAAACCTGTTCTGCAAGTTAGATACTCTCATAAGACACTGTCCATATGAAAGACCAAGAGATTCACACATTTATATCAACCCCCACAAGCTATACAGAACTACCCCCCAACCCCCTCCAGCTTAACTGAGCTCGGTCTGATTTTTGGCTGTGAGGAACGGTGTGTTGTCATGTTACTGGGTTGAAACATGCCTGCACTCACAGCAGCCTTACTCTTTTTATTCATTATTTTCCCGCAGCCCATATTATAATTTTCACTAGACCAAAATAATAACAAATTATCAATTGATAATTAATCATTATTTTACGAAAATCATTGTTATTTGTGAACGTAGCGTTTGCGGAAGGCGTTAAGACCAAGAGGAATCCACCGTCAGCTGCTCCCGCATCACAGCACGCGAGACTCACGCTTACTGCACCCAGCTTCAAAGTCCGCAAGTTTTGATTTAACTAAATCAATTTGAGCGAATACAACTTACTGATCATGAGCCCAACATTTAGCAAGACAGAAAAACATTCAGTCTACCTGAAGGAAGACGTATTTCATTGTAATTTAATGCTGTTAAATAGAGAGTTAAATAGAGAGAGAGAGAGAGAGAGAGAAATAAAAAAAAAACGTGTTGCTATTCCTAAACTTGGAGCTCATTATATTGAAGTACAAATCCAAACACCAGAAGCAACCTATACTCTCTCAGCGTTCTTTCATTGAAAAGTATGTTTTTTGTTTATTCACAGGCTATATGGTTGAAATAATATTTTAGTTCAAAACTTTAAGTGCTTAAAAAAAAAAATGCTTTATTGGCTAACGTTTCATAGACCTTCAGTTGTTATGCTTTAAAATCCCATGCCATTTGGAATTTCACTGTATTTTCACCTCCTAAATCACTAACCTTTAAAGTCACAATTCTATAATGGTCAAATTTACTCAGGCCGATGGCACTTTTAATGACATTATTTTTTATTAAATTTTTTTAATTTATTTTTTTTCTAGAATAATTGTAGCCTACATAAATAGGTGAAGCAAAACAAATATGAATAATATTTGGATCGTCCCTTATTTTTTCCCTTAATTTCTTAAAGAATAAACACTTATTTTCTACAAGAATAAAAATGATAACATATTATTAATTCGTAGAAATAATTTAAGCAATTAAAACCTGATAACATATTATTAATTCATAGAAATAATTTAAGCAATTAAAACCTTTTTTTTTTTAAACTTGAACTTCATTACTATTAAACTGACTTTAAAATCTCAAGGAGTTTATAAGTTAAAGAGGGTAAAATGCCACAGTGCATGTTAAATAGCCTAAATGAACTTGTGTTAACAATATAATTAGAACTAACAACATAATTAATTTTTTTTTTTAAATGAACAATTCCTGTATAAAATGGGACATCAACCTTTATATCAAACATTTTGAAATCGTCCACAGCTGAGCAACGCATGAGGCAGGTTGAGCGTGCGAAGTGAATGTGCTGCACAAAGTCATTTTCAGATGCAATGAAAAAAAAAAAAAAAAAAAAAAAAAAAAAAACCTGGATAGCCTAGATTAGGCCCAGACTCTGTTCCTGAGTATATAATAACTATAATTACTGTTAACCCACAGTAACAAATTTTAACCGATTAATCGTCTATTTTCGTTTGCTGCATGTTTTTATTTTTATTTATTTTTTTATTTTTTTTAAAACAGGCTAAAAAATAAATTAAGTTTGTGAGAGGAAAAAATATATAAGTCATGTATAAGTTGCATTTTATTACATTCAGAAATAATAACGGCTGGCCTAATAATGTTATAATGTGCCAACAGGATATTTTTAGTTCCCTTCACTTTACAAAAAATCCTTTAAATTTAACAAAATTATCAGAAAAGGACAAGAATTGAAAATATTTAATTCTAATGGATAAATAAAATTGCAGTATATAATAATATAGGCTTAGCTATAAACAAACAAACAAAAAAAAAAAAAAGAATAATAATTTAAAGCGATCCATAAGGTAAGGTTGGGCTCTCAGGTAAGGTTGGGCTAATGACTGTTTAATAACAATAGCATGCATAAGATCCTTTGTGTAAAGGTCTTTCTTTTAATTTTTGATGAGTAGACTGTAGCCTAAGACTATCCTACATTTTGAAATTAACTCACTGTACATTTTTAATGGTTTTTAAAGATGTAACAATGTTATATCATAATGTTATTGTTGTTTTACTTCCTCCTTTTATCTCATTTTACAATTACATTCAGTTCGCAATCCGTCCCTTTGCACCACCTGGCGGTAGTTTCGCGAATGAATTTAACACGCGACTGACTTGGTTAACGCCGCGGCCCTGCGGCGGCGGCGGCGGTACGTGCGGCAGTAGTACCCATTTTGGTTGTCTACCTACTGTATATGTGTGTGTGTGTATATATATATATATATATATATATTATATATTACCTTTTGATATTTTTAACATTAGCTCTTACCTCCATAAAAAACTCTTTTATATGTTGATACACAGAATATCTGACACATCAAATACGCACATTACCCATCATAAAAAGCTTATAGATAATTCATAAATGTATACAGCAAACTTCTTAACAGAGACAATGTAAATGAGCAAACTCTCGAAAACAGAAAAAAGACGCAGATCATAGATGCCTGTACTGCTATGTGTGCTAGGCCTATATTAATCTATGCTATTTGCCAATCTATATTGAGTTGTTTGCTCGTGTGCCAGCGAAAGCGTCAAAAACACTATAAAATTACTTAACCATCTGCACTAAGAGCCGCTGAACATCCGTTCTTCTGCCAATATATAGGCCTAGTTATAAGAATACGACTACTACTACTAATAATAAATAAATCTCTAAGGCTAAACTAGCAGTATAAATTATTTAAAGTTGTTTTTTGTATTTCGGCCAAAAAGTTTATTTTTGGATAGAATTGTAAGTACTTTGACAGATTTTGTAAAAATATATATATATATATATATATATATATATATATATATATATATATATATATATATATAATAATAATAAAAAAATAGAAAAATATGTGAATTTAAATATCATACATTTTTTATGTCATTTTGCTAAAAACACATTAGATATCATTAATGCAAATTTTGGGGAAAATTACTTTTTCGTGTCAGTACATGTGTATTTTGCCCATGATCATTGTCACTTTATCTTCTATACATATTTTTAATATTAATTTTCTTTCCTAACATACTCCAGTTCTTGTTAAAACACCCTAGATGTGCTTATTTTGTGCATTTAGAGCACTTTTTTGTGTGAAATCATATTTATTTTGTCCATCAAAGGTGTACTTTCACTTTAACTGAGCGTCAGCAGCGCAGCAAAAATAGACCCAGCGCCGAAACGATCGCGGCACTGCTGCTTCTGCTGTGCTCCTGCAACGCTCTGCGGCGCAGCCTCTGCGTGCGGTGTGAACTCTCTCATCTGTTAACATAGGCACCGAAAAAAATATGCGCTGCTTCTGCTCTGCTGCTGCTTGCGGTGTGAGAAAGAGAAGTGTGCGTGCCCTGGGAAAGAGAGACCTCGCGCTCGTGCTGCAGTCAGCTTCAGATGCATAATATTTTAATTTGCTACAAGCAGGATACACAAGAAGCACGTTCAACTCGGACACGCAGGCGGCTGTCGTAGTAATAAACACCGTAAACAGCAAACGTTTGCGTGTCCGCGCTTAATGCGCATCTTGTATATGAAAAGCATTTTGAGCATTTGAGAACCGCTGCTCTATGAAGTACTGTGGGGTGGTCACGCCATTTAAAGGAATCCATGTGTATGCCAGATGTGCTCATACCATACATTATTGTTTCTCCTCTATGCCCCGCCTTTCTGAAATGTGTCAAGTTTTACAAAGCTCATCAGTCTGAAAAGCGAGGTGTGCTCTGATTGGCCAGCTATCCAGTTCGTTGTGATTGGCGGAATACCACAAGCATGTGACAGAAATTTTACGCCCCTTGCCATACTGTAATTTGTGTCCCAGTCACGGTGGCAGCAACAATAACGTTACGCCATCTTTTTTTGTGTGAACATTTGGGTGGTGTTATGCAAATCTTCCCACATTGTGACGTAGACATGCGGGGGCATGTTTAAACGAAGCGTTTTAGGAAGGCGTGGATGAGTCTTAACTTTTATAAAGAATATCTCTTTGGGTTTTAGACCTTAGTCTTTGTAACTTTAGAGATCTTATCTATTCACGAACAGCTTGTAACACTCCAAAGAGAAAGGAAAACTTGTAATCGCATCATATGACCCCTTTAAGGATTAGAGCACTGCACAGGCCTCAAATATAGGCCCCTAGCCTGGGCCTGGCCCGAGATGCTCAGGCCCTAGCCCGGCCCATGTCCGACAGCTCTTCAGAATTCTTGCCCCGAGCCCCACCATCTCCCAAAACAGCTTATACTAAAATAGTTCAGTTTTGTATGTAATGTCAAAGTGATTATATTTTTTTTGTTTCTTTTTTTTTGTTTTTTATTAAGTTAATTTAGAAAAAACGTTTGGAGCATTTATTTGTTTGTTAAATGTAAGTTTTTTTTTTTTTTTTTTTTTTTTTTTTGTTACCAAGCAGCCAGCGGCAGACAGTGAGTCGATCATAGCTTATATCTGATCAATGTAGCCTCATCATGACTTGCCTAGAATAAAATCTAGCTATAAAACAGTTCAAGCATATCACAATGTTAGTTTAAATGTTTAACCTATATAAATGTGCGCTGTTAGACACATATCTAATTGTTTGTGCTGAGAGCAAAAGTGCGCTTTACAGTACATGGAGGTGCCTGCGCCGTAATTTTTGCTCATAAAGGTAAGAGTATACATCACTCTGAACTGTAAAGGGTCTACTTTTATTTGTGTGCACTCACAATATCAACAAAATGTTGTGCTTTTATAAAATAAAGGATACATAGGCCTGCAGGATGCGCTTTCTGCAATTTCAGTCAAGAGCGCTTTACAATGATGGACCGAAATTCAGTGAATGCTTGCCTCACAGACTTGCTAAATATAGCTATAGAAAGCTTTAAATTACTACTTTAAGACTAATAATTCAAATAATAATAATAAAAAAGTATTTTTACGGATTTCATAAAATCTTCGTCCTGATTGAATAAAAATTCATCTTTGTGACACGGACTCGGAAAACACAAATTTATTAATAATTCAAATATCTCCTTACTATTTCCTCCGACATATTCATGGTTATTACTTTTGCTGGGGCTTTGCGTCACGCTTTAGCCTATTGCGTGCATTTTTTTTGCACTGCACATGACCAATTGACTCACTGTTTGCTGTGGTAATGTTGTACCCCTGAAAAAGGGGAGAGAATTAATCAGTCACAGTCACAATGCTTCTCCACTGACAACTTTATGCGTAATCTTTTTCTTTCTCTTTTTTTTCCATAACAGTTAACAATAAACAACTTTTCAAAACAGCAACATTGGCCCTTTCTTCATTGCACATACATCATTTACCATAAACTCATACTATATTGACAAAGAATTCAAATTAATACCTGAAAAAGGGGAGAGAATTAATCAGTCACAGTCATGATGTTTCTCCACTGACAACTTTATGCGTAATGGAGAAACATCGCGAGTTGTCCCCCTACTGGTTGACAAGGCAGCAGCAATCGATTGCAGAATTGTTGGACTAAACTAATTGATCACCGATTAACACAAAACTACTTAACATATTTACACTTGATTAACCTTTTTTAAATGGATTCAAATATAATTACACAGACATATATATTTCACTCTGTCACACACTCCCCTACAAAATAAATGTCGTCTCGACATTATCTTTCTTTAACACAAGAGTCTTTTAGTCCCATTTGTTTCACACAAATTTTGTAGTGCCAGAGATCAGCATTTTAACAGTCCATGGATTGTCCTGAACTTAATACTTCACTTTCAAAGCAAAAGCTTATGAAAAAGAACAGACCATTCGTGCCTTAAAGTGCAAAAATTTAAAGAGGCATGGAACAAAAGTCCATATTTCCTTTGGCTTTCAAGAGTCCGACAGCCTATCAAGACTACAGTCCAAAAGGCAAACAGTCCATAGTATTCTCAAAATTTCAAAGTTCAAAGACTGTTAAAGGAGATATTCCTCAGAAAAAAACAGTCCATGTTCCGTTTTTCAGGATTTAAAAGTTCCTAAGACAAAACAGTCCATCAGTTCTCTAGATATGTCAAACTGTAATAATGCAAAGAAACTCAAGATGTCACTCAAGTTCAGAGTCTCAATGCACATTTAAAAGTTCATGGCCCTTGATTAGTGGACTCCATACACAAAAGGCAAAGGATAACAGTATTGCTGAACAGACGGCAACCAGGTCGACAGTCCATGAGCAGACACATAAGGTAAGTGCTGTTGCAATGTCTGCAAGATTGCATTTAATTGTCTTACATTATAAGTAGGTACACCCAAATTATCATAGGTAAATACTCTTGGTGGGCGTCTTTCTCTCCTAGGCAGCTGGTAAGTTTGCTCCTCTTGACCCTCTTGGTCACTTTCAGCAGATGGCATGGAAGCAGGAATGTTTTCATCAGCGGGTAAGTTGATCTCTTGTTCTTGGTCACTCTCCATGGCTGACAGTGAAGCAGGACCTTGTTTCAGGGCCTCATTTGGATACTCATCAGAATTTGTGGTAGGTAGTGGTTCACGATTTTCAGATTCAATAACATGGTTTGGTTGAATTACTTCTGGTGGTACATAATGGAAGTCTTATTCATCTTCACTCTCCTCATCAGATTCAACATGGGTGATTTGAGGTTTTTTCAATTCTCGTGTCCGTCCGGTCTTTGAAGGCGGAGCAGTTTCAAAAGGTAAGTGGTCGCAAGGCATTAATAAGTTGCGATGGAGGACTCTGGATCTTCCCATTCCCTTTTCTGCC
The DNA here is from genome assembly GCF_018340385.1 of Cyprinus carpio. NCBI lineage: Eukaryota > Metazoa > Chordata > Actinopteri > Cypriniformes > Cyprinidae > Cyprinus > Cyprinus carpio. The sequence continues at coordinate 9,531,502 of NC_056595.1, read as the reverse complement.
TTTACTTCATAAATTGGAAGCTCACCACCCATCTGTCGCACAACTACATGGATGCTGTCTTCCCAGAAATTACGAATTTTACCAGGGCCTCCTTGCGGTGTTACCTGGCTGCAATGTGGTGCTCCTCACCTTTTTGTCAAAGTTCTTTTTGCTCCTGTCAGCAGATTTTTTAGCACACTCTCTTGCGATTTTATAGGCCTCTTCCATTCCATGTTCCCATTTCTCCACATACTCTTTCTGATTAGAGGTAGGAGCTTCTGAATTCAGTCCAAACAACACATCGACAGGCAGTCTTGGAGACCTTCCATATAATAGGTAAAACGGAGAAAACCCTGTGAGTTCTGAGCGGGTACAATTATAAGCATACAGCAACTTATTTAGAGAGTCTTTCCAGTAAGATTTTTGACTTTCTGTGAGCGTTCTTAGCATTTGTAACAGTATCCTGTTAAAACGCTCAGCTTGGCCATTGCCTTGCGGGTGATATGGGGTCATTCTGGAGCCCGTGATGTCACAGTATTTTTGGAGCTGTTCAAACAGCTGATTCTCGAATTCTCCACCTTGATCATGATGGATGCGAGAAGGAAAACCAAATTTTAAGGCAAAATCATTGAATATGCGATCTGCAGCTGTTTTACCTGACTTGGATGTAGTGGCATATGCTTGGGCGAATTGGGTCAAATTATCTACTATCACAAGGATGTACTCAAAACCTCCTTTGCAGCGGTGTAGATGGAGAAAGTCAATTGAAATCAATTCAAATGGCTGGGTCGAAATCATGTTTGTTAATGGGGCTCTTGTCTCATGACAAGGCTTTTTCTGCTTTAGACATATGCATGTTTTTGTGACATAATACTCAATGTCTGCCTGCATATGTGGCCAAAAGAAACGTTCACAGATGAGTGAGTATGATCTGTACCTTGATGGCCCATTTCATCGTGAAACTCTCGCAAGACTGTTACTTTATATTTCTCCGGCAGGACCAATTGTGTGCGTGTGGAAGTGGTTCGGCAGAGGATACCATCCTGATTAATGGTAAGTTGAGCTTCTACAGCCTGAATGGTTGCACTTTTGGTTTTGTACCAGCCAATTGGTTATAGAGGTCTGATGACAACTCCTCAGAGCACTCTTTCAATCATAGTACCTATTTCGAGGGGCAACCAGGACAGCGTATCAGCACATATTTTCAACGGCCTGGCCTGGGCGATACCTGATTGTGAAGTGGAAATCTGCCAATTCAGCCACCCACCTGAAACCTGTAGCATTCAATTTGGCCGTTGACAGGACATATGTAAGGGGATTGTTGTCACTATATACAGTAAAAGTTGGAGCATAATACAAATAATCACAGAATTTTTCGGTGATTGACCACTTTAAAGCAAGAAATTCAAGCTTGCCTGAGTGTAGGTGGTAGTTTTTCTCAGCAGCCGTTAGAGTGCGGGAACCCTTAAGCAATTACACAAAGTTTCTCACCTTGTCTCTGGTATAATACTGCACCTAACCCTTGAGCGGACGCATCTGTATGCAGTATAAAAGGCTGTGAGAAGTCAGGAAAAGCTAATACGGGGGGCTGGAGCAGACAGTCAATTTGCTGTTCCAGAGTGCTCTGATGTTGTTCAGTCCAGGTAATGGGCTTACTCGATGGAACACCAGTTCTAATGCATTTTGTCTTTGATTGTCTCTGACTCATTTTCAGGTGAGCATTATCTTCTGGAGTACTTTTTAACAGGTCATATAAAGGACTAGCTATGCGAGAGAAATCTTTAATGTACTGTCTGTAGTAGCTAAGCAGACCAAGAATTTTCCTCAGCTCACCCACATTCTTTGGTTGTTTGTCTTTCAGGGCTCTGACAGCTTCTGTATCTGCAGGATCAACTTTACTTCCCTCTGCAGAGACTATCCTACCCAGGTAGCGGACTTCAGGTTTGAAGAACTCACACTTACTCAGTTTAAGTTTGATGCCATGTTGCCTAAGCCTCTGCAACTTCCTTACATCCTTGACGTGGTTCTCAAAGGTCTTACTAAACACCAAGGTGTCATCGAGGTATGGAATGCAGATCTCATCCCGCAAGCCATCTAAACACTCCTCCATACATCGCTGAAAGGCTGCAGGAGAATTCATCAGCCCGAAAGGAATACGCACCCATTCATACAGGCCCCAGGGTGTCACAAACGCTGTTAGGTGCTTACTTTCCTTTGACATGAACCCCTGGTGGTAGACCTTCCCTTGATCTAGTGTAGAAAACCAGCAATTACCACCTAGGCTGTCCATAATGTCTTGTACCCTTGGAATTGGTTGTCTGTCCGGATGAGTCTTTCTGTTTAGATCCCTGTAATCGATACATAAACAGAGGCTGCCATCTTTCTTTCTTACACACACAATTGGAGAAGAGTATGAGGAGCTGGATTTTTCAATCCAGGCTTGTGCTATGAGGTCATGTAAGTATTCTTTCATCTCGCGATACAAAGGCTTTGGCACAGACATGTCAAGTCAAGTCAAGTCATCTTTATTTATATACCGCTTTAAACAAAAAAGATTGCGTCAAAGCAACTGAACAACATTAATTAGGAAAACAGTGTCATTAATGCAAAATGACAGTTAAAGGCAGTTCATCATTGAATTCAGTGATCTCATCATGCAGCTCAGTTCAGTTTAAATAGTATCTGTGCAATAATTTGCAATCAAGTCAACGATATCGCTGTAAATGAAGTGTCCCCAACTAAGCAAGCCAGAGGCGACAGCGGCAAGGAACAAAAACTCCATCGGTGACAGAATGGAAAAAAAAACCTTGGGAGAAACCAGGCTCAGTTGGGGCCAGTTCTCCCCTGACCAGACGAAACCAGCAGTTCAATTCCAGGCTGCAGCAAAGTCAGATTGTGCAGAAGAATCATTTGTTTCCTGTGGTCTTGTCCCAGTGTTCGTCTGAGACAAGGTCTTTACAGGGGATCTGTATCTGGGGCTCTAGTCCTGGTCTCTGCTATCTTTCAGGGCTGTAGAGGTCCTTTCTAGGTGCTGATGCACCATCACAACATGTAAGTGCGACTGACTGGCTCATCATCTTTAAGTGATACACTCAACTCCAAATTCCTGATACACCCAATGTCGTTGTCTGATTTAGAGAATGAATGACACTCTTCTCTTAACATTTGTTGTAGTACCTGTCTCTGATGTTCACTCAGGTGGCTGACGTCGACTGGCGGGTCCCAAGAATCACTATTGATGTTGTCATGACAGTTCTCCGCAGCCTGGATGTGACGTACCCCAACAGCGGTAAGGTTTTCTGGTACTCCAAACATACTAGCAGGAAAGACATTCTTGACAAGCTGTACTGTACCAATCAGAGTCTGGCCCATCAGAGTGATATCGTGATCAGTGTCATTGTATACCTCAATTGTGATTTTTGTTGGAGCCTCTCTTTTCAGCCTTACTAAACTTTCTTTGAATTCAAGCCCATCTGCCCAGCAAGGATTCACATCAGGCTCAAAAATGAGTGTGCTATCCTCCTTAACTGGCAGCATGTACACTCGGCATGAGACCTGTACCGTACTCCGTTTGGGAATAACAGCATGCCCTTTCATGGTCTTTACTGTGTTTCACATGAGCTCTCTGCACTCACAAGTTTGATAAATGTCTGGACTTTGCTCCTCTTTAGGCTGGGGAATGCGGCTTACAGTTCTCTCAAGCATGTTGATGCTCACAGTACTTGGCTGGACTTGTTCAATGGAGTTCACAAATTGTTCTATCACATTGAAACCTGTGATAGGGTGAGAGAGGTTCCGACCCCTCGCTACAAGTATGGGAATGACAAGTTCGGTATGGTGAGATGTCTGTGACGCTAGTCTGAAAGTCACTTCAACATATCCAATGTAGGGCATATCAATACCATTGGCAGCCACGGGGTTCAACGTATTTGGAGACTCGAGAATATCCGAAACATCTCTCAATGGGACGTCTGGTAAGTATTCCTGTTTCGAAAATTCATCAATAACACACTCTTGAGAGCCTGTGTCCCACAGTGCTTGAATTTGATGGCCATGCAGGTAACATTCAACAAGACATTGCCTCCCAACTAGTGATGTCACAGTGGAATGCTGGTTAACTCGAGTACTGCAGGGGGCATGGACACTCATCATCAGGTTGGAATTTGAAACTGGTCTTGGTGGGTTGATACAAGTTTGCTTGTGTTCAGTACAATGGTGAGTTTGACAGATCTTAGAACAATACAGTATCTTTTTACATCGTGCTGCTTCATTTGGTTCTCTGTTTTTTCACAGGCTGCACATCCTTGGGACTGGTTAGTGGGTCTGGTTACTCCCTGTCCCGCGGAAGTAACTGCTTTCCATTTAAAGGACTCTCTCTCGAAGGCTTAATGCCACGGATTCTGCATCCTGCTTGGAAGTGCTCGCCACTGCCACATCTAAAACAATGCATGCAACGGTCCTCTGTTCTTTGTTGCTGACAATTAAAGCACTTTCTTGCTTGGGAACGAGTAGGGGGTGCATAGTATTGTCGGGGTACATACTGGGGTGGAAACTGAGTATTCAGTATTGCCCGGTGATGGCCAATATGGCTGCAATTGACACTGAATGACTTCTCTTTCAGGGACTCCCTGTGCAGGAACAGGACACTGTGGTGAGGCAAAAGCTGGTTGCTGCAATGTTTCTCTGATGTGAGCTATTTCAGCACTGAGTGATTTGAATGAAGCTACATCAGTTCTCAGTTCTTTCAGTTCCGACAGCACATTGGAAGATGATTTTGGTGCACTTTGAGTTGCACTAGATTTCTTATCAATGGTTTCATCATTAGACTTAACTGCATGGATAACAGTTGTTGTGTCCTGCACATTGGTTTTCTTTTTCTTTTGTCTTTCCTCCTCGTTAGCACATGCAATGTTTAATTTCTCCAACTGAGCCTCATCTGTGGTTTTTGTGTCGAGAAGGAGGGGTTGCATATTAGGGGTGTAACGATTCATCGATATGGATCGATACATCGATACGATGTCTGACGATACGTTGCATCGATGCCACATGTAAAATATCGATATCTGTAGTATAAATAGGCACCTTATTTGGCACTGTCCACATTTTCACATAATGTCCGTCTATGCATTACCGCCAACGCGTGCATTCTCCCTCAAACTCGCGTATCAGGACTCGATATAAGGACTGCCCTTGCCCGAAGGCACAAGGTGAAGCATAAAAGACACTCGGGATTGTTGGTGGAACAGTCGTGCGCTGTGTGAGAAGTTTTCAGCGCACACATCTGAAGCGTGCGGACGCACACAGACAGCCGCGTCTAGACCGTGTGAATACTAAATTGAGCTCTCTTCCGCTTTTTTGTGCATGGATGAATAAATACAGACAAAATTAAATCAAAATGCGCATTTTGACGAATATCCTAGTAAACACAGTCGTTAGGCATATATCTTAACGTAAACAGTTGAGAAAGAAAAGGCGTGTGTATCAGTATATTAAATCCGTGCTTCGTTCCTAAAGTGAAAGCAAACTAATAATAAATAATGCTGTCAAAGAAAAATACAAGTGCTCACTGCTCCTGACTAAATAACCGTTATAACATCAGAAATGATTCATCTATATTTAATTTATAGAGGGAAGACTGTGCAGTTATTTTACATTTGATTAGCCTTTTACATTTCTGTAGCGTACCTGAAAATTTATTTTTGACTGAGCTGAAAAACCTGAAAAGCACTGTTTATTGAACTTGTGTCTTTGTTGTATTGTAGTTATTTTCTGCTATTGCTTGTAATTTGGTTATCTGTAGAAAAGATTATTATCACTGAGCCCATAGTAGCAGCCAGAATTGTTTTTCCAATTGTTTATTTTCTTTATTATTTAAAAAAATGTGTAGTCTTATTTTTTTGTTGTGAATGTCCCAACTGAGGTACAGAATGTAAAATTTTCAGATAAATGTTCTTGTTATATATTTTGGTTGCATTTGTGAGTTAATAAAAATGTAGATGGTTGTTTAAAATAGATATAAAATATCAAAATATCGATATATCAATCAATATACTCCTGTATCGAATCGAATCGTAATCATATCATAGAATTTTTGAGGTATCGGAAAATATCGTATCGCTGGGTAAGAGAATCGATATCGAATCGTATCGTGATGAACCATTTACACCCCTATTGCATATCTACACTGTCACTTTGGAGACCGGTGAGTACCGTATGTAAGAACATGCTTTGAACTAATGCTGGATCATACTTGAGGCCTGATTCTGCTTCTTGAGATGCAAACAAGATTTTCTGGCACAGGTCAAGAACACGCATAAGGAAATTCTGTGGTGTCTCTTTGTTACCTTGGCATTCAGAGGTAAGTTGCTTATACAGTTCAGTTGCACTCTTTTCTTGGAAGTGAGAACGCAGAATTCGTCTGAGTGTAGGTAGAGTCAGATTTGGCTTCCCTTCTAAATAACTTCGTAACTGTACGCCTGGAGAGATGGCACAAATTACTGCATTCACAATCTCACACTCTGGGTAGCTTCTGCTCAGACCGTTCTCAATTTGGTGTGCCAAACTTGAAAAACTTAATTTCTCTCTTTGGCCTTGGTCTCTGATTTGTCCAGAAATTTTAAAATCTTTGCGCCAAGGTGGGCTTGAGTGTTGGGCATTCACTGACTGTTGGGGCTGGGCAGCAATTTGTAATTGAGGCTGGATGATGCTTTGTTTTGTGTTTACCTCTTGCAATTGTTGGATTAAACTTAGTTTTTGTTTCATTGCACTTTTCAGCTCATCTAACTCCCTTTGTAATTTATCTCTTTCAGTGATTTCACATTGGCCTGCTGTCTCACTCTCAGTGACTGTATTCAATTCTATAATTTGATCTCTCAGTCTTAACAGTTCAGACATGCCACCATCTTCTAGCTCAGTGATGTCTTCGAGATGTTGGAGGACATAGGAGATTAGGGACATGCAAGATTTAGATACAATCTTCTCTGGCTCTGCCACATGAAGGAAGTCACAAACACTTAGAAGCTTGTCTTTTGATAGGGAATTTAGCATGGTGATAAACTCAACTTGCATTTCCTCGAGCACTGTTGTCTCCATTGTGACAGTAGAGTGGACTTTTTCGGTGAGTAGTGGCTTATTTGAGACTGACGGAACTTATCTGTTTCACCTGATGATCTCTGTGGCCTCAGGGCTACGGTTCTTTTGTCTCTTTCTTGCCTTTACTGCAGGAACTCTTTCCACCTCACTGTTGGCCTAGGTTGTTTTAGGGGGGATGTACTGCATCAGAAGCTGTCTGCCAGGTAAGTGATGACCGCACGCTGACGAGTAGATCCCAGCGGTGCCTCCAAATGTTATACCCCTGAAAAAGGGGAGAGAATTAATCAGTCACAGTCACGATGCTTCTCCACTGACAACTTTATGCGTAATCTTTTTCTTTCTCTTTTTTTTCCATAACAGTTAACAATAAACAACTTTTCAAAACAGCAACATTAGCATTTTCTTCATTGCACATTGTAAGGGAAACAGGTCAATTTAGCTCAAAGGGAATCATTTAAGATTTTAAAGGGAATTTGAACAGAATCACTGTTTCACGGCTGATCACTGAAATGGCCAGCGATTCACTGAATGAGCCGTATAACATCAAATCTGCGCTGGATATTAATATCCAAAGTATAGTGAAAACACTATTAATTAGCACAGTAACAAGATCGGCAGTTTAAGACATTAACTTGTAAGCACAAAACACAAGATACTTCTCTTTTCAATATGGATAAGGCTTTATTAGATAAATCTAAGACATATAAACTAATCTAACACATAAGCACACACACTCACACATTCACACAAGTTGCAGGAGGATAGAAAGTTAGGGAAGAATGAGTTTAAGAGAATGAAAATGTGCAATCCCAAGTTTACAGCAATACGTGAAATTGCATAGACATGAACAACCATTAATCACTTAATTAACCCTTGCATTGAGTTCATCAATTAGGTTAAAATTATATTAGATAACACCAGTACAGATCAGAGTCTGGAGGTACGTTACTTGTGATGCCTGTGTAACGGGGTTCCCTTTGTTGTCGCTGAAAAGGGGGTTTCCCGAGGTTGTTGGAAGTTGGCTGGAAGTTCAGTAGTCGTTGAAGTGACGTCTTGGGAAGCCCGTGGTTGGGTGTAGGCTGACGATGCGGAGTTGTGGGCTGGCTGAAGTTGAACGGGGACTTGAGGTCAGACTCGTAGACACGGCATTACAAAACTTAACTCAGAACACGAAGCTCTCAAACAGAAAAGAAAAGAAACTAAAGTAAAAGAATAGAAGTAAAGTTTGACGAGACTAGGTGGTGTTTCTTCTCATCGTGGTGAAGTAGCAGCAGGCGTGCAGTCCGAAGCACGCTGGAACAGTGCTCAAAGAACGCTAAAAGTGATGACAAAGCATGACTAAAAGCAGCAGCTAAAAAGCAGGCTAAAAGCAAAATTTGATGGTGTCCTGAGTATTTAAACTGGCATTTTGGCCACACCTCAAATGTTGTCTTGACCAATTAGATATTGTCTTTTCTCGGGGTGTTGCATTGTTTTTGTCCCACCCATTCATAAATCATATGTTATCTTATCAAGCACGTGGTCCGAATTTTCCCCGCTCTTGCAGGGTATAATTTGGACATGATTCCTATAACAAGAATATGATACATTTGACAAATAACTGAGGTCAGAACGTTTCAAGCAAGAAGTCGAACACACACATACTAAACATGAATATGATCCCTTTAGCTATTCAAGAGTTATTTAAAAAGACATACACAATAAGTGGAAACAGTAATCCAAATGTGGGTTCTTGATGATATGGAGTTCAGCAATGGACTGATATCCATTTAGAAGTCTTTTTTTAGTTCATTTTGGTGCATATATGCATTGGAAGTCATTCTCTGTGCCATATTCTTCGGAGTAAGGATATGTCCTGTGAAGACCAGAGAGGTTAACAGGTCTCCTTAGGAATTTCAGTCTGGTTTCCAGTCTGATTACTATCATGGGTTTACATGTGATGGTAACGCTGTGCATCTCTTTGACCATCAGTCTGGATTACTTGCCCCAAATTTGACTATCTCTTCTCCGAATTGAAATTGTCAATAATTGTTCTAATGGTGTTAATGTTGAAAGCTGTTCTCTGAAAGAGTTGGTTAGTTATCTTGCTTCAGACTGTGGTGCTAGGAGTTGATTTACAACATCCTGCCTTTCTGTGGAATTCGGCTCATGTTTCAACCAGGCTCCCGATCGAATCTTTAATTTGTCTGGTTCAGGCCTGATACGCTACAACATACATTCAATAATTGTGACACAAGCTATTAACAATGTATTCTCTTTAGCAATTATTTTTTAGTATCAATCATGCTAATTAATAATTAGACATTTAGGCATTTTATAAACATCTGGAGATCACTTCTTACTCTTTTTAACCAGAAACATAGATAGAAACTACCACAAACAATTCTAAACATTTAAATGTTCTCTTTTAGGAATTATTTTATCACAAAGTGCATAGATATCTCAAACTCTCTTTGTTAAGTAGATTTCCACAGTTACATTTCTCAATATATTCACATTTTTCCAGCAAATCAAACAAATAGAATTAAATAAGTACAATTAAACACTAAATCACAAGCTTGCATACTAAATATTTAATGCTAATCGCTGAGCATGTGACCTGTCGCCATTATGTGGGCCTCGTGCAATTAACACTCAAAATGGAGCTCAGAGCTTACACATCTCTGAACTAATTACACCTTTTAACATGTTAATTAGAACCCAATCGATGATTAAATGACATCTGCACACTCCTAAACATCATTTACCATAAACTCATACTATATTGACAAAGAATTCAAATTAATACCTGAAAAAGGGGAGAGAATTAATCAGTCACAGTCACGATGCTTCTCCACTGACAACTTTATGCGTAATGGAGAAACACCGCAAATTCTCCCCCTACTGGTTGACAAGGCAGCAGCAATCGATTGCAGAATTGTTGAACTAAACTAATTGATCACCGATTAACACAAAACTACTTAAATAACATATTTACACTTGATTAACCTTTTTTAAATGGATTCAAATATAATTACACAGACATATATATTTCACTCTGTCACAGTAATCAAATCAAAACACTTCCAAAATGCAATTTTTCCTGAAGCATTGGGAACTTTCAGTAACTCCCTAAGCTCCAACTTCTCCCTGATGCTCTGCATGGCCAACTGTCACCTGTATGCTAATGCATGCATATTCATTGTGGCTTTATAATATTTATAATATAATCAATATTTCATACAGGGACCCGACAGGCTTGCAGACCTCTATTAAGGATCCATGGGCTGATCGAGAAAATGAACCTTATCTTTTTCCTCTGTTGTGGACAAATTCAGCCAAAGTGCTCTCTGGCCAACTACCCCTTCCTGTAGATTGAGCCAGGTAGTGTCCGTTACAGTTTGGATCTCTGTCCACAGCTCAGTTATGTCCTTTCTCTGCAACAGGGCCCTCGTCTTGCTGTAGTTTGGCGATTTAAGCCAAAAAAAGATGCGGCAGGAAAATTTAATTTTAATGAGCTGAAAATAATGCACGTCACACCTCTGTTTATTAATTTGCACTGGCTACCAATATCTGCTCGCATAAAATTCAAAGCATTGATGTTTGCATACAAAACCACCACAGGCTGTGCACCCCTTTACCTAAATTCATTACTTCAGACTTGTGTGCCCTCTAGAAGCTTGTGTTATTTTGGTGAACATCACTTGATTGTGCCATCCCAAAGAAGTACAAAGTCACTTTTACAGACTTTTAAATTAAATGTTCCCTCCTGGTGGAATGACCTGCCCAACTCAATCCGAGCAGCTGAGTCCTTAGCCATCTTCAAGAATCGGCTTAAAACACATCTCTTCCATTTTTATTTGACCCTCTAACTTTAGCACTCACTATTCTAATTCTATTCTTATATAAAAAAAAGAGCTACCTTCTAATCTTTTTTTGTATTCTATCTATTTTCTTTTCATTTATTATTACAATTTTAAAAAAGACCTCTAACACTAGCTTGCTCTATTTTCTTTTTCTATTCTATCTGTTTTTCTTTTATTTATTATATTATTTAAAAGCCCTTGCTACATGTACTGCGTTTAAGCTAACTGAGACTTGTTATGGCACTTATATATCATTGCTCTTTTGTTGTTTTTGATTGCTTCCATTGTCCTCATTTGTAAGTCGCTTTGGATAAAAGCGTCTGCTAAATGACTAAATGTAAAAAGAGTGATCGCGTAGGTTTTATAAATCTTATCAAAAATTAATGCTGAAAAATGATCAGATCTTTGAAGCAGCTTAGGGGCAACCATGGATAAACCAAATGCCATACGAGGATCCAGATGACCTGCTAGCGAGGCTTCCTTTGGCTGCATTTGAAACCAGCCCATCTCCTTCACGCCCGCCATGTCTAACGGGGAAAAAAACTTACATTTTAGCTCAAAACTGAATGCAAAGACTCAACTCAATGCAAAGGCTCGAATGGGCCCTGCTGTAGTGATTTTAGCACTAGAGACAGGTCCCAAGAGGGTATAGAGGGGGGCCGGGAAGGAATTAACCTCCTGGCTCCTCTAAGGAACCTGATGAAGAGATCATGCTTATCATGAGATCAGTAGAGGTCTAAACATTTTTATCCATTGTTATTAAGGGACCTAGCACTATCTGATCACTTCTGTATTTTCTTTGATACACTGATCTCTGCAACCACTGTATCTAGATCTGTCTCTGTCAGAAAGAGATGCACATTAACGAGAACACTATTGTGACTATTTATGGAGGCTACATCTTTTACACCAAGCATTTCTGCAGACTCTGTTGATCTTCTCCTTGATTCCTTTAACTCAAAAGTTAAGAATTTTATTGATGATATTGCTCCTGAAATAGTCAGTAAGAAGCCTGGCAGACAGAAATCAGCTTGGAGAAAAATCAACAGCAATACAGAGTATAAAAAGACAACGCAGAAAAGGTGTGAGCTGGATGTGGCGGAGAACGAAACTTGAAATTCACTATAGCATCTATAAAGATAGCCTTTGTTCTTTCAATGTGGAACTAGCCACAGCTAGACAGAGTTTCTTCTCAAACCATTATAAACAGAAACTTAAACAACACTCACACTCTTTTTGCTACTGCTTGGAGAGACTGACAAAACCCCCCAAATCAGATTCCCAGTGAAATGCTCTCAAACAGCAACTGCAATTCAAGGGCACATTATTTATATAGCGCTATAAACAATACAGATTGTGTCAAAGCAAACTGAACAACATTAATAAGAAAAACAGTGTGTCATAATGCAAATGAATGACAGTTAAAGCCGTTCATCATTGAATTCAGTGATGTGTCATCATGCAGCTCAGTTCAGCTTAAATAGTATCTGTTTGCAATCATTTGCAATCAAGTCAATGATATCGCTGTAAAGAAGTGTCCCAACTAAAGCAAGCCAGAGGCTGACGGAGCAGCAAGGAAACACCAAAAACTCCATCGGTGACAGAATGGAGGAGAAAAAAACCTTGGAGAAACCAGGCTCAATCGGGGGTCCAGTTCTCCTCTGGCCAGACGAAACCAGTAGTTCAATTCCAGGCTGCAGCAAAGTCAGATTGTGCAGAGGACTCACTGGTTCCTGTGGTCTTGTCCCAGTGGTCATCTGAGACAAGGTCTTTACAGGGGATCTGTATCTGGGGCTCATCTAGTTGTCCACGTCTCTAGTAAATGTTTAGACCTCTACGCTGACATTCAGGGCTGTAGAGGTCCTTTCTAGGTGCTGATCCACCATCTGGGCTGGATACGTATTGGATCCGGGTGACTGCAGTGACCATCTGACCTGGATACAGACTGGATCTGGTGGCTACGGTGACCTCGGAATGAGAGAGAAAAAGACTAATATTAGCGTAGATGCCATATTCTTCTACAGATTGTAGGGGCAAACACACACACACCGTGAACACACACCCGGAGCAGTGGGCAGCCATTTGTTTAGGGCGCTAAATAGGAAAAAGGATCTGCCGCCCGAAATTGCCTTTTTATTCTAGGTATTATAAATTGCCAGAGACTATAATCTAACAAGAGCTCGTTCAAATACTGAGGTACTAAACCATTCAGGGCTCTATAAGTAATAAGCAAGATTTTAAAATCTATACGATGTTTAATAGGGAGCCAGTGCAGTGTTGACAGAACCGGGCTAATACCCCCCCGGTCATACTTCTGGGTTCTAGTAAAGAACTTAAACTCCAGCTAGTCCAATATGCAGCAGCTACGTTTATTAAGCGTGCAGAACAAACCACCCAATAAAGCATTACAATAATCTAAACTTGAGGTCATAAACGCAGGGATTAAAACGTTCCACATTTACATATTAGAGCATAGGTCATAATTTAGATATATTTTTGATTGATGAAAAAAAATGCAGTTTTACAAAATGCTAGAAACGTTGCTTTCTAAGGAAAGATTGCTATCAAATAGCACACCTAGGTTCTAACTAACTATGACGAAGAAGTGACAGAGTAGCCATCAAGTCTAGACAGCATTCTAGGTTATTACATGCAGAGTTTTTAGGTCCTATAATAAACACCTCATTTGTTTTTTTTTTTTCAGGAATTTAGCAGTAAGAAAATTACTTATTATCCATTTTTTTTTATATCGACTATGCATTCCGTTAGTTTTTTTCAATGTGGGTATATTTCACCAGGGGCCGCAAAGAAACATGAAGAAGCTGAGTATCATCAGGCATGAAACAGTGAAAGCTAACACAGTGTTCCCTATGATATCTCCCGAGTGCAGAGCACTGAGTGCAGAAGCGTTGTCGTCTGAAGATGGTCCTCAGGAGGAATTTCGCCGCATTCGTGGAGTGGACTTGGTGAGAAACGGGTCAAATTCTCACCGTCTGCCCGATGAGCAGGATCTCGCCTCCACTCTGGACCCCAGATGCCCAGCCCCACCATCTCCCGGATGTGCGATTAGCACATGGCACGAGCCCACCGAGAAGACGGAGAGCCAGAGCCAACTGTTCAGAACAGGTGCGGCGGAGCCGGCGACAGTGCCCAAAGCAAGAGGAGCGGGGAGAAGCACGGACGGTGCCCATCCGCCAGGGATAGAGCCACGGACCCTGCATGCAGGGTGTGGTTTTACATGTGATTGTAACGCTGTGCATCTCTTTGACCATCAGTCTGGATTAATTGCCCCAAATTTGACAATCTCTTCTCCGAATTGAAAATTGTCAATAATTTTTCTAATGGTGTTAATGTTGAAAGCTGTTCTCTGAAAGAGTTGGTTAGTTATCTTGCTCAGACTGTGGTGCTAAGAGTTGATTTACAACATCCTGCCTTTCTGTGGAATTCGGCTCATGTTTCAACCAGGCTCTCGATCGAATCTTTAATTTGTCTGGTTCAGGCCTGATACGCTACACTTGGAATGTGGTGCTAGGAGTTGATTTGCTATTAACAATGGTATTCTCTTTAGCAATTATTTTTTAGTATCAATCATGCTAATTAATAATTAGACATTTAGGCATTTTATAAACATCTGGAGATCACTTCTTACTCTTTTTTAACCAGAAACATAGATAGAAACTACCACAAACAATTCTAAACATTTAAATGTTCTTCTTTTAGGAATTATTTTATCACAAAGTGCATAGATATCTCAAACTCTCTTTGTTAAGTAGATTTCCACAGTTACATTTCTCAATATATTCACATTTTTCCAGCAAATCAAACAAATAGAATTAAATAAGTACAATTAAACACTAAATCACAAGCTTGCATACTAAATATTTAATGCTAATCGCTGAGCATGTGACCTGTCGCCATTATGTGGGCCTCGTGCAATTAACACTCAAAATGGAGCTCAGAGCTTACACATCTCTGAACTAATTACACCTTTTAACATGTTAATTAGAACCCAATCGATGATATAATGACATCTGCACACTCCTAAACATCATTTACCATAAACTCATACTATATTGACAAAGAATTCAAATTAATACCTGAAAAAGGGGAGAGAATTAATCAGTCACAGTCACGATGCTTCTCCACTGACAACTTTATGCGTAATGGAGAAACACTGCAAATTCTCCCCCTACTGGTTGACAAGGCAGCAGCAATCGATTGCAGAATTGTTGAACTAAACTAATTGATCACCGATTAACACAAAACTACTTAAATAAACATATTTACACTTGATTAACCTTTTTTAAATGGATTCAAATATAATTACACAGACATATATATTTCACTCTGTCACAGTAATCAAATCAAAACACTTCCAAAATGCAATTTTTCCTGAAGCATTGGGAACTTTCAGTAACTCCCTAAGCTCCAACTTCTCCCTGATGCTCTGCATGGCCAACTGTCACCTGTATGCTAATGCATGCATATTCATTGTGGCTTATAATATTTATAATATAATCAATATTTCATACAGGGACCCGACAGGCTTGCAGACCTCTATTAAGGATCCATGGGCTGATCGAGAAAATGAACCTTATCTTTTTCCTCTGTTGTGGACAAATTCAGCCAAAGTGCTCTCTGGCCAACTACCCCTTCCTGTAGATTGAGCCAGGTAGTGTCCGTTACAGTTTGGATCTCTGTCCACAGCTCAGTTATGTCCTTTCTCTGCAACAGGGCCCTCGTCTTGCTGTAGTTTGGCGATTTAAGCCAAAAAAAGATGCGGCAGCAAAATTAAATTTTAATGAGCCGAAAAGAATACACGTCACACCTCTGTTTATCAATTTGCACTGGCTACCAATAGCTGCTCGCATAAAATTCAAGGCATTGATGTTTGCATACAAAACCACCACAGGCTCTGCACCCCTTTACCTAAATTCATTACTTCAGACTTATGTGCCCTCTAGAAGCTTGCGTTCTGTAGGTGAACATCACTTGATTGTGCCATCCCAAAGAAGTACAAAGTCACTTTTACAGACTTTTAAATTAAATGTTCCCTCCTGGTGGAATGACCTGCCCAACTCAATCTGAGCAGCTGAGTCCTTAGCCATCTTCAAGAATCGGCTTAAAACACATCTCTTCCATTTTTATTTGACCCTCTAACTTTAGCACTCACTATTCTAATTCTATTCTTAAAAAAAAAAAATCTACCTTCTAATCTTTTTGTATTCTATCTATTTTCTTTTCATTTATTATACAATTTTAAAAAAGACCTCTAACACTAGCTTGCTCTATTCTTTTTCTATTCTATCTGTTTTTCTTTTTATTTATTATATTATTTAAAAGCCCTTGCTACATGTACTGCGTTTAAGCTAACTGAGACTTGTTATGGCACTTATATATCATTGCTCTTTTGTTGTTTTTGATTGCTTCCATTGTCCTCATTTGTAAGTCGCTTTGGATAAAAGCGTCTGCTAAATGACTAAATGTAAAAATTTGTGATCGCGTAGGTTTTATAAATCTTATCAAAAATTAATGCTGAAAAATGATCAGATCTTTGAGGCAGCTTAGGGGCAACCATGGATAAACCAAATGCCATACGAGGATCCAGATGACCTGCTAGCGAGGCTTCCTTTGGCTGCATTTGAAACCAGCCCATCTCCTTCACGCCCGCCATGTCTAACGAGGAAAAAACTTACATTTTAGCTCAAAACTGAATGCAAAGACTCAACTCAATGCAAAGGCTCGAATGGGCCCTGCTGTAGTGATTTTAGCACTAGAGACAGGTCCCAAGAGGGTATAGAGGGGGGCCGGGAAGGAATTAACCTCCTGGCCCCTCTAAGGAACCTGATGAAGAGATCATGCTTATCATGAGATCAGTAGAGGTCTAAACATTTTATCCATTGTTATTAAGGACATAGCACTATCTGATCACTTCTGTATTTTCTTTGATACACTGATCTCTGCAACCACTGTATCTAGATCTGTCTCTGTCAGAAAGAGATGCATTAACGAGAACACTATTGTGCTATTTATGGAGGCTACATCTTTTACACCAAGCATTTCTGCAGACTCTGTTGATCTTCTCCTTGATTCCTTTAACTCAAAAGTTAAGAATTTTATTGATGATATTGCTCCTGAAATAGTCAGTAAGAAGCCTGGCAGACAGAAATCAGCTTGGAGAAAATCAACAGCAATACAGAGTATAAAAAGACAACGCAGAAAAGGTGAGCGGATGTGGCGGAAGACGAAACTTGAAATTCACTATAGCATCTATAAAGATAGCCTTTGTTCTTTCAATGTGGAACTAGCCACAGCTAGACAGAGTTTCTTCTCAAACCTTATAAACAGAAACTTAAACAACACTCACACTCTTTTTGCTACTGCTGAGAGACTGACAAACCCCCCAAATCAGATTCCCAGTGAAATGCTCTCAAACAGCAAATGCAATTCAAGGCACATTTATTTATATAGCGCTATAAACAAAACAGATTGTGTCAAAGCAACTGAACAACATTAATAAGGAAAACAGTGTGTCAATAATGCAAAATGACAGTTAAAGGCAGTTCATCATTGAATTCAGTGATGTCATCATGCAGCTCAGTTCAGCTTAAATAGTATCTGTGCAATCATTTGCAATCAAGTCAATGATATCGCTGTAAAGAAGTGTCCCCAACTAAGCAAGCCAGAGGCGACAGCGGCAAGGAACCAAAACTCCATCGGTGACAGAATGGAGAAAAAACCTTGGGAGAAACCAGGCTCAATCGGGGGTCCAGTTCTCCTCTGGCCAGACGAAACCAGTAGTTCAATTCCAGGCTGCAGCAAAGTCAGATTGTGCAGAGGACTCAACTGGTTCCTGTGGTCTTGTCCCAGTGGTCATCTGAGACAAGGTCTTTACAGGGGATCTGTATCTGGGGCTCATCTAGTTGTCCACGTCTCTAGTAAATGTTTAGACCTCTACGCTGACATTCAGGGCTGTAGAGGTCCTTTCTAGGTGCTGATCCACCATCTGGGCTGTATAAGTATTGGATCTGGGTGACTGCAGTGACTATCTGACCTGGATACAGACTGGATCTGGTGGCTACGGTGACCTCGGAATGAGAGAGAAAAAGACTAATATTAGCGTAGATGCCATTCTTCTAAAGATGTAGCAAACACACACACACCGTGAACACACACCCGGAGCAGTGGGCAGCCATTTGTTTAGGCGCTAAATAGGAAAAGGATCTGCCGCCCGAAATTGCCTTTATATTCTAGGTATTATCAAATTGCCAGAGACTATAATCTAACAAGAGCTCGTTCAAATACTGAGGTACTAAACCATTCAGGGCTCTATAAGTAATAAGCAAGTAATAATCTATACGATGTTTAATAGGGAGCCAGTGCAGTGTTGACAGAACCGGGCTAATATGGTCATACTTCCTGGTTCTAGTAAGAACTTAAACTCCAGCTAGTCCAATATGCAGCAGCTAGTTTATTAAGCGTGCAGAACAACCACCCAATAAAGCATTACAATAATCTAAACTTGAGGTCATAAACGCATGGATTAACGTTTCCACATTTGACATTTAGAGCATAAGTCATAATTTAGATATATTTTTGAGATGAAAAAATGCAGTTTTACAAATGCTAGAAACGTTGCTTTCTAAGGAAAGATTGCTATCAAATAGCACACCTAGGTTCCTAACTAATGACGAAGAATTGACAGAGTAGCCATCAAGTCTTAGACAGCATTCTAGGTTATTACATGCAGAGTTTTTAGGTCCTATAATTAACACCTCAGTTTTTTTTTTTTTCAGAATTTAGCAGTAAGAAATTACTTATTATCCATTTTTTTATATCGACTATGCATTCCGTTAGTTTTTCAAATTGGTATATTTCACCAGGCCGCAAAGAAATATGAAGCTGAGTATCATCAGCATAACAGTGAAAGCTAACACCGTGTTTCCCTATGATATCTCCCGAGTGCAGAGCACTGAGTGCAGAGCGTTGTCGTCTGAAGATGGTCCTCAGGAGGAATTCGCCGCATTCGTGGAGTGGACTCTGGTGAGAAACGGGTCACATCTCACCGTCTGCCCGATGAAGGATCTCACCAGGTCCACTCTGGACCCAGAGCCCAGCCCACCATCTCCCGGATGTGCGGAGCACATGCCCGAGCCCACCGATGACGGAGAGCCAGAGCCCAACCTGTCAGACCAGGTGCGAGAGCCGGCTACAGTGCCCACCGCAAGGGAGAGAGCCACGGACGGTGCCCACCGCAAGGGATAGAGCCACGGACCCTGCATTGCGGCTGAGGGTGAGCGGACTATGGAGTTCCAAAAATGCCAAAATGAGGAGTATCTTATAGACTGGAAATCTGAACTGGAGGTTGAACTGCCCCCTCTCCTCTCTCTGACGTCTCCGCTGGTCCCGTCCAGCCCTCCTTCATCCTTGGTTTCCTCGTCCAGCCCTGAGGGGGCTCCCAATTCTCCAGTGCCTGTTCTTGAGTTAGGCCCAGGATGGGCTCCCCTTCCCGAATTAAGCACAGGATGGGCTCCTCTTCCCCAATTAGGCCCAGGATGGTCTCCTGTTCCCCAGTTAAGACCAGTGTTGGCTCCAGCCCCAGAGCTCCCTCCAGTGCCTGTTCCTAGAAAGTGTCCTCCCAGTGCCTGCTCCTTGAATGTGTCCTCCAGTGCCAGCTCCTAGAATGTGCCCTCCTGTGGCCGCTCCAAAATGCCTGCCCTCCCACCCTGCCTCCTCCACTGCTGTCATCTGGCAGCCCTTCTGCTCACCCTCAGCCCACCATCATTGCGGTGTGAGCTCCGCGGGACTGCCATCCTCCAGTGTCACCGTTCTCTGAGTCTCCCTCACCTCCACCTCCTGCCTCCGAGGCCTGGACTCCGCCTCAGCCCGTTGACCCGTCGGCTCCATCATGGCTCCTAGCTCCCTCCTTTCCGCCATGGCCCGGCAGTCCACAAGCTCCGCCTGGCTCCCTCGTCCCTCCGGCTCCACCTTAGTCTGGCATCGACCATCCTGCACCTCAGGACTTCACTCCTCTGGCTTTGCCTCGTCCCTCCGTCCCTCAGGCTCCTTCATCCCCTCGGCTCCACAGTGGCCTCCCGGACCCACATCTCCACGTCGGACGCCGGTGCCATCGGTTCCACCTAGGCCCTCCGGATCCTACACGTCACCCTGGCTCTTTGGCTCTCCATCTCTGCCTCGGGCTCCTCCTCCACCTGCTCCGCCGCCATAGGTTGGCCCCCTGGAGTCGGTGGCTATTCCTCCTCCATGGCTCCTCCCACCGTCGGCTCCACCTTGAGCTGTTGTTATGGCTGTGGCCTGGGTCCCTCATGTCTCCTCCCTCCGTCGTCTCCTCCCTGGCACCTTCCTCTATGGTCTTTGTCTGCTGGCCCCATCCTGGAGGTCCGTCCTCCACCAGAACCACCTCCCAAGTTCCCACCCACGTCTCCCTCTGTTGTTTCTATGGTGCGAGATCGCACCTTCTGGGAGGTGTCACACCCCTGGACTTATAATGTTGTGTTTTCCCTGCATGTGTTCCATTCCCCATGTTCTGAGTGACCCAGTTTCTGTCCCTCCTTGATTGATAAGTTCCCAGGTGTGTCTCCTTAGTCCCTCATTAGCCTGTCTTTAAAACCCATGTCCTTTCAGTCTGTGTTTGTGGGCTCTACCAGTTACAAGTCAGTACGTGTGTCTTCCTCCTGTGTTCCATGTTGGATTTACCCCTGTGTTGGATTAATAAAGACTCTCTCGATTATTCTCGACTCCGTGTTCCTTCTGGCAGCGAAGTAAACAATGATTTTCATGTCGATATACACATTTACATTAAATACTCCACTCACATTAATGGAGATAATCACTGAAATTACATAAAGTCATTATGCAGAAGTTAAAAATTATACGAATTTAGGCATGTTTAGTAGATGCACTTGATCACTTTTCCTGTGGCATGCTGTTTTAATGACAGCGAGGAGTGCTATAGGTGCACAATAGTTCATCTTCAAACTAAACTGCATATCTCATGTTATGAGTAAATATTTTAGTGAAAACAATGATCAATGATGCGCACTTCGATATTGTGGTGGACACTGCTGGATTCGGTGGAACGGTCTGTATCGTCTGGTTTGAATAGGTCCATTGATAATCTTACTGGACAACCACAGCTGATGCCATGTGAAGGCATCTCCACAACATTATGAAAAATACCTCTGTATTTGAAGGATACAACTCGAAGAAAATGGTAATTTGCATGTTTTCTTTTTAAAATAGGCTACTTTTTCAGTGACGTGCTGAGTCAGACAATTCTATTTATACTGCAATAAATATACACTAAAAATAGCTAAACGATTTACCTTATCAGCAAAACTGCAGAAATAAAATTTTATTTGAATTGTTTAAAACAATTTAAATGCTATTTGACCAGTGTAAAATAATGAGATCAACTCTATTCTAAAATATTTATCCGAGAACTATTTTAAACAGTTTTGTTTTTATGGATTTTGATATATTTATGCTAAAACATAACAAGAATACTGGATGATTTTAAGCAATAAAAATTGTATATGGCACGAATGGCATTTATAGTCCGTATCTCATATTTCCTTGATGTCTTGTACCTTTAACGGTGTTAAATATGGTGTCACGTGGATGGGAATATGCATGGAAATGATATGCAGATGAGGTTATGATTAGTAAAACTAGGTATTGTAAGCTCCATAAATGGTGATTTCGGGGAGGAGACGAGGTGGAAATGCACGTACACACATCTTCCCCAAACTGGTATTTATAAAGGGATTTTTGCGCTGGTTCTGGCGTATGAATGGTTTTATAAATCTGAAAACTTTTGTGCGTACGCAAAATCTAGCTTTTGTGCCTATGTACACGTTTAGGATGAAATCTACAGAGAGTTTTATAAATGAGACCCCAGAGCATATTACAGTGTCTGACATCGTGTTTGCAAGTTCACCCACCTCTCTAAAGTTATTTTTAGTGATCTCCGACTGGCGAAGACCAACATCATTAGTGTTGGCGTGAATAACAATCTTACTGTATTTACGTTTAGCATTAGCCAGCACTTTTAAATTTGCCAAGATGTCAGGCACTCTGGCTCCCGGTAAATATTAGACTATGGTGGCTGGTGTCTCTATTTTCACGTTCCGTACAATACAGTTTCCCTGCTGCAGAGGCGCTGTTACCAGAACCAAACAATGTACAGGACTCCCTGAGCTAGTCGCATCCAAAGCCGTATCTAGAGCCCTCACATTCTTACTGTCCTCAATTAAAGTTTGGATGCATGTCTCTTATTCTAAAATCTTCTCTGTCAGCCTAACTAATTCCCCGCATTTATCACATGTGAATCCCTCATTGCCAACAGAGAGAGATAAACTATACATGTGGCAAGCGGTGCAAATAACAAAAGCAGGAGAAGCCATTACTCACCGTGATTGGTGAATGATTCTTATCAGAGTTGTTTGATGAGCTTATGAAAAAAAAATCGGAGTGAGAGGGAAATGCAATGAGTTTGCTTCCTTTTCTGAGAAGATCATTAATATCAGGAAGGCGATTAGCAAATCCTCAGGTTATGCAGAGGTCTGACAGATTTGGCTGCAATATCAAAAAGAAGATACTATGTCTATTTTTGAAGCAATTGAAAGCAAAATGTTGTAAGAAATAGTGCAACGTAAAATTGTCTACCTGCTATCTTGACACACTTTCCACATCTTTATTCAAAAGTGTGCTAAACTGTTTTTAAGCAGATCTCTTAGAAGTGGTGAACGCCTTCTTTCTGGGACTTTTCCAAACTTACTGAAAACTGCAGTTGTTAACCATCTGGGGTCTAAGGGGTTTTGGGGGCCTGGAGAAGTTTTGACATCCCCTGACTTTTGTGCTTTTTTCAGTTGCTTATAAACATGTAAATCGCTAAAGTCTAATAACATTGTAATCAGTACAAACTGGGCTACAATAATATGTAAATAGCATGTATGTACATTAATGTTTTTTTGAGAAAACAACGTTTATGCGTGGTTAGTGAAAAACTAAAATTTTTTCACTAATTCATTTCACTGAAATAAGGTCATAAAACACATAAAGAACATTTGTTCACAAGATTGTCAAACATGGACCTCGTAGCCTAGAATTTTATGCTTCAAAATGATGTGAAAATCATCTTGTTTACTCGCTTACAGAAAACAATAGATTGATTTAAATTTTCTAAGACATGTTTTGTTTCGAAAGGGCATATGCGAGTAGGCGTGATTGACCATGAATATTTGTGTGATTCACACCTGAGAAGACAAAGGCCTGCATAATGAGCCTTCAGCCAGGTGTGTGACTGAGGGAAGAGTTACAATAAAGAATGTGAGGACAAAATAAATGTATATATTTTTATTTTTGTAGTTTATTTAGAATATATTTAATTATCCCAGAAACTTGAGATTCACTTGCGAGTGCAGTTAAACAGTTTATTAGGAACAATCAAAGCTGACTTTCAAAGCTGAATTTTTAGCATCATTACTCCAGTCACACGATCCTTCAGATATCATTCTAATATTCTGATTTGCTACTCAAAAAAAAAAACATTTATTATTATTATTATATTATTTTTTTTAAATGATTGAAAGAACAGCATAGTTTGCAACAAGATTATTGTATTTATCATCACTTGTGTGCTAAATAAAAGTTTTAATTTATATATATACTGACTCCCAGCTTTTGAATGGTATAGTGTATATTGTTACACTTGGAGTAAGACTGGAGTAATGATGCTGAATATTTTGCTTTGATCTAAGGAATAAATTAAATTTTAAAATATATTCAAATAGAAAGGAGTTATTTAAAATAGTAAAAATATTTCACAATATTTCTGCTTTAGCAAAAGCAACTTTCTGTATTTTGGATCAAATAAATGTAGGCTTGGTCAGCAGAAGAGAATTCTTTACAAAAACATTAAAAACCTTACTGTTCAAATGTTTTGACTGATATTGTGTCATGTTGAAATATATAAACGAACATCACATACCTTGCACATACCTCATATTACTTTTATATCGTATTGCTGTCTATGTTATACGTTAGAACATAAAAAAAAAAAAAAAAAAAAAAAATCCTGGCATCGTGAAACATTGAGATGATGTAAATGAAACTTCATAATGTTTCACTTTATTATACATTTAGTCAGGAATTATATTTTGGAAAAAGTATAACTAGTAAAATGTGTAATCCAAATGTTATTCCTCTCAGTGGTCTTATTGAGGTGAATTGTCTTATTCCTCTTAGCGCAAAGCGAACAGTAACACTGAAAAAACGTGAAGTACAGTCTCACTGATTTGTTTGCTCTGATATGGGCAGTTACCTGCCGCGAGCTTCACGTGGACCATTATAATATCAATAGCGCGCTCGGCGTGTGGGCTTGGTCGCATTAGATATAATAAAGGGAGACGTGAAAAACTGGACATTGCGTTGTTTTCATATGGATTACTTTATCACAGAATATTTATCAGTTTAAAAGTAGACATGTCAAGCGTTCTATAGATCTGTCTCTCATGTCTCTGTGTTGACTATTTGCTGAGTTACAGTTCATTTTAATGACACGTTTCTATGAATGAATGAATGAATGAATGATGCATTTATATAGTGCTTTTTTGTGTATTGTTGTACACCCAAAGCGCTTTACAATCATGTGGGGGGTCTCTCCTCAACCACTACCAGTGTGCAGCATCCACTTGGATGATGCGACGGCAGCCACAGGACAACGGCGCCAGTGCGCTCACCACACACAGGTGGAGAGGAGAGAGAGACAGAGCCAATCAAGTGGTTGGGGATTATTAGGAGGCCATGATTGGCAAAGGTTGGGGGGCAATTTGGCCAGGACACCGGGGTTACACCCCTACTCTTTTACGAGAAGTGCCATGGGATTTTTAATGACCACAGAGCGTCAGGACCTCGGTTTAACGTCTCATCCGAAAGATGAGATGAAATGAAGATCATGCAGGACCAAGGCGGCAGACAGCGCACTCTGTTTGTTTTCTTTATTTTATAAATGCACAAAGTTTTTTTGTTATTATGTGTATACAAATTAAAGTAGACCCTTTACAGATTCAATCGATGTATTGCTCTTATCTGTATGATCAAAACTGAAAGTGTAATTTAAGTTCTTTTCTGTCTTATCAGGAGAATATGCCACAAAACACATATCCGCGTTAGTCGACTCCAGAGGGTTAAACCCCTTCTGAAAAAGAACAATCTTGATAACACCTTTATGAGCAATTATAGACCAATATCAAATCTTCATTTTATTGGCAAAATTATAGAAAATGTCGTTTTTAATCAGCTGAACAAATACTTAAACTCAAATGGATACCTGGATAATTTTCAATCTGTTTTCCGACTGCATCACAGCACAGAGACAGTGCTCATTAAGATAATATATTATATTCGCTTAAATTCTGATTCTGGCAAAATATCAGTGCTGGTATTACTAGATCTCAGTGGTGCGTTTGACACTGTCGACACATACTTCTACAGAGACTGGAAAACTGGGTCGGGCTTTCTGGGATGGTACTCAAATGGTTCAGGTCATACTTAGAAGGGAGAGGTTTTTATGTGAGTATAGGAGAGCATAAGTCTAAGTGGACGTCCATGACATGCGGAGTCCCACAATGCTCAATTTTTGCACTGCTCTTGTTTAGCCTGTATATGCTCCCACTAAGTCAAATAATGAGAAATAACCAAATTGCCTATCACAGCTATGCTGATGATACCCAGATTTACCTAGCCTTATTTCCAAATGACTACAGCTCCATTGACTCCCTCTGCCAGTGCATCGATGAAATTAACAGTTGGATGTGCCAGAACTTTCTTCAGTTAAACAAGGAAAAAACTAAAATCATTGCATTTGGAAACAAAGTTGAAGTTCTTAAGGTGAATGCATACCTTGACTCTAGGGGTCTAACAACTAAAAATCAAGTCAGGAATCTTGGTGTGATTCTGGAGACAGACCTTAGTATCAGTCGTCATGTCAAAGCAGTAACTAAATCAGCATACTATCATCTCAAAAACATTACAAGAATTAGATGTTTTGTTTCCAGTCAAGACCTGGAGAAACTTGTTCATGCCTTTATCACCAGCAGGGTGGACTATTGTAATGATCTTCTCAAAGGCCTTCATAAGAAGAACATTAGACAGCTGCAGCTCATCCAGAACGCTGCTGCCAGAATTCTGACTAGAACCAGAAAATCTGAGCATGTCACACCAGCAACTCAGGTCCTTACACTGGCTTACATTTAGGATTGATTTTAAAGTACTTGTTTATAAAGCACTCAATGACCTAGGACCGAAATACATTGCAGATATGCTCACTGAATATAAACATAGCAGAGTACTCAGATCATTAGGATCGAGTCAGTTAGAAATACCAAGGGTTCACACAAAACAAGGGGAATCTGCTTTTAGTTATTATGCCACCCACAGTTGGAATCAGCTTCCAGAAGAGATGAGATGTGCTAAAACATCGGCCACTTTTAAATCTAGACTCAAAACGTACCTGTTCAGCTGTGCATTTATTGAATGAGCACTGTGTGATGTCTGAACTGATTGCACTGTATTTTATGAATTGCACTGTTTTATGTCTTAAATTCATTTTAAATAAATTTTTAAATAATTTTCAAAGCCTTTAAATTCCTTGTTTTATTTTTGTGATTATTTTATTATTATTATTATCATTATTTTATGATTATTTTACTTTCTTTTATGTAAATCACTTTGAATTACCACTGTGTATGAAATGTGCTATATAAATAAACTTGCCTTGCCATGTTGTTGGTTCCATAGGTGGTAGTGCTTTTCTATTGTTTCTGTTTTGTCCTGAGTGTTCCAGTTGGATTAATTCAAGACTGCTTTTGTTGTATTTACTGCATCATGTGCTTGCTACAGCCAACACACCTAACAGAACAACCAAACAAAAGAGGATCTTCCTGCAGTCAAACTGCTCTGTCTTGAGCAGGAGTATAAAACCCTCAAGGACCCATTGAGAGACTTACAAGCTTTCCAGATCACTCCCTGTGTGTTTTATATGCGATCAGCTTGAATGAGTGGTAAAAGGCACTCCTGCCCAACAATAGTCCTCGAAGATTTTGTGGAGTGGGTGCTGGCTACCTGTGAATCCGCTCACCATCTGCCTCGCAGATCAGATCAGATCAGGCCAGTGCCAGCCCCACTCCAGATCCAGAGCCCAGAGGGATGCAATGGAGCCCTGCTCACACATACTGCCAACTATGCACTGACTCCCTACTGAACAACAAATACATTTTAAAAAAACTGTGAGTGGCAGATCTTTTTCCTATTTAGTGCCCAAACTCTGGAATAATCTATCTAGTGCTGTCTGGGAGTCACATTCACATCGTAAGCTTAAATCTAGATTAAAGACCATCTCTTTAATTTGGCATACACATAATACACTATCACATTTCTATAATGTGAAAAATCACATTTCTCAAATCTGTTAAAGGATTGTTAGCACTGCATAAAAAGGGTCATATATGGTAATATCTGGTCATGGTAAACTGCCGAGTAATTTCAGGTTTGCCGGATATATGTGGAAATTGCCTGAGCCAAGTTACAAAGAACAGTAAATTTAATTTTTTGAGATGGGAATTTTGGGTTTTCATGAGCTGTATGCCAAAATCATCAGTATTAAAACAATAAAAGACCTGAAATATTTCAGTTGGTGTGCAATGAATCTAAAATATATGAAAGTTTAATTTTTATCATTACATTATGGAAAATAATGAACTTTTTCACAATATGCTAATTTTTTGAGAAGGACCTGTAGGTGCTTACTGTGTTCCTAGGTGGGGGTGAGCAAGGGAAGTTTCACAAAACAGCCTCAAAGTAGTCTTAATATTATTGAACTCAAATATAGCTAGCTGTATTATTTTTGAGAGAGCCATTAGAGAACATATCTATGTATGTCTATGTAATCTTCTTTCCATATTATTTCACACAAATTATGACCTGGCCCTTTACTGGTGTATCAGGAGAAGTGGTTTCTCTAGCAGTATCTCTACCAATAGTGATTAATGCCCCCAAAAAGTCAGTGTGTGTTATGAGGTATGAAGTGTATCTTTTCCTGGGCAACAGTGGAACTGTTCAATAGTTATGTTTAGTCAAAACTAGCAAAGAGTATATATATAACACAACCACCCACCCACCCACAAGCACACACACACCCCACCCCCGGCTAAGAATTTTGTGTTTGACCTGATCTCAAGTTAGGGCTGGGAAATACATCATGATCATTTTTTTCATATCAGTTGATATCAATAATTATCATGATAAATGTGAAAGCTTTATTTCTTTCAAGTTTAAAGCCAGATTTTTGCTCCAAAGTGAAAGTTGTAGAAACCAGACCATTAATTTTCCTTAAAGGGATACTCCGTCCCAAAATGAAAATTTTGTCATAATTCACCTACCCCCATGTCGTTCCAAACCCGTAAAAGCTTTGTTCGTCTTCGGAAAACAATTAAAGATATTTTGGATGAAACCAGGGAGGCTTGAGACTGTCCCATAGACTGCCAAATAAATAACAGTGTCAATGTCCCGGAAAGTATGAAAAGCATCGTCAGAATAGTCAATCTGCCATCAGTGATTCAACCGAAACGTTATGAAGCGACGAGAATACTTTTTGTATACAAAGAAAACAAAAATAATGACTTTATTCAACAATTTCTCTCCTCTGTGTCTTTCCAAATCAGCGTAGTGCCATTTTGACAAATCTGAGCAGTATGCAGGTGGCTTACGCTCTTCTGTATCAGCCGCGCCACAAGGATACGTATTTTACATGTATTTACGCTTTACTTTGAAAGCAAACAATGCATCGGCGCAGTGCTGCTGGAGGCTGGCGGTGGACAGAAATGGTGGAGCTCAATGTGAGATGAGGAAGATACTGTTGTTGATGTGGATGCACACAGGATCTACAGTGGGAGTCTTCTTCTTCTTCTTTATTGTTTATTTGCGGTTGGCAAACCAGCTTTTGGTGCATTTCCGCCACCTACTGGGATGGAGTGTGAATACCTAGGGTGATGGAATGGAAAACTACTATCTAGTAAACAAAAAAAAAAAAAAAAAAAAAAAAAAAAAAACCTTATTTGTGTAACCTTATATTCTGTTTATCAACCGTGTATCTCTCAAATATTTAAATAAAATAGTGTACACTTTTGGTTGTATCTGTGCACTCTGAAATAAATCTTTTATTGCTAGCTGAACTTTCAGTTCCTTTAGATCTTCCACAAGTTGAGCTCGTTCCTCATTATATGCTTGACATTGAACAAGCACATGCTCCACTGTTTCTCTGCCACGTTTCTGCCAGATGCACCCATCTGTCTCACTTTTACCTAACATGTGTAAATAATAATTTAATCTGTTGTGCCCAATGCATATCCTTGAGATAATTGTATCATCTCTTCTGGATCCATATTTTCTCCTTTCACTCCCCACTATATCCTGAATATTGTACAGATGTCTTCCTTTTAACTCCTTATTCCAGTTGTCTTGCCAGATATTTATAACAGCTTTTCTTACAATGCACTTAGCTTCAGCTTTGCTTAATGGAATCTCTATGTCGACTTCATCCTTTTTTAATCCCGTCTTTGCCAGTTTGTCCACTATCTCATTTCCCTCAACTCCAACATGAGCTGGTATCCATAAAACTGATATATTTTTGTCTAGTGGATTTATTCTGTACAAAATCTGTAATATATCGTATAAGATATATTGTCTAGCATCTGACTTTCCACTCTTTAAGCTGCACAAAGCTGAGAATGAATCAGAGCATATGACTGTATCCTTAATATTAGATTCTTCTACCCATATCATTGCTATGAATATTGCCATGAGTTCTGTTGTAAATACTGATATATCATTAGACAGCGTTTTAACAGTACTTTGTTCAATATGAGGTATATATATTGCTGCTGCTGTATAACCAGATTGAGGATTTTTTAGACCCATCAGTAAATATCTGAACACTATTGTTATAGTTTTGATTCAAATAATTTACCACTGCTATATTCATAGATACACACCTTTCCTTTTTATTCTTTATTATGTTTAATTGTAGATCCACTAAAGGCATTTTGTACATCCAAGGGGGTACACTTGGTGTAATTACCGTATGATTCATGACTATACCATCTATTCCAATATCTTTGGCAACTTTATCAGCATTCCATCCAAAACTATTAAAACTTGCATATTCATGCTCCCAACTTTCTTTTACCACATCTTTTACTGGATGAGCATCTGCATGTCCCTTTACGGAGCACCAATACGCCATTTTCAGCTTAATTCTCCTAATTTCTAAAGGCATTTCTGCCATTTCAACCTGCAAAGCAGAGATTGGAGATGTTCTAAATGCCCCACATGCTATTCTCAGTGCCTGGGATTGTATTCCATTTACTTTCTTTAGTATGGAAGGTGCTGCTGAACTGTATACTATGCCACCATAATCAATAATTGGCCTTATCATTGCACAGTAAATTCTCTTTAAAGAATACCGAGTTGCCCCCCAATCTACTCCTGCAAGACGCCTGAGAACATTAACTCCCTTTTTACATTTTTCAACCACTTTCTTGATGTGTGACGCAAAAGTAAGTCTAGAATCCATCCAGATCCCAAGGAACCTAACTTCTGAGACCTGTTCTAATACCTTATCATATAACTTAAGTTTAGTACTTGGTAATTTCTTTTTCTTAGAAAAACATATTACTTTAGTTTTTTCAACAGAAATTCTAAAGCTCCAGTTATTAGCCCATATTTTTTTTCCACTTCTATGATGGGCTTTCTACATACAGCTTTCCACATATGTCACATTTCTACCCCGTTTCCACAGTGCACCGTCATCTGCATACAGGGATTTTCCAATACCTTGTCCAACTTTGGAAAATATATCATTAATCATGATATTAAAGAGTACTGGACTACACACACTTCCTTGTGGTGTACCATTATCAATTGAAAAAATCCTAGAATAACTTGCCCCAACCCTAACTTGAATAGTCCTATTTAGCAGAAAATCCATTATCCAAATATACATTTTTTCCTTTAATGCCCATCTTTTCTAATTTAATTAAAAGTCCCTCTCTCCATAACATGTCGTAAGCCTTTTCAACATCAAAAAATACTCCAACTAATACTTCTTTATTTACCATTGCCTTTCTGATTTCAGATTCTAAACATATAACTGAATCCATAGTATTTTGTCCTTTTCTAAATCCGCTTTGATATGAGCACAAAAGATTTTCCTTTTCTATAACATAATTTAATCTGCCTATTACCATTCTTTCCATTAATTTACACATATTTGATGTTAATGCAATCGGTCTATAACTAGATGCTAACAAATGATTCTTCCCAGGTTTTGCAATTGGAATGATTACACCATGTTTCCATGAAGAGGGAAGTTTACCAATTTCCCATATCTTATTGAAAAGTAGTAAGATAAAATTCAGAGACACATCTGAAAGATGTTTTATCATTTCATAACATATATCGTCCTTCCCTGGAGATGTATGCCTGACCCCTTGTAGTACCCGTTTCAACTCATAGATGGTAAACCTACAGTGGGAGTCTGCTGAGACAAATCATTTCATGTGTTATTTACTGCATTTGTTTGAAATCTTTCAAAGTAGATGTTGTGTTTTTAAATGTTGGTTTCTGTTTAATTAGTTTTCTGACTGTTTTTATGTTTTGGATTATATGTATGTAAGGTCTGTTTTGGGTTTTGTTTCTTGTTCATTGTTTTCATGTCTTTTATTTTGTAGTTTGATTTATGCTGTTTGTGTCAAGCTTCCCTTGCCCTCTTGTATTCCTGCTATTGGGTCTTCTTTACAATGTGTCATGTTCTGATTGGTTGTCTTAGTCATGTGTCTTGTTTCCCATTGGTTTGTTCTTGTCATATGACCTGTATTGTTTGTTATAAGTAGTCATGTTTTTGGCATTTGTGTCTTGTCGTGTATTAACGTATGTATCTGCTGTTGGTGAGTCAAGTCTGTTCAAGTCAAGTTTTTTCATACCTCGTCAAGTCTTTGTTTATTGTTTGGATTATGATTTGGATCACCTTGTAAATAAACTGCATTTGGGTTCATCTACGCTCGCCTTCAGTGGACTACTCATTACAGAATACACAACCCTTTACCATGAACCCAGCAGTTTCACGGCTCCTCAGTGTTCGTCAGAGTAACAGGCCTATAGAGGATTACATGAGTGATTTTTGTGAACTTTGTTATCTGGTGGCTTTTAATGACATGGCGCTTAAGGACATTTTTCGAGTGGGTTTAAATGAACCCATTCGTTCTCAGTTGCCTAGGGGAAAGATTTGTTGGTCACTGGAGAGATGTATTGACTATGCTTTGTTGCTAGCTGGTTCACCTCTTACCGTTGGGATGGCTGATGAGGAACCCTATAATTTTGCACTACCATCCACACCAGAGCACTTTCACGTCCCAACTGATATGTCTGGAATTATTCATGTCACGTCAGAGTCTACGACGTCTGCTTACATCATGCCTGACAAGCCAAAGCCTGCTTATCTCATGCCTACCAAGCCAGAGTCTGCTCACGTAATGCCTTATTTTTTAACTTTAGAAAAAAGTTACGAATATTTTGTATTCCCAAAAATCCATTTTAAGAATATTCTTATCTTTTTTTTTTTTTTTTCTTAAGATTGCTCTTAAG
Organism: Cyprinus carpio; assembly: GCF_018340385.1. Lineage (NCBI taxonomy): Eukaryota > Metazoa > Chordata > Actinopteri > Cypriniformes > Cyprinidae > Cyprinus > Cyprinus carpio. The sequence goes on along the minus strand of NC_056595.1, from coordinate 9,498,863 downwards.
ACAAAACCTAAGAAGAATTCAAATTCTTAAAGAATCTTAAAAATCATTGTAAATAACTTCTTAAATTTAGGAAAGCCCCAGACTTAAATCCCAAACAGTAAGAATTATTTAATGAATTTATTGGGTTATTTCAAATTAATTGTTATATTTACGCATTAAACAAACAGCTACATATAATACATAGTAGGACTAGGGATGTGTACAAGTTTTCTGAAGTTATCAATGTGTTTACATTAACGGTCAATCGGTCATGATTAGCCTATGTGTGATGCTACTTTTTGCTGACTCAAAACTCAGTAGCAACTCTAAACCGAGTCAGATAGGGAGCTTTAATTGAACACTTAATTTTAGCTTATACATACGACATAATCTTTGGGAGTATTCAGCGAATATGAACGCACAGGACGCATTTGCTGTAGAACATACGGGAGTGTTCACTCAGAACACAAATTAATGAAACCTCGCTGCAGTTTGAGACAGGCTATTTTTAAAGTTACTATTCAAAAACACACCGCATTAAAAACATGAACCTGAGTGCCAGTCAAACTCGTGATGAAAATAGTGTGCATGCTTTTTATGATTATTATGGTAATATTTTTATTAGTGGTGGGCATAGATTAATTTTTTTAATCTAGATTAATCTCACTGTAATCTTGGAATTAATCTAGATTAAAATGGCTAATTTGAAGTAAATCTTTGAGAACGGGTTTCTCAAGCTAGGCGGCGCATTAGACCAGGGGCTCATCTCCTGTTTCCAAAATGCATCACAAACTGCTTGAGAAAGCTGTTCTACTATAATATTTGGTGATGAAAATAAATGATGTTCAATAAGTTGTACTTGTTAGTACTGATAGAGCTTTGCTGACTGGGCTTGCCTCTGTTGCACTCAAACTCAAACATAGTAGTTTGACGACGACTCTTGCCCTGCACTACATCAGTGCTTGCAGGCCCGGCATCTTCCACATTAGTTAAGCGATGCTTTGCGTTTAGGTGGTACTTGAGACTGGAAGAACACCTACAGTAAACTAATTCCGCATTGCACAAGGTACAAACAACCTTACACCTGTTTCACACATACTCTGTCTGCAGTTGCGTTTTTTTTTTTACGCACCCATCTTAATGGATTCCAGCATTCACGCGGTTGTGGTCCGTCAGTGCGTTCCAGTCTATTTTTGCTGTGCTGCACGTGCTGAATTAAAGTGATGGCGCATTGTTCGCGGTAGAAAATGAACATGGATTGACACGGAAATGCAGTAATTTCACAATGTATACTAATTAAAGCCTACTGTGTTTCACATGCAACACATAGGGTTTTGACTTGGTTTAAACCAAGAAAAAAAGCACCTTTAGATAAACGAGGCAACATAATATATGCACTTTTATGGAAGCAGAAAAACAAAGGTCATGAACCGTGCAATTGCTTGTAATGAAGATTTAAATGCAAAAGGCATGAGAGTCGACTGTTTCTGCTGGTGGTGTTTTAATTTTAAATATTTGCGATATCCTAACAAGAAAAGTAGGCTAATTGTGTTTAAATGATTTGCCGCTTGTTTGAGCAGCTTATTATACAAACCTAGGCGGCTTCATAGCTGCCTGCATCCATGTTAGCACGTCACGTTTGATGTGGTAATTTCACAGTAGGCATACACACAGGTTCGAAGACTCGTTCTCGCTCCCTACAGTGCAATTCGGCTAGGTAGCCTATACATCCGCGCTAAAACATCAAGGTGAAATCATCATAGCTTGTGTAGTATAGACCCAGCTCCCAACCCAACTTTGAGAATAGATTAATGGCGATTTATTATTATTTTTTATTTATTTATTTTTTTTATCGCCCGATAAGAGTCTCACATTAACTCAGCACGTTAACGCCGATAACAGCCCACCACTAATTTTTATACAGTCTATGGGTAATCTGCAGTAAGCGCAAAAAGACAATAGTGTGATTTTTTTTTTTTTTATCAGTGTGTCATGTTTTCATTCAGATAACGGCTTCTGTTTTCTTAAGAAAAAAATTAAGATGTTCTTAAGAATATTTGAGAACTTAAGAATTTTTCAAGAATTGCACTTAAGAACATTCTTACGAACTTCGTGGAATTTATCTTAAGAAATTTCTTAATTTATTTCTTAAGATTTTCGTGAATCCGGCCCCTGCTCACCACATGCCAGTTAAGTCACAGTTTACTCATGTCTGCCAAGCCAAAGTCCGCTAACATCATGTCTGCTACCCCAGGGTTTGCTCACGTCACGCCTGCCAAGCCAGAGCCTGCTCACATCATGCCGGTCTCAAGAGGTTCTCCAAAACATGGCCGCCATTGAAGAGCTTTGTTGTAAGATGGCTGCCACACAGGAGTCTCTCTACAAAATGGCCACCCTTCCAGAGTCTAGTCACGTCTCAGCTGATCATCCAGAGTCTCACCATGTCGCAGCTGATCATCCAGTGTCTCGTCACGACATGGCTGTCATTTCTGAGTCTGCTTACGTTATGCCTGTTAAGCCAGAGCCTTCACACAGTATAGCCGCCAAGCCAGAGCCTTCACACAGGATGGCCGCCACGCCAGAGCCTCGTCAAGTCTTGGCAGTCACTGAGACTGTTCCCGTGGCCTCAGTACTTCCAGTAATGGCAGTCGCCATTTTGAGCATGTGGGCTGCACACTGCACTCCAGTGATCTCTCCTGTCCACGAGTCTGCTCCTGAGGCTGCTCCTGACCATGAACTCACTCCAGTGGCCCCGGAGGCAGCAGCGTCCACTGCAGAATCTCCAGAGGAGACGGTTTCCGTTGCAGCACCTCCCAAGGTGGTGGCACCCACCTTCGAACTCTGCCTGTCCTGCCACGGCCAAGGAGGCCATCCACGAACTCTCTGCCTGTCCTGCCACGGCCAAGGAGGCCGTCCACAAACTCTCTGTCTGTCCTGCCACGGCCAAGGAGGCTGTCCACGAATTCACTGCCTGTCCTGCCACGGAGGCCGCTCATGAACTCACTGCCTGTCCTGTCACGACCAAGTGGTCTGTCCATGGTTCTGTTCCACCATGGCTTTCTGCTCTGCGGGCACCGCCATGGCTCCCCAATTGGCCTGCACCGCCATGTCTCCCCGCTAGGACTTGCTCCGCCTCAGCTCCATTGTCTGTCACTGCTCCACGGCCCAGGTACCCCTCTGCTCCATTCTGTCTCTGCTTCATGGCCCAGGTCCCCCTCTGCTCCATTCTCTGTCTCTGCTTCACGGCCCAGGTCCCCCTCTGCTCCATTTTCTGTCATTGGCTCATGATCCTGATCCAACACTGCTCCTAGCTCCAGGCCCGCCATTGCGCCACACTCAAGGTCCTGTTCCTCTTCACGGGCCTGGCCCGCCATCCCGCCCCCTGGACTACTTATGCTTCACCACCCTCCTGGACTTTTGTTGTTTTGGGTGGTTTAGGCATCTGGAGCTGCCTTTTTGAGGGGGGAAAATGTAAGGTCTGTTTTGGGTTTTGTTTCTTGTTCATTGTTTTCATGTCTTATTTTGTAGTTTGATTTATGCTGTTTGTGTCAAGCTTCCCTTGCCCTCTTGTATTTCTGCTATTGGTTCCTCTTTACAATGTCATGTTCTGATTGGTTGTCTTAGTCATGTGTCTTTTTTTCCCATTGGTTTGTTCTTGTCATGTGACCTGTATTGTTATAAGTAGTCATGTTTTTGCCATTTGTGCCTTGTCGTTTATTAACGTATGTACCTGCTGTTGGTGAGTCAAGTCTGTTTATACCTTGTCAAGTCTTTGTTTATTGTTTGGATTATGTTTTGGATCACCTTGTAAGTAAACTGCACTTGGGTTCAACTACGCTTGCCTTCAGTGGACTACTCATTACAATTTACTATTTTTCCCCTAATAAAGATAAACAATTAGTCTATCCACTCTTCAGGAAGAGATTGGAGTTGTATATACCTTATTTTAACACAAACCTCTCATATGAAAAATCAGCAGACAAAATATGGACTAGTCAGGCTAATTTAAAAAAGGGTCAGGGGCGTGTGTTTGCGATTGACTCTGCGGGAGTGTGGGCGGGACGCGGCTTCACTTCGCTCTCCACTGCGCAGACTCTGGTTTCCGAGTTCGCTACTGTGCAGACTCTGTTCCCAAATCAGCTCAATGTGGCTGTGCCTTATTGGGAAAATGGCAGCTTCACTTTTCTTCAATGGAAGTGAATGAATGTGCATCATCCATTTTTTTTTTTTTTTTTTTTTTTTTTTTTACAGTCTATGGTCTGGTAAGTAGGGCTGTGACGGTCGCTGTCAGTAGTGCACGTGATGTCACACGCTCTTTAACAAGCATAATACAATGTTTTGTACACTGATAACCCTAATAAGTTGACTGAACTAGATTGAGTAAACTTGTTGCTTCAATTTGAGTAATGAAGTCTCCTAAAACTTTCATATTTACATTTATTTAACATAGCAGTTTTGTAGACTATACTTAAATCGTTCAGTTCACCGAACTTGGTGCTTATTTAATGTACTAACGGTTATGTTCATTTTACTTGGTATTAATTTCAAGTGTACTTATATATTTCAGTTAACTCTACATGGAAATGTAACTGAAACTGATGTATGATGTTTTTATTTTTGCCTGCATGCTTTGTGCACCCCAAACTGAAATAAAAATGCATATTTAATCTTTGACTTTTTATTGACAAAGTGTCACGATATTAATGAAAATACAGTAAAAACTACTGTAATGGAAATGGGTCACAGCCACACTGTAAAGGTGGTAACAAAATTAACTAGTGCACTACATCAATTGTACAACTCTATGCACATGTATACTCCACTCAAGTATCACAATTACGTTAAATTAAACATAACTATTAGTTTTGACCTTTTAAGCTTTGTGCAAACATAGCGAACTAAAATAAAATATACTCAACATATAGTGTCTTTCACCAACATTTCACAATATTACAGTACAATCTATACTGAAGTGGAAATATTACTGGGTCACAACCACACTGTTACGGTGGTAACAACAGTAAAAATATTCAACATAAACTAGTGCACTTCAATTGTACAACTCTGTGCATTTAATTACACTTTTTACGCCTCACAATTGTTAATGTACTGAACATGTAGGCTATACATAAGAACTACAGTCTTACTACATTTCACCATTTAAGCTTTGTGCAAACATGGCAAACTAAAATAATACATACTGAACATGTTCAGTGTCTTTGACCCAAATGTCACAATATTACAGTACAAACTATACTGTAATGGAAATATTACTGGGTCACAACCACACTACAGAGGTGTAACAATGGTAACAGTAGCCCAAATTACTACTAATAGCCCACTATAACTACTGTTTATTTAACAATTTAAACATACTTTTTATTCTTCATAAATGGATAATGTATTAAATCGAGACCAAAACAAAGGGTGGTGTTAAAGTATCACAGTGATGTTTCTCAACCCTTAATTGGTTCCCGGGGTCCAGCTGACCCCATTTGAAATTTCCTGTATTTTTTAAAAGTGTTCCCTTCATCTCAGGCGCATGCAATTCTGTGACTTTTCCTAAATAATCTATCTAAACACACAAAAAAATTCTGGACTTGATTTGGTTGTTCTAAAGGTGTAAAAAAAAAAAAAAAATCACTGTTAAAGGTCCATTGAAAATTAATGGGAAAATGTTAAATTTTTATATATGTTTATTTTTTTCATTTCATATGTCAAAAAAAACAAAAAACATCCATTATAAATCTGAAAATTTCTACATTTAAATAAATGTCTGGTCCTAGACCATAAACACAAAGTGGAACAAACTTTCTATCTCATAAACACACACACGCATGTGTGACCGCAACAAAGAGCATTTTTATAGAAATTGGCAAATAAAATCAACAAAACTGGCATAAATCTGAAAAATGTCCATACATAAATGATACTAGAGCACAAAGGTAACATGGAACAAGCAAAAAAACAAACAAAAAAAAGTTTTCTTGTTATGTGAACTCTTCACTTCTGTTCATTACTGTTTATTGGTGCTGTTTTTAGTTTTGTATTGTGTTGGTTTTATTTACCTTCTAAAATTCATCTCTTGTTCTAAAATAATAATAATAATAATTTGTGACAAATATTTTTCTGAAATAAATAGTATGTGATTACATTCATGTCTTTTGGTGGTGACTTGTTACATTTCTGCAAATTTATGTATAATCATTTGCAAAAGCAAAGAATTCAAAATATATCAGACAACAACAAAAATAAATACATCAATACAGATTTTTTATGTATTTTAGAATGTTTAATAATCACTGTTTGGGGTCATTTTGACCCCACTGGACATTTCCTTCATTTTTTAAAAGTGTTACCTTCATCTCAGGGGCATGAAACTCTGTGACTTTTCCTAAATAATCTAACTAAACATGCAGAAAAAAACTGGGCTTGATTTGGTTGTTCTAAAGGTGTGTAAAAAAAAATTATCATTTAAGGTGTTTGGGGTCAAAATGACCCCACATTGAAAATGAATGGGAAAATGAAAAAAATTACTTTTTTAAATTTTGTTTGTCAAAAAAATAAAAGTAAATCCATTATAAATCTGAAAATTTCTACATATAAACCAAGGTCTGTTCCTAGAGCATAAATAAAAAGTAGAACAAACTTTCTATCTCATACACACACACACTCACACACACATACAAACACACAAATGTATGTGACTGCAACAGAGAGCATTTCTATAGAAATTGGCAAATAAAATCAGCTAAACTGGCATAAATCTAAAAAAAAATTACATTTAAATCAAGGTCTGGTCCTAGAGCATAAACACAAAGTGGAACGAACTTTCTATCTCACACACACACACACACACACACACACACACAAACACACACACACGCACACACACACACACACACACACAAACAAACACACACAAATGTATGTGACTGCAACAGAGAGCATTTTTATAGAACTTGGCAAATAAAATCAACTAAACTGGCATAAATCTGAAAAATGTCACATATGCAACATGGAACAAGCATGTTCCATAATTGTTGATAAATAATTTTCTGAAATAAATAGTATGTGATTACAGTCATGTCATAGTGGTGACTTGTAATGTTTCTGCAAATGTATGTATTATAATTTGCAAAAGGAGATCATTCAAAATATATCAGACAACAACAAACTCTAACTTTGACAAAAATACAGATTTTTTATGTATTTCAAAATGTTTAAATATATATTCACAAAATATATATATATCATAAAGTTGTAAGGAGAAGTTGAAGCATCAAGAAAAATGAAGTGAAAATGAATGAGTCTCTATGGACCTCTATTGGATACATGTAGTCATTGCACTTTAATTCCTTAACTAGAAGAAAAAAAGTTTTTTGACTAACCTCCAGATGGCAGTATTCTATCCCTAACACATAGAGCAATGTCCAAAAACTATTTAGATTTAATTAAGATCATCATTTAAGTGATTTTTTTCTTTAAAAAATCATATTTCATGTGCCAATTTTTGGCCTAGTTATGTAATTGTGCAGTAAATAGGTAAAAAACTTCAAAATTTCCACAAAAAACACAGAATAAATGTATAGTTGAGAAGTAAATAAAAAAAATGATATATGGTTTTCCATATAAAAAATTTATATTTCCTTAAGCAATTGCTCTTTAAATGTTTGGGGTCAATCTGACCCCAAACATCTTAAGTGTTATCCTTTTTTAACAGTGATTAAGGGTTAAGTATATATTCACAATATATATATATATATATATATATATATATATATATATATATATATATAATAAAGTTGTGAGGAGAAGTTGAAACATGAGGAAAAACGGACTTGAAACCAGAGTATGTGAGCGGAGTGGAGCGGCAACAATTTCCCCTCCGTGTTCCGAGCATTTAATAATCACTCCGCTCCAGCTCCTCTCCACTCCGGGTTCACAATTTCCCGCTCCACTCCGTGCTCACCGATACCAAAAACACTGCTCCGCCTTTGCTCCGTGGCTAAAGTATTTCAGTATGTTTGAAATGTTATGTTTTTAACGTACCCTATATTTAAAAAAATAAATAATAATAATAATAAAAATACAAACCCGATTCCAAAAAAGTTGGGACACTGTACAAATTGTGAGGTAAAAAAGGAATGGAATAATTTACAAATCTCATAAACTTATATTTTATTCACAATAGAATATAGATAACATATCAAATGTTGAAAGTGAGACTTTTTTAAATGTCATGCCAAATATTGGCTCATTTTGAATTTCATATGAGCTACACATTCCAAAAAAGTTGAGACAAGTAGCAATAAGAGGCCGGAAAAGTTAAATGTACATATAAGGAACAGCTGGAGGACCATTTTGCAACTTATTAGGTCAATTGGAAAAATGATTGGGTATAAAAAGAGCCTCTCAGAGTGGCAGTGTCTCTCAAAAGTCAAGATGGGCAGAGGATCACCAATTCCCCCAATGCTGTGGCGAAAAATAGTGGAGCAATATCAGAAATATCAGACATTTTCTCTGGGCCAATGCTCATTCAAAATGGACTGTGGCAAAGTGGAAAACTGTTCTGTGGTCAGACGAATCAAAATTTGAAGTTCTTTTTGGAAAACTGGGACGCCATGTCATCCGGACTAAAGAGGACAAGGACAACCCAAGTTGTTATCAGCGCTCAGTTCAGAAACCTGCATCTCTGATGGTATGGGGTTGCATGAGTACGTGTGGCATGGGCAGCTTACACATCTAGAAAGGCACCATCAATGCTGAAAGGTATATCCAAGTTATAGAACAACATATGCTCCCATCCAGACGTCATCTCTTTCAGGGAAGACCTTGCATTTTCCAACAAGCAATGCCTGACCACATACTGCATCAATTACAACATCATGGCTGCGTAGAAGGATCCGGGTACTGAAATGGCCAGCCTGCAGTCCAGATCTGTCACCCATAGAAAGAGATTTGGCGCATTATAAAGAGGAAGATGCGACAAAGAAGACCTAAGACAGTTGAGCAACTAGAAGCCTGTATTAGACAAGAATGGGACAACATTCCTATTCCTAAACTTGAGCAACTTGTCTCCTCAGTCCCCAGACGTTTGCAGACTGTTATAAAAAGAAGAGGGGGGATGCCACACAGTGGTAAACATGGCCTTGTCCCAACTTTTTTAAAATGTGTTGATGCCGTGAAATTTAAAATCAACTTATTTTTTCCCTTAAAATGATAAATTTTATCAGTTTAAACATTTGATATGTCATCTATGTTGTATTCTGAATAAAATACTGAAATTTGAAACTTCCAAATCATTGTACTCTGTTTTTATTCACAATTTGTACAGTGTCCCAACTTTTTTGGAATCGGGTTTGTAAAATAACAGAAGATTTTCAAAGTGGCTTAGGCTATTGTGTGCAAACTTTTTTTTCTTACCACATGCCAAACTAATAACATGGTTGTTAGCATTAAAAGGTATAATATACCTTTACCTTACCTTACCTTATTTTGTTTGTGATGAAAATAAGTACATTTTCGTCAGTTATTTTATCTAAAGATCGATGCATTTCTTACAGATTTCTGCTCATTCAAAATCAGATACAGATGAAGTAGCACTGCAAGATTACATTTGATTGAATGCATTATTGCGAAAGCAATTGCGTGTGAATATGCTGTACCTGTTTAAAGAGCAGGTCATATGGTATTTTAAAGTGTCCTGATATTGCGTTGGAGTCCCCTACAACAGGTTTAAATGCATGTAAGGTCAGAAAACATTGTAATTTTCTCAAAATATACATTTAATATATCATTTGCCAATGATTTCGAAATGATTCGTTCCAAGCAAGTTCTGAGCAAACCCCTCCCTTCCATAAGCCTACTCTGATTGGTCATCTGGCCAAGCCTGTTGTGACTGGCACAGAGAGGAGTCCTTGAGCCAGTTAGCCAGCACTACCATTGACAAAGCACCTTTAAATAAAACAGTAATATAGTGCTCCAATCTGTTCTTATAATAATGACATAAAATACAAAAACACTTATGCAAGCGAATCATGCCCACAGATAAAGTTTAGCTGCTAAACTGTGAACACTTGGTGGATACGTTAGCCGAGTGCTAACGTGACTAACTGATGAAACAATACAGTTTGTAAACCAAAATATGTCTAATGTAATGTTTGAAGAACGACAGACAAAAGACGCTTTGTCTTGACTTTTAATCAGAACGCAGAACAGTTGTATCACAGGAGCACCAGCCTAACTCGCTTGTCTCTCCCGCATCAACCGTATAACTGCCGGTGCAGCACAATAATTAGCAATTTCACAACGATTATAAAATCTGTGTGCTACACTACATTCTTTAATTATTAAACAAAGTAATTATAACACCATCAGTATACAATAATCGACACATTCTTAGGAAATGGTGGGTTCACAGCTAATTATCAGAACTACTTCAGTAAGACAGTAATATTGTGCTTTACCTGGAAACCTAAAGCTGCACTAGGTATACATCACATATTAGCACAAAAACTTTTTTTGAGCACTCAGTTGAAATTGTATGAAAACATATTAATTGTACTTACAGGTTGTGGTTCGGATAGCTTGTTAGTCCAAATTAAGAAGATTAGAAGCCAACAAAGATAAAAGCCAAGATTAGAAAATCAGTCCTTGGTAAAATGAGATGCACACAACAAAAGGTTTGAATTGTATTTCTGTGGTATCTTTGAACACAACGTCTTCTTAAACATGATGTAAACACACTAACTAGCGGAAATGTTTGCGGGCAGGTCAGACTCTGTTCATATTTCGCGGGCAGGCGGGGATTATGCAAATGTGTTACCCAGTGACAGGAAAAAGATTTGAAAATATGACGACTCATTAAGGTGATTCAGAACCGACACTCTCTTTTGAGAGACAATATCTTTATTTATCATGCACTTTTTTTATGACGCATTTAAAGGGGTCATATGATGCGATTTAAATTTTTCCTTTCTCTTTGGAGTGTTACAAGCTCTTGGTGCATAATGAAGATCTGTAAAGTTGCAAAGACTAAAGTCTCAAATCCAAAGAGATATTCTTTATCAAAGTTAAGACTCTGCCAAACCCCCCTAAAACGGCTCAAACACACCCCCACATCTCTACACTATGTGGAAATATTTGCTGTTATGCCGCCTAAATGTCCACGCGAAAAAAGAAGGCGTGGTTTCAGTAACCGCAGTTAGTGTTGAAGCAGCCATGTCAGGGAGATGCTGTGTGTATCTAGGCAAAAGCAAAAACACTTTATTTGCCCTACGTAAGTAGATGCATTTAGGAATTTTTAAGGGTGCTTTCACACTAGCACTTTTGGTGCGCACCTGGGTTTGATTGACGTCAGAGTTCGGTTTGTTTGAATGATGTGAACGCTGTCTTCCGAACTCAGGTGCGCACCCGCAAACCATACCCGAGTCCACTTAAAAAGGGGGGTCTGGGGTACGGTTCATGTGAACTCCGGTATGCTGCTGATGTGAATGCAGTCGTACCAAATCACGGAAGTGAAGCGCTATTAATGACTTATTGTTTGATAAAAATGTGTGTTTGTGTGTGTTTCACTCACTTTCCTGACAAGCGTGACTGACATGCTGCAGAGTGCTGTATATCTCATTTCTGATCGCCTTCAGTGTTCTTCAGATTATTTGCAGTACATTCGTAAAACAGACGTTAGTACCGTTATGTACCGAAGCTTTGTAAACAAAACAAACTGTTCAAAAACTTAATAAATAAAAGTGAAGAGAGCAATGTTATGCATTTGCTGCCTTGTCCTTCACCGCCGTCACTAAACAACAGGATAAACAGCTGTTGGCTTGATGACGCAAACGAAACGCGGTTCAGGCCCAAATAACATAATATGAATGCAGTCCAGAGCAGGGGAGAGCAATCGAACTCAGGTTCGGACTAGGCAAGCGAACCAAGTGTGAAAGCACCCTAAGATTACTTACAACAGCAAAGCATTTTATGGACAACCATTTCGTGAACCTAGGAGAGGAGGTCATTCTGACTTTGCTACGACAATCTGTTGATTCTGAATCAGCTACTGTAAGTATGTTACATTATTAATTTAAGTATTTGCTATTGAGTGTTCAAATGCAGAGTTTTGTGCGTCGTGTATGTGTGTGTGTGTGTGAGAGAGTACTGATGCTAAAAATTCAGCGTTGAAAGTCAGCTTTGATTGTTCCTAATAAACTGTTTAACTGCACATTAGCAAGTGAATCTCAAGTTATTTTGTGGGATAATTATATATGTTCTAAATAAACTACAAACATAAAAAATATATACATTTATTTTGTCCTCACATTCTTTATTGTAACTCTTCCCTCTTGGTCACACACCTGACTGAAAGGCTCATTATGCAGCTCATCTGGTGTGAATCACATTAATATTCATGGTCAATCACGCCTACTCACATATGCCCTTTCAAAACAAAAAGTGTCTTCGAAAATTTAAATCAATCTATTGTATTTTGAAGCAAAAATTCTAGGCTACAAGATCCAGCTTTGACAGACTTGTGAACAAATGTTCTGTATGTGTTTTATAACCTTATTTCAGTGACTTCAAAATTGTAGTTTTTCACTAACCTCGCATAAATGTTGTTTTCAAAACACAATCATGTACATACATGCTATTTACATTTTATTGTAGCCCAGTTTGTACTGAATATAGTGTTTATGTTTATAAGCAACTAAAAAAATCACAAAAGTCAGGGCATGTCAAAACTTCTCCAGGCCCCCAAAACCCCCTTAGACCCCAGAGGGTTAACCCAATGGAGCCATGTGGCACAGTTTTATGATGTTTTATTTCATAAGGACTACAAAATTAAAGAATATTACAAAATCGAGTGGTTGAGTTTTCCTTGTATTTATTTTATTATTCATATAAATAAAATATTAATAACCTGTTTTGGTTACATTTCATATTAATTGTAGGACTCCAGACTGTGACAATTTTTTTCTGCTGTGAGCGGTCGTACTGTCGCGACCACTGTGTTGTTCAACTCACAGCACTGCCATTTCTGTTACATAACCAGAGAAGGTGAACATGTTGGTATTCTTGTGAAAAAAAAAAAAAAAAACATGCAAGCACTGTCACCTTTGCTGTTTACCTCATGTTATGTGGTGGAGGCTCTCTTTTATAATTATTATTTTTTTTATTTATTAATTGATTCCTCAGTGTTTGCTAAACGTTCTGTAATTTATTGGTCGGTATATAATACAGCATGTTGTAGGCCTATGCCATGCCTCATATTATTCGTTTTTGTTAATAAACGTTTTGTAAGCTAGTTTGTCAGTGTATCTTATTATTTTATTGTTGTTATGCTTTTTAATTAAAAATAACATGGATCCATATTTTGTTTTAGTTTTAAAAAGTAAAAAGTTTATATATGTAAACAAAAACAGACTTTTATTGTAATATGTGACAAGATCACAAAATCGAAAGTGAAAGCATCTGAAGCCCGGCTTATAACAAAGAAAAAGAGGGTCACGTAATCACATAAGCTTTTACACAGAAATGCTATACAGGCTAAGAAATAATTAGAAAATAATGAAGAGTCTAAGAAATAATGCTGCTTTATCATGTTAAAAGAAAAGCCCACTAAAAAAATTAAAATTGTCATTTACTCATGCTCAAATTGTTGTAAAACCGCATGATTTTATTTCTTTGATTGAACGCAAAGATATATATATATATATATATATATATATATTATATATATATATATTTTTATTTTTTTTTTTTTTTTCAATTATGATGGTAACCAAATAGTTACTTGTTCCCATTTACTTCTCTAGTATTTTCAGTAGCATTAGTCAGTGAGTACCAGCAACAGTTTGGTTTTTAATTTTTTGGTGGACTACCCCTTTAAGAAAACCTGAAACAATAATTCACTGATCTCGTATGAATTTCTATATTTCTGTGTTTTTTTTTTTTTTTTTTTTTTGTTTTTTTTATGTGTTCTGCAAAAGTACTCCATGCCAACCTGACATTGCATATGGGTGACTAAATGTTTAACAGTGGCAGAGACAATGCATGTATCTGATTCAATTACTGAATGATTTCTTGAATAGAACTTGTTGGAATATGAAGAAGGCTTAACATCTTAAAAAAAGGCCAGGCAAATTGTGTTCCAACTGATTTGCTAAATCAGAATGAGTTATATCAGCAGAATCAGCCGAGTCACCTTCATTATCCTCTGTTTCAATCTCATCAAAAGAAATCTGTTCTTGTCCTTCACTCTCATTCTCATCACTCTGGCCAGAAACTATTATATTAGAAACTATTAGAAACTATCTGGCTTTAGCATTCTCCAGTCATGTCCACTATGTTTCTTACTTATGTGCATTAAAAGTCGCATAAACACTGCTTTGAAACTTCGATGTTTGTAGAGACACTGTATCTTTTGATTTTTACTCAAATGTCTACTACGCATGTGCTTCAGAAAATCTGCTTCTGGGCTGGGCTCAGAAAATTCACAATGCTGACAAGTAAATGTAAGTGGTGGTGCTATTTCTTGATCGTGTCCCAATTGTGTTTTTGTATGAATTTTTGCCAGATTAACTTTTAAACTACTAATGGAGTTGAACGTACAAAGACAGGCATTATGTAGGCATGGAAAAGGTACAGTTGTTGTATGACCACCATGTTTCAAACGATAATGTTCGAGAATTTCCCCTCTTTTTGTAGAGTCAAAAATACTTACATTTCCACATCTTCATGTCACCTGTAACAGAAAAAGTTGAAAATATTAAGTTTAAAAAAGTCAGTGCAAAAACAAAGAAAATTACATTATAATTAAGATGGTAATCTTACAATGTTATGCAAAATAAACCTAAACATGCAAATAAAGGTCTCTGGCTGTTAAATAAGTGCAGAGGATGGATTCAATGATGGCGGAGTAGAACTGTTTCAGCAGCTCTTGTGGCAGGTTGAACTTCCTCAGCTGGCGAAGACTGAGGAAGACCATTTTTGTAACGGTGGTTACCTGATCAAGGCTACCTGAAAGTGCACGTTGCATAGCTTTAATATCTTGTTGGATCTCCACACGTAGCATGTCTACCTTATCCCGGACTACAGAAGTAAGGGACAGTTCCATTTTTTTGAATCTCCTTTGACATCATCAGTTGCACAGCCTTAACCATTTGGTCGGTCTCAGCTTCCTCTTGTTGTTTTACCTGCAGTCATTAGTGTGTGACAACCTGTTGATTGTTGTCTCCACCTTAGCTGCAAGATCAGTAATCTGATTTTCCATGGTGAGAAGATGAGGTTTTTCAGTACCTGGGTAAGCTCTTTTACAGTTTTCTCCTGTCCTTTCATGAATTCCATTAGATTGTTCCAATTATCATGAACATGAGCATTAATTTGTTGAATTCCCCTACCAGGGGTTGGAAGATTTCCTGGCAGATCATGCTGAGCCATTGAAGGAGATGTAACATCACCAGATATACACAGTTGCATGCTGTCATATGATGAGGCCCAGGGAAGAGGTTGCACTGGAGCAAGAGCAGGGTCGGGCAATTCACCGGGGTTCCAGTGAAACGAAACTATGTGGAGTGGAAATGTCATACATGGTTTGGGTTACGTGAAAGAAGGCCTGAATGAGTTTGTACAGGAGGTGGCCAAATTTGGAGTGGAAATACTAGGGACTCAGGGGCATCAATATCCACATAGGTGGAAGGTGGGGAAGAGGAAGTGGCCATGTCTTGTATATGTGGGACTATTTGAAATGTTGGGAAAAAATAAAAATAAAAAATGAAAGATTCAGAGCCAGTGTATGTGTTTTTTGGCAACAGGGGCAAAAATAAAAAAAACAAACAAAAAAAAAACAGAGTTTCTCTATACAGTCAATTTACAACTTTTTTCAACATCAGACAATACACATCCAAAACATCCGGTTTTATAGAAATCCAATTCTCAATTTAAGTTACCACAGTCCAGTCAGGCTATTCAACACACCACAATATATTAATTTTTTACTCACAAAGCACAGAGATAACACATCAAATGAATTTTCTTTTCACATAGATTCAGTTACTCATTTCCTTCAAGAAAGTCACAGTGCAAAAAAAAAAAAAATAATAATTTTTAAACAAAAGTTCATGGATTCAAATATCCACATGCTGCACATTTCTCACAATTCAGTCACATAATATCAAATGGTTATAATCAGTTGGTGTTTAGTTCAGGTCCCTGTTCGGGCGCCATTGTTGAGACTGTTGTTGAGACTGCACCAGACAGTCAGCTCTTTGACCCTCTGGGGTCGACAAAACCGGATCCGTGTTTTGTGGCATCTTCTCCTGATAACACCGAAAAGAACTTAAATTATTACATTTTTTAAAATTATTATATATTAGTATTAAATTCAGTTTTGATCGTACAGATAAGAGCAATACATCAATCAGATCTGTAAAGGGTCTACTTTTATTTGTATACACACATAATAACAACAAAACTTTGTGCATTTAGAAAATAAAAAAATCAAATGGGGTGCGCTGTCTGCAACCTTGGTCTGCGGTAATCTTCATTTAGAAACATGTCATTAAAATGAACTGTAACTCAGCAAATACTCAACACAGAGACATGAGAGATATATCTATAGAAAGCTTGACATGTCTACTTTCAAAGACTTTAAGCAAGTCTTATCAAAAACAAATATTCTGTTATAAAGTAATCCATATAAAAACAATGTGATGTCCCATCTTTCACATCTCCCTTCATTATATCTAATATATAATATATATATTCTCAGCTCTTTTCAACATTAATAATAATAATAATAATAATAATAATAATAATAAAATGAGTAGCAAATCAGAATATTAGAATGATTTCTGAAAGATTGTGTGACTGGAGTAATGATGCTAAAAATTCAGCTTTGAAAGTCAGCTTTGATTGTTCCTAACAAATGTTTAACTGCACTCACAAGTGAATCTCAAGTTATTTTGTGAGATAATTAAATATATTCTAAATAAACTACAAACATAAAAATATATACATTTATTTTGCCCTCACATTCTTTCTTGTAACTCTTCCCTCTCATTCACATACCTGACTGAAAGGCTCATTATGCAGCTCATTATGCGGGCCTTTGTCTTCTCATGTGTGAATAACATTAATATTCATGGTCAATCACGCCTACTCGCATATGCCCTTTCGAAACAAAAAGTGTCTTAGAAAATTTTAATCAATCTATTGTTTTCTGTGAGCGAGTAAACAAGATGATTTTCATATCATTTTGAAGCAAAAATTCTAGGCTACAAGGTCCATGTTTGACAGTCCTGTAAACAATTTTTCTGTATGTGTTTTATGACCTTATTTCAGTGACTTGTAGTTTTTCACTAACCACGCATAAACGTTGTTTTCTCAAAAACACAATCATGTACATACATGCTATCAGTGGTGGAAAGAGTACTGAAAATTTTTACTTAAGTACAAGTACTGTTACATTGCTGAAATAATACTTAATTACAAGTAAATGTACTGGTGTCAAAAAAGTACTTAAGTAAAAGTACAAAGTAATCCTCTCAAAAATTACTCAGAGTACTAATTACTAGTTACTTTTTAGCCGGCGATATTTATTTACCAAAAAATTTGCATATCAAAGACCTATGTGGATAATAGCAACTTTGAACAAAACCAAATTTTATCTTAATGTAATTGTTTGTTTTTTAGTTGTGATGATACAGGAATTTCTAACTACAATACCTTGGTTGGATAGGAGTGGTTAAAGGGGTCCTATTATGCTCTTTTATAAAGTCTTGATTTCATTTTGGCAGGTGTACTAGAACATGCTCTCATGTTTGGTGGTTCGAAAAATGCATTAATTTTCACATAATTTACATTATTACAATACCTTTCTCCCCAGCCTGGCACAAACGGCTCGATTAGTTCCGGGTTTGATGAAGGCTCGCCTTCCAAAAAAACAAAATGTGTTGTGATTGGTTAGCTGTCCCAGCGCGTAGTGATTGGCGAACAGCTCAGATGGTGTTTCAGTACTGCCCGCCCCTTGCCAAAGCAGCAAGTTCTGTCTGCTCTGGTATAGTTAAGGATGGCGTCAATATAGCAATATCAATTTGAGCCGGATTCAGACCACGAGAATATTGAACAAGAGGATCACGCAGAACATTTGCACACACGGATATTGCAAGACATATTAGAGTGGTAACATTATTGTTTTTTTTTTTGCTAAATCACGTTTTAGATAGGATGTCAAAAACTGCTTAAAAACAACTGCATTTACTATCTACAGATAAGCGCAATGGTAATATGTATTACATCGCAGAAACGGCATTCAACATATACTTTGAAACTTAAATAACACACACAACAACAAATAAAGCAGCACACTTACAGGCTGTGATGCAGATACAGCAGATTTTCCTGACAAAGTGGAAACTGCTACGTCTTTCAGCAAAAGCCGTTTGGTGAAACCAGCGCTGTAATGTCTCATGACTCCCCTCAAAACTTGATGCTACAGCAGCACTTCTTTGTCGTCGTCTTGTCTGATCCACTCAGCCAAGCGTTCAAACCAAGACCTCACCCCTCCGAACCAACCAACCATTTCAGTAGGCGGGATTTATTTTAATGATATTCTAATGGGCTGCTTTGTGACATCATAAACCCCGGAAAACAACGCTGTAGTTCAAACTAGCCGTTTTTTGTAGTTCTTGAAAGGGGATTTTTTTTTTTAATTAAATATCTCCCTTTGGAGTCAACTTTGAGATTTATAACTTTGTAGATCTTTTTTATGCCCAAACATACACACTATACACTGACTTAAATTCAAAAAGTAAAAAAGCATAATAGGACCCCTTTTAGAATATCTGCTTGTTACGTCTGACATCTTGCTTCACCGCTTCTGGGTCCTAACGCTCTGCCAGACGCCCCCTCAGAAAACAACAAAGTGTGTGCATATACACACTCATGATGTCATGTAATACTGAAAAATTGTAACCCTAACCATTTTCTCCATACTGAAATCCCAGATGGCCTGACAGTGATTCAGTTAAAATATTAGTGTCTAAGACACTGTGAGAACGGAGACTGTAGTGTGCACAGCAAAGTTTTAAACGCTTAGCTTAAATGTGTAATATTAATTAAAAAGTGCTCATAAATGCTGCTGAGATAGTATTCTCAAATTAAATGAGTAGAGGCTTGGACCTGGAAACAGCAGTCCTAACATCATGACTTAACAAGAGGATTCTCCCAAGCCATCAAACTGACTTCATCAGAGCAAGAACGCCATTCCAGAGCCTGAAGCGATGGCAGACTATTTTTTCTCAGTGTATTGACTTGCATGGTTCAATTGTTCACCACAAGACTAGTACTGTGCACTAAAAAAAGCAAGTAGGGTTATTTTTGATTTCATAATGTACAATCATTTTCAATACCATTGGCAATACCATCACATATTGTATATTGCCATATAGACATTTTAATATTTTTTTTGTCCATCCATTTTTTCAAGGCACTCATTATTTCAAGATTTGAAATTTGTTTAATCCAAGTCTTCTAAAAAGATGAACATTTATGATATATGATGAACAGATTTTATATAGGCTTTTATTTACATTATTTTACAGGCTTTTATTTTTTGATCAATTTCCATTACAAAAAATCTCAATCTTAAACATTTGTTCATTCTGTGTATTTGTGTCTTAAAATAGGGTAACTTCCAGCACAAGGAAGCTTGATTTCAAACTGAATTGAATTTACAAAAAAAAAAAAAAGACAAGTAGGCCTACACAGTCAGTAATAAAATTATAAAACAAATGACCTCAATTCAGTTGAGGTATTTAAAATATGACAACACTGAATTTTTATAAGTGATTTAAGAGCCATATACAATATGTTAGGCCTATTTTTGTAGATAAATGGAACATCAGATGGCTTTGACCTGTAATGACTGTACAATGTAGTGATGCAGATAGGCAGACTATGATAATTATATGTACAAATCAGACAAATATCCCATTCCCAAACATTTAGATATTTAAATAAACAATTAGGTGCTGATTAAATGGTGGCAGAGTGTTAATTTATTTATTTAAAAAAAAAAAATAAGTTCAAGCTTGGGTAAAGTGATGGAATGAGATGGATCATGTAACAGGAAGATCTGCAAATGCTATGTAACACATTTACAAGTGATGAATAGTGTACACTTTAGATTAGGGGATGCAGAAAGCTTTGTAAATTATTTATTCATGCGTTTACACATCATCTATAACAGGTGTTGAACACTTTGTAGTGTGTACTAAGTACTGACTGGTGAGGGTATAGACAGCTGTCTTCTCTGACACACATGGAGTCTTTGAGAACCTGATGTGAGCTTCAGTGGAAGGTAAAAGCGGTTGAGGGTCACTTCATCACTAGATCCCACAGAACACAAGTCTGTGCTGATGAGTGAAAGGATTTAACACAAGCCACTGGAATCATCTGACTAAGGCATTTATAAATGTTTATCCACTTCAAAACAAATGAATTACTCCTCTTAAAAATAATGCTTTAGCATACCTGCATGTTTGTGCTTTTGAACACGGACCAGCTAACAAATTTGCCAATAAATCATCTACTGATCATTTACTAATGGTTTATTCATCATTTGTGCATGAGATAATTATACAAAACAGTTTTGACAGAAATACTTCAATGATTTATAAGTGATAAATAATGTATCAACTAATAACTTATAAACCATCTACTAATGATCAGTTTGATTTATTTCATGATTTGAACTTTTTTTAAGATAACTTACAACACATTTGTAAATCATCAACATACCACTCATTAATCATTTATGAACATATAATCATGTTTTGTAAATGATTCGTTCATCATTAACTAATAACTTATAAGTGACTTAAACCTAAATTAATAAAACATTACTAAAATGTTAACTTATTACTTATTAATCATTTATGAATGTATAGTCATGTTTTGTAAATGATTAGTTCATCATTAACTAATAATTTATAAATTACTTATAACAGAACATTATTATAAAGTGTTACCAACATTTCTAGCATAAATTTACATTGTAAAGAAATTAAAGTTCCATCTTTGATTGTTGAAAGACTTTCTGATGTATTTACATGACATTACATGACAGCGTTCTCATGTTACAATAAAGCGCTCGCCACATTTGCGCAGGAATGATTAAAATTATGCGGAATACCTGCAATCCCGTGCAGACATTCAGACTCTGTAATTGACAGGAGACGGATGATTGTCAAACTCACTCGGAGAGAAGAGAGAGATGCAGATTGTATCTATGTATATTCAGATAGGCTACTGTGGAAAATGAGTAATGGAACCGTGTCAGATATTTCAGTATCGGTATCAAAATATAGATATTTATGATAACACTACCATGTAGTTTGTTTCTCCAAGTTCTGAGTCCATAAATTGCGCTGAGCTCCCTCACTGTTGCAGCGGCGCTATTCCCGGTTCAGATATCAGCACTTTTATTGGTCTGTTTACGATCGGATATCTTTATTGGCTGCTGAAGTGCCTTCAAAAGTTTGAATATCAATTCAAATTGTGGCCATGCTCAGTAACGAACTGTGATTTAAAAGTAATGAAGTAGATTATTTTGCTTAATTTGTACTTTAAGTACAAGTAAAAGTACAGCTTTTAAAATATACTCAAAAAAGTACAAGTACCCAAAAAACCTACTGAATTACAGTAACGTGAGTAGTTGTAATTCGTTACCTCCACCACTGCATGCTATTTACATATTATTGTAGCCCAGTTTTTACTGAATATAGTGTTTTCAGACTTTAGCCATGTATATGTTGATAAGCAACTGAAAAAAGCACAAAAGTCAGGGCATGTCAAACTTCTCCAGGACCCCAAAACCCTCTTAGACCCCAGAGGGTTAAAATAGTGTGTGTATGTAGAATTTTTACAGTACTAAATGAGGCCAATGAGTGTGGTGTCGTCTGCAAACTTCAGGAGTTTGACAGAGGGATCTTTAGATGTGCAGTCATTAGTGTACAGGGAAAAGATCAGTGGGGAGAGAACCCAGCCTTGAGGAGCTCCAGTGCTGATCATACAGGTGCTGGATGTGTATTTTCCCAGCCTCACTAGCTGCTTCCTGTCTGTCAGGAAGCTGTTGATCCACTGACAGATGGAGGTGGGCACGGAGAGCTGACTTAGTTTGGGCAGGAGGAGGTTTGGGATGTTAGTGTTAAAGGCAGAGCTGAAGTCCACAAACAGGATCCTCACATAAGTCCCTGGTCTGTCTAGATGTTGCAGAGCATAATGCAGTCCCATTTACTGCTTCATCCACAGTTTGCTCTGTAGGCAAACTGAAGAGGATCCAGTAAGGGTCCAGTAATGTCCTTCAGGTGGGCCAGCACCAGTTTTTCAAATGACTTCATGGCCTGTAGTGATTTAGTCCTGTAATTTTGGATTTCTTTGGGATGGGGATGATGGTGGAGCGTTTGAAGCATGAAGGGACTTCGCACAGCTCCAGTGATCTATTGAAGATCTGTGTGAAGATGGGGGCCAGCTGGTCAGCACAGGATTTCAGACAAACTGGTCTAACACAATCTGGGCCTGGTGCTTTTTTCCTTTTCTGTTTCCAGAAGACCTGGTGCACCTCATCTTCGCTGCTCTGAACTGCAGGTGTGGAGGAAAGGGGGGTTGCAGGAGGTGTGATTGGTGTGAATGGTTGTGTGGAGAGGGGTTAAGGGGTTCAAACTTGCAGTAGAACTCATTCAGGTCGTCTGCCAGTTGTTGATTCTCCATGGTGCTGGGGGATGGTGTCTTGGGCTGCATTTACACTGCAGGTCTTGATGCCCAAATCCGATTTTCTGACTATATCCGATTTTTTTGACGAGCCGCTTACATCATCTTTTAAAAGTGACCCGTATCCGATTTTTGCATTTACACTATACACTGCTTAAACTACCAAACTTAGACGTTCTGACCCGGAAAAGGAAGTAAAACAGCACGAAATACAATGGATGCAGATGCAAATAATATTATACAGTGTTTTGTTTTCCACAATATTTTGAAAAGTCAAACAAAAAAATCAGCAAAACATTGGTCTCATACGGCGCGGCGGAGAAAAAAGCGCTTAAACCGTGCCTCCCCATATCTCGTGAAATGTCTTCAAACACGGATTTATTTCTGTAACAACCCTGCATTTTTTGCCTGCACTGTCTCTTCGCCCCCAAAGACTTAAAAGACATGAAACCTTGGCATTGCTCCACTGTGTGTATCCTTCGTCCTCCATTGCGCCTATAATAAGTCATGTGATCTCAGTTGGTGGTGTCCACCTGAGTTGACGTCACTTTTTTAATGACGTACGACTTGCATTTACTGGGGAATATCCGATTTGTCTGCTTACATGGCACACGCAAATGCACGTATCCGATTCATATCCGATTTATTACCACATATGAATGAGGCCTGAATCCGATCTGAGAAAATCGGAATCCATGCGGTTTTTTCCTGCTTACACGTTCACCGGTCATATCCGATCTGTGCCACGTGAGAGGAAAAAATCGGAATTGGGTCACTTGAACCATGCAGTGTAAATGGGGCCTTGTAGTTGGTGATCTCCTTCAGATTTTTTCACACTAATGCTGAGTCGCTGGAAGTGAACAGAGTCCTTATTTTATCAAGATAATAATTCCTATTTGCCACTCTGATCTCCTTTTCTAGTGTGTATTTGGTCTGTTTATACAAGACATTGTCCCCCTTCCTGTAAGCATCATTTTTGGCCTGACGGAGCTGTCAGAGTTTTGCAGTGAACCATGTTTTGTCATTGTTTGTAAGACTTTAGCTAGCAATACTTTAGCTAGCAACACTCCTACCATGACCAGCAGTATTGCTCCCAGCCACAAGTGGGTGCAGGAGGTCTGTTGCCTGCAATCTTCCTCCCAGTTGCCAGGGGGCAACCATAAGTAAGAACTCTGTTGTACTTCGCAATCATTGTTGATGACACTCACCTGTGTAGGGCCCTATTTAAGTTTGCCTTTAGCCATTGTTTTTTGTTCAGTCTTGAGCCTACCTACCTGTGTATCCTGTTGCATATGGTGAGTCTATTGTAAGCCATTGTGATTGTTTTATTTTTCCATTTTTTTACATTGTGGAATTGTTTTTTTTTTCCAGTTTTTTTTTATCTTGAGATTTTGATATTTAGTCTGGCAGTTCCCGCTTCTGTATCATTACAGCAAGACTGAACCAAAAAATGGACCCAGCAGAGAGTCAAGGACCTTCATCAAATGTGGAGAGAATATTATCAACGGATACTCTACTCAGCCTTAGGCCCCAAAATCCTCCGTCTCAGGAAGTTCTTGAGTTACCCACGTCACCTCCCATCCTTCCTCAACCTCAACCCATTCCAGCGGTTCCTCTTCTTGAGCCCAGGCTACCACCTCCTGAGAGATATGATGGAAATACCAGGGGCTGTTGAGACTTTATCACCAAATGCTTTCTAGCCTTCCAACTTCAACCCAGTAGTTTTCCTATGGAGGGCAGTCGGGTGGCTTATGTCATCACCTTATTAACCGGAAGAGCTTTGGAATGGGCTATGGCTCTCTTGGACAATAGTTCACCATTCACTTCTGATTCTGAGCAATTCCTAGGAGAGGGTCTTCCATCATCCAGGAGGAGGAATAGGAAATGACCAACGTTTACTTCAACTCACTCAAGGAGCACGCAGTGTAGCAGAAATGGCTATTGAGTTCCGTACTCTTGCAGCGGAGAGTGGCTGGAATGAACAGGCTCTTCAAGCAGCATTGCATTAGGCTCTTGCACCAGAGCTAAAAGATGAATTGGCTTTCCGAGATCCTGCCATCCGAGTGGACAACCGAATTAGGGATAGGAGGTCTGAGAAACAACAAGACAGTGTCACAGCCCAAAGCTACATCAGTCCAGTTCAATCTGCTTTCTGGTCTCTTTCCACAGAGGAACCCATGCAGCTTGGGAAAAATCGCTTATCACAATCTGAACAGGACAAATGTATGCGGGAGCAGCGATGTCTGTACTGTGGTGATCTGGGGCATTTTCGAACTCATTGCCCTGAACTTGTGGGAAAAGAGATTTCTCGTCCAGAGAGAGGGGGGCTGAGACTAGGGAAATAACTGACCCCCAATCTTCAGCTGGACAGTGATGCATTCCTCCTGGGGCAATGGTTGGCACAAAAATTCTGTGTTTATTGACTCGGGCACTGCTGGATATTTCATGGACAATACTCTGGCCAAGAGCTTGAGGACACCCCTAATAACTCTCCAGGATAAGCTCACTATAACATTTTTAGACAATAGACCTCTGGGGTCTGGCCAGATAACACACTGTACCATCCCTATTTCAGTTGAAATAGACTCTCATCAAGAACCACTGTCTTTTCTCCTTATAGACACACCCGAGTTCCCAGTCATCCTTGGCTACCCTTGGCTTGTTTCTCACAATCCTCAGATTGATGGGCCAACTAGCCGTTTCACCAGATGGAGATGTGCATGTCCAAGGGCCGGAATTCTTTCATCTCCTGAGTCTTTTGGGGGGCCTAAACGACAACTCTGGAACCACCATGAGTCAAATATGTCAAGAACTAAGGTACTAGCCATTCCTCAAGTCAAACTAACACCTCCTGCTCTGATTGTTTCTTCTCCTGACCTATCTCAAGTTCCCCAGGAATATGTCAATCTCCAGGATGTGTTTAGTAAATCCCAGCTTTCCACTTCACCGGCAGGGGCTGTTTTTTTTTTTATTTGTTTGTTTGTTTTGTGGGTAAGAAGGATGGAGGTCTTCACCCATGCATTGATTATAGTGGCCTAAATAACATCACAGTGAAGAATCGATATCCACTACCACTTATGGCTACAGCTTTTGAACTTCTCCAGGGCGCTACCATCTTCACTAAATTAGACCTCCGGAATGCATACCATCTGGTGAGAATCCAGGAGGGGGATGAATGGAAGACTTCTTTCAACACCCCTACAGGGCATTACGAGTTTCAGGTGATGCCCTTTGGGCTAGCTAGTGCCCCGGTCGTCTTCCAAGCCCTTATCAATGATGTTCTGAGAGAGATGCTCAACAAATGTGTGTTTGTACATCTCGATAATATCTTAATATTTTTCCAGAGTTACGAAGACCATGTTCAACATGTCCAGTAGGTTCTCTCTCGTCTGCTCTTAAACAACCTCTTTAAACTAGAGAGAAGTGAGTTCCACAGCACTACAGTCTCTTTCTTGGGTTTTGTCCTGTCATGTGGCAGTGTACAGATGGATTCCAGCAAGGTTCGCGCAGTCCTGGAGTGGCCCCACCCTGATTCATTGAAACAACAATGCTTCCTGGGTTTTGCCAGCTTTTATAGGAGATTTATTCGAGGCTTCATTTCAATTGCAGAACCTCTTATAGCTCTCACCAGGAGGTCTGGCACACACTTCCAGTGGACAGAGAAGGCTAACCAGGCGTTCGAGCGACTCAAACAGCGGTTTATTTCAACTTACATATTGACCCTACCAGATCCTGAGTTACCGTTTCTTATCGAGGTGGGTGCATCGGTCATGGGTGTGGGGGCAGTTTTGTCCCAGAGAGTGACTAGGGACAATAAACTCCATCCTTTTGCCTTTTTTCACATCGACTGAGAGCAGCAATGTCTGTCTTTCACGTCTCCCTTCATTATATCTAATGTGATCACGCCCACATGCTGAACGCGCTTTTGACATTATAATGTTCCACGTGAAGCTCGCGGCTGGTAAACCCCCATACCATAGAAAACAAAGCAGCAAGACTGTTTTTTAAGTTTTTTTTTATTTATTTTACTGTTTGCTTCGCCCTGAGAGGAATACGACATAATTCACCCCAAGAAGATGCGCTGAGGATTACCTCAGGATTTGAGCTTTGAAATCCTCAGAAAAAAGAATGAAGCACTTTATCCAGCAGAGATCATAAACATGAGTAAGTCTTTATATATATTATATATATATATATATATATACTTTTATTAGTTTTCACATAACGTGTACACATTTTACTAGTTAGACTTTTTCCAAACTATAATTCCTGACTAAATGTATAATCAAGTGAAACAATATGAAGTTTCATTCACATCATCTAAATGTTCTACTGTACTTCTAGTATCAGTGACCATCACAATAATGTTAATAATGCAGTTTATCATTTAGTTTATTTGAGAGCACATAAACAATATACACTTTGGAAATGCTAGTTATGTGACGTTCATTTATATATTTCAACATTACACAATACCAGTCAATACCAGTTTGCCAAAGCAGTAATATTGTGAAATAGTTTTAATATTTAAAATAACTGCTTTCTATTTGAATATATTTTAAAATTGAATTTATTCCTGTGATCAAAGTTAAAGTTTCAGCATCATTACTCCAGTCTTACTCCAGGTGTAACAATATACACTATGCCATTCAAAAGTCAGTGTATATATAGAAATGAAAACCTTTATTTAGCACACATGTGATGTTAAATAAAAACAATTAATACAATAAATGTTACAAACAATGCTGTTCTTTCAATTTATCACAAAAAAAAACCTGAAAAAAATATTGTTACGACCTGCGTTTCTTGTAGTGTCGTGGTGTGTGTGTGTGTGTGTATGTGTGTACTTTCTCCTCCCTCTTACTCTCTCTGGTGTCTAATAGGATGCCCGCTGATGGGATGTACGATCGCCATTGGGGGTGGAGACAAGGCGTGGTCTTTAAAAGGACGCTGCCGGCATTCAACGAGGAGCTCATTGTTGGTTCGGACGCGGTTGGGTTGAGAGCTCCTGGATCCCTTCTCCGGCCGATGATCAAATTTGACACTTTCAAGTGTAAAAGCTATTGATCATGTTCCTTCCTTTTCAACCTTGTGTACTAAGAACGTGGAGCAACTTGTGACTGGAGTAATGATGTTTAAAAATCAGCTTTGAAAGTCAGCTTTGATTGTTCCTAATAAACTGTTTAACTGCACTTGCAAGTGAATCTCAAATTTTTTTGGGATAATTAAATATATTCTAAATAAATTACAAACATAAAAATATATAAATTTATTTTGTCCTCACATTGATTCTTGTAACTCTTCCCTCTCAGTCACATACCTGGCTGAAAGGCGCATTATGCAGCTCATTATGCGGGCCTTTGTCTTCTCAGGTGTGAATCACACAAATATTCATGATAGTTGACGCCTACTCACATATGCTCTTTTGAAACAAAAAGTGTCTTAGAAAATTTGAATCAATCTATTGTTTCTGTGAGTGAGTAAACAAGATGATTTTCACATAATTTTGAAGCAAACATGCTACATGCTACATGCTCCAGGTTTGACGGTATTGTGAACAAATGTTCTCTATGTGTTTCATGACCTTATTTCAGTGACTTCAAAATTTTAGTTTTTCACTAACCATGCATAAACGTTGTTTTCTCAAAAACACAATCATGTACATGCTCTGTCAAGGCAGTTCGAGTCCCAGAAAGAGGAGGACAGGTCAGAGCCCATCATACCAAGGTACAGAGTGCTGGCAGGCATCCAGTGGGACTTGGAGACAGCAGTACGGAAGGCCCAAATTATCCAACTTGACCCAGGTAATGGCCTATTGGGTCTCCTCTTTGTGCCTAACACCATCAGGTATGAAGTACTGCAGTGGGGTCATGCCGCACCGTCATCTGGACATCCAGGGGTCCTAAGAACCCTGAACTGATGTCCGGAGAATGGTTTTTGCATCTTCCACTTGTGACCGGAATAAGGAACCTAAAGCCCTCCCTCAAGGTAAACTACATCCCCTCCCTATCCCAAGACGACCCTGGTCCCACATATCTATGGATTTTGTTAGTGGCTTACCCAGCTCTCAAGGCAACACAGTGATACTTGTTGTAGTCAACAGATTTTCTAAGGCATGTCATCTCGTTCCCGCCTCTAAAATTCATGCAGTGGGTCAGATGGCAGAACTTCTCATGCAACATGTTTTTAGGATTCATGGGTTTCCTCAGGATATGGTGTCTGATAGGGGTTCCCAGTTTACCTCAAGTTTCTGGAAGGCTTTTGGATGTCTAATCGGTTCCACTATCTGTTTGTCCTCAGTGTTCCATCCTCTATCCAATGGCCAGACAGAGAGGGTGAAACAGTAGATTGAGAAGACCCTCAGGTGTCTGGTCTCGAACAACCCGAGTACGTGGAGTTCCCAGCTGGTCTGGGCAGAATTTACATTTACATTTAGTCATTTAGCAGACGCTTTTATCCAAAGCGACTTACAAATGAGGACAATGAAAGCAATCAAAAACAACAAAAGAGCAATGATATATAAGTGCTATAACAAGTCTCAGTTAGCCTAAACACAGTATACGTAGCAAGGGCTTTTTAAATAATATAATAAATAAAAGAAGAAAACAGATAGAATAGAAAAAGAATAGAGCAAGCTAGTGTTAGAGGTCTTTTTTATAATTGTATAATAAATGAAAAGAAAATAGATCGAATACAAAAAGATTAGAAAGGTAGTTAGATTTTTTTTATTTATTTTTTTGTAAATAGAATTAGAATAGCGAGTGAAAAAGTTATAGGGTCAAATAAAGATGGAAGAGATGTGTTTTAAGCCGATTCTTGAAGATGGCTAAGGACTCAGCTGCTCGGATTGAGTTGGGCAGGTCATTCCACCAGGAGGGAACATTTAATTTAAAAGTCCGTAAAAGTGACTTTGTGCTTCTTTGGGATGGCACAATCAAGCGATGTTCACTTGCAGAACGCAAGCTTCTAGAGGGCACATAAGTCTGAAGTAATGAATTTAGGTAAAGGGGTGCAGAGCCAGTGGTGGTTTTGTATGCAAACATCAATGCCATAAATTTTATGCGAGCAGCTATTGGTAGCCAGTGCAAATTGATAAATAGAGGTGTGACGTGTATTCTTTTCGGCTCATTAAAAATTTATCTTGCTGCCGCGTTCTGGATTAATTGTAAAGGTTTGATAGAACTGGCTGGAAGACCTGCCAAGAGAGCGTTGCAATAGTCTAGCCTGGACAGAACAAGAGCTTGAACAAGCAGTTGTGCAGCATGTTCCGGAAGAAAGGGCCTGATCTTCTTAATGTTGAATAAAGCAAATCTGCAGGACCGGACAGTTTTAGCAATGTGGTCTGAGAAAGTTAGCTGATCATCAATCATAACTCCAAGGTTTCTGGCTGTTTTTGAAGGAGTTATGGTTGATGTGCCTAACTTGATGGTGAAATTGTGATGAAACAAAGGGTTTGCTGGAACCACAAGCAGTTCTGTCTTGGCAAGGTTGAGTTGAAGGTGATGGTCCTTCATCCAGCAAGAAATGTCTGTTAGACAAGCTGAAATGCGAGCAGCTACCGATGGATCATCAGGATGGAATGAGAGGTAGAGTTGAGTGTCATCAGCATAGCAATGGTATGAAAAGCCATGTTTCTGAATGACAGAACCTAATGATGCCATGTAGACAGAGAAGAGAAGTGGTCCAAGAACTGAGCCCCTGAGGCACCCCAGTAGTTAGATGTTGCGACTTGGACACCTCACCTCTCCAAGATACTTTGAAGGACCTATCTGATAGGTAAGACTCAAACCACTGGAGTGCGGTTCCTGAGATGCCCTTTGTCAGTAGTGTTGACAGGAGGATCTGGTGGTTAACCGTGTCTAAAGCAGCAGATAGATCAAGCAAGATAAGTATTGAAGATTTGGATTCCGCTCTTGTCAGTCTTAGGGCTTCAACAACTGAGAGCAAGGCAGTCTCAGTTGAATGTCCACTTCTGAAGTCAGATTGGTTGCTGTCAAGGAGGTTGTTATTGTGTGATGCGTGGTTTGCGAGTGGTAGTGATAGTAGGGATCTGGAAACACATAGTATTTATCCATAACACCCTCCATCACTCATCATTGGGTATGTCTCCATTTGAATGCCAGTTTGGGCCCACCCCCCACCCCTCTCTGTTTCCTGAAAAGGACCTTCAAGCGAAGGTTTCAGCAGCGGCCCAGTTAGTCCGGAGGTGCAGGGTGGGTCTGGCGGAGAGCTCGGGCAGCCCTATTAAAGTCATTCCAGGAACAGAAACTGGCCAATCAACGTCGGAGGATCGGTCCGTCACTCCGTCCGGGGCAGACAGTGTGGCTTTCAACTAGAAATCTTCCATTGCACCTCGAGTCATGGAAACTAGGTCCTAGATACATTGCACCTTTCAAGATTCTCAAGAAAATAAACCCAGTCTCTTACCGACTCCTATTGCCCAGGTCTATGCGCATTCACACCACATTCCATGTTTCATGCCTCAAACCTGTCATCTACTCTCCTTTGTCTCCTTCAGTTAAACCACCTCCAGTTCCTCAGATGGTGGAGAGGCAACCAGCTTACTCTATGCAAAGACTTTTGAACATGCGCAAAGTATGAGGAGGGTTCCAATATTTGGTTGACTGGCAAGGCTATGGTCCAGAAGAGCGCTCGTGGGTACCAGCCAGAGACATACTGGACCTAGAGCTCATCAGGGACTTCCAACGACAACAGTTGAACAGCACTAAAAGGAACGTCAGGAGCCGTTCATCAAGAGGAAGCTCCTGTAAGACTTTAGCTAGCAATACTTCCTCCAACCACTAGGGGTCACACTCCTACCATGACCAGCAGTATTGCTCCCAGCCACAAGGAGGCGCAGGAGGTCTGTTCCCTGCAATCTTCCTCCCAGTTTCCAGGGGGCAACCATGAGCAAGAACTCTGTACTTAGCAAACATTGTTGATGACAATCACCTGTGTAGGGCCCTATTTAAGTTTGCCTTTAGCTATTGTTTTTTGTTCAGTCTTGAGCCTAACTACGTGTGTTTCCTGTTGCATTGTGCCATTGTGCTTGTTTTATTTTTCCCTTTTTTGACATTTGGAAGCTTTGCTTCTGGTTTTGTTTGTACTTTGTTCCTTGTTTTTTGGATCTCTACAAGTAAAGCTACTTGGAGTTTATATCTCTCGTCTTCTTGAGATTTTGTTATTTCTCTGCACTTGGGTCTCCATAAATCCCCAACCCTGAGTTAGCTCACTAAGGAAGAACACCAGCTCTGTGTCCAGGAGATCATGGTTCTAGCCCTGCTAAAGACAACATTCAAGATTTTAGTTTATAGTCTGACAGTTCCTGCTTCTGTATCATAACATTGTTGTAGGTTAGATGAGTCGTGGTAGGAATACAGATATATTCACAGAAACTGATATATGATGTTACAGTCTCTGTAAGCCGATCCAGATCAGTGGCAGCAGCTTCAAAAACACTCCAATCAGTGAGGTCAAAACAAGCTTGTAAATCTTGCTCTGCTTCATTAGTTCATCTTTTTACAGTCCTTAATACAGGTTTAGCTGATTTCAGTTTCTGCCTGTAGGTCGGTATAAGATAAACTAAACAGTGATCAGAGAGTCCTAAAGCTGCCCATGGAACAGAGTGATATACATCCTTTATTGTGGTGTAACAGTGATCCAAGCAGTTTCGGCCCAGAACCGGCCCACATCTGGCCCGCATGGATTTCATGCGGGCCAGATGTGGGCCGGATCTGGGCCAACACTATGTTGCTGTCTGGGATGTGATGTGCTGTCTGTATTTTGGGAGTTTACGGGAGAGATTTGCTTTATTAAAGTCCCCAAGAATGATTAAAACAGAGTCTGGGTGATGTTGTTCTGTCTCTGTGATCTGATCAGCGAGTTTCTGTAAAGCTGAGATCACGTGCACTTGTGGAGGAATTTAAACACTAATGAGAATGAACGAGCAAAACTCCTGTGGCGTATAGAATGGCTTGCAGTTAATGAAGAGTGTTTCTAGATCTGAACAGCACATCTTCTTTAACACTGTTACATCTGTACACCACCTTTCATTGATGTAAAATAGTGTCCCGCCGCAGTGCGATTTCCCCATTGATTCTGTGTCGCGGTCCGCTCTGAACAGCTGAAAGCCCGACAGATGGAGCACACTGTCTAGAATGGTGTCGTTTAGCCAAGTTTCTATGAAACACAGAGCAGAAGAGTGTGAGAAATTGTTATTTGTCCAGGAGAGCAGAAGGAGTTTGTCCGTTTTGTTGGGTAGAGAGTAGAGGTTCGCCAGATGGATGCTAGGCAACGGCGTTCGAAATCCACGACCAGCAGCATCGGCGCCATTACGTGATAACTGAACACATAATAAATAACTTTATTTCCACATAATTTTAATTACCAAACATAGCACACAAAGAAAAAAAAACACAAATAAAAACTGTGCCATGTGGTGTCAGCAACCGAACAGACGAGGCCAAACGGACCAATTTTGTAATCCACCAATCAGTGCGTTTGTTCTCTTGTTGCTAGGCAGAATCACTTGTATGGCCAATCATATTAAAGGAAGAACAGAGTGAACCATCACTGACACATACAATGTGTATTTTCTTTAACCGTTTACATCATCAAAATCATTGAAATTGCCCCGATAGTAGACATCATGCGCTTGTTGGCAATATATAGCTTTATTATAGTGCTTTCACTCTGACTGTCTAGCTAACTAACTTTCTAATCTTTTTGTATTCTATCTGTTTTCTTCTCATTTATTATACAATTAACAAAAGCAAAAAAAAGACCTCTAACACTATCTTGCTCTATTCTTTTTCTATTCTATCTGTTTTCTTTTTATTTATTATATTATTTAAAAGCCCTTGCTACGTGTACTACGTTTAAGCTAACTGAGACTTGTTATAGCACTTGTATATCAATGCTCTTTTGTTGATTTTGATTGCTTTCATTGTCCTCATTTGTAAGTCGCTTTGGATAAAAGCGTCTGCTAAATGACTAAATGTAAATGTAAATGTAAATGCAAATGCATGTATTAAAAGGCTTTTGAGTGTAAACTGTGCAACCCATCACAAAAACACTTTATATATTTTTGGAGCATATTTTTGTTGCTTTGTGTTCAAACTTCTCAGGTAACATCAGGACATGCTGTCAATGATCCCTACCAAATTTTGTTCCAGTATATCCGATGGTTTAAAGATATTGCAATTTATGAGAAATTAAAAAAATGGCAGACAGATGGTTTGTCCGATCCCTGCAAAATCAACGTCCATGCATTTGACAAATGGGAACTACAATTTCAACATTACCACGCACCAAGGCAACAACAGAGCCTTCCCACAAGGCTTATGTATAGAAGGAAAGAAAGCCTGCAAAGTGACAGGTTCAGGAGCCTCATTTTTAGGATGTAGTCTGGTTTGGGGTTCAAAATATATGACATCACCTGGTGCAAAGTCTAAGCAGGAGGAGGCTACTGAAAGAACCTAGACATCTCCTACTCTTTTGAGTGTCATTAATGTTAGCAACATTTTTTCTGAGACTGACTCCAAGGGCTCAAAATGGACTTTGTGTTAACCCTCTGGAGTCGATTAACGCGTATACGCGTTTTGGGGTATTTTCTCCTGATAACCCCGAAAAGAACTTACACTTTCAGTTTTGATCGTACAGATAAGAGCAATACATCAATCGAATCTGTAAAAGGTCGTCTTTTTTTGTATACAGACATAATATCAACAAAACTTTGTGCACTTATAAAATAAAGATAACAAACAAGGAGTGCTGTCTGCAGCCTTTGTCTGCGCTGATCTTCAGTTACAAATGCGTCATTAAAATGAACTGTAACTCAGTGAATACTCAACGAAGAGACATGAGAGAGATATCTATAGAAAGCCTGACATGTCTACTTTTAAACTAAACAAGTGCTGCTGAAAACAAATATTCTGTGATAAAGTAATCCATATGAAAACAACGCGATGTCCGTTTTTCACTTCTCCCTTCATTATCTTCTAATGCGACCACGCCCCCGCGCCGAGCGCGCTTTTGAGATTCAAATGTTTCACTGAAGCGCGCGGCTTTTGAATACGCCCACACAACAGAAGACAACACAGCGAGATTGTTCTTCAAGTTTTTTTTATATTTTACTGTTTGCTTCGCGATGAGAGGAATAAGACATAATTCACCCCAAAAAGATGTGATGTGGTTGAGGGATTTGAGATTTGAATTTCCTCAGAAAAAAGAATGAAGCACTTTATTCAGCAGAGATCATAAACATGAGTAAGTCTCTTTTTATTTATTTATATACTTGTACTAGTTTTCACATAACGTGTAAACATTTTACTAGACTTTTTCCAAAGACTTTTTCCAAACTATAATTCCTGACTAAATGTATAATCAAGTGAAATATTATGAAGTTTCAATAACAATATACACTACTATACCATTCAAAAGCTTGATGTAAATAATATAAATGTAACAATAAATGTAACTGTAACAAATGTAACAATCATTGCTGTTCTTTCAATTTATCCCCCTAAAAAAAACCTAAAAAAATATTCTCAGCTCTTTTCAACATTAATAATAATAATAATAATGATAATAATGATAATAATAACAATAAATGTTTTTTTGTAGAAAATAAAATTGTTAAAAGGATTTCTAAAGGATTGTGTGACTGGAGCAATGATGCTAAAAATTCAGCTTTGAAAGACAGCTTTGAGTGTTCCTAATAAACTGTTTATCTGCACTCGCGAGTGAATATTAAATTATGTTGTGGGATAATTAAATATATTCTAAATAAACTACAAAAATAAAATTATATACATTTATTTTGTTCTTACATTCTTTCTTGTAACTCTTCCCTCTCAGTCACACAGCTGACTGAATGGCTCATTATGCAGCTCATTATGTGGGTCTTTGTCTTCTCAAGTGTGAATCACATAAAATATTCATGATAGTTGACGCCTACTCGCATATGACTTTTACCAACAAAAAGCGTCTTAGAAAATTTAAATCAATATATTGTTTTCTGTAAGTGAGTAAACAAGATGATTTTCACATAATTTAGAAAAAAAAATTCTAGACTACAAGCTCCAGTTCTCAAAAGTCACGGGAACCAATGTTCTGTTTGTGTTTTATTGCCTTATTCAAGTGATTTAACATATTTAGTTTTCACTAACCACGCATAACATTTTTCTCTCAAAAACACAATCATGTACATACATGCTGCTTACAAGTTAACATAGCCCAGTTTGTGCTGATTACAGTGATATTAGACTTTAGCCATTAGATGTTTATAAGAAACTGAAAAAAGCACAAATGTCAGGGCATGACAAAACTTCTCCAGGCCCCAAAAATACCCTTAATAACAAATATTTATTGGGAGCGTGTATGCTGGGATTTCATAAATTTCATGGAGAAAAAGTAACATAACTAGTAATGTAACTAATTACTAATTACTTTTGAAATAAAGTAATCAGAACAGTAACATGATTACTTATAAAAGGAGTAATCAGTAATCAGTAATTTGATTACATTTTCAGAGTAATTTGAGCAACACTGATCTCTCAGGGGTCAGACCCAATGCCAGACCTCCAGCCAGGGACGAAATATTGTCCCCTGGACTAGAAAGAGAAGATTTTTCTCCAGATTGGAATCTCCCAAGGGAACCCATCCAGGAGATACATTAGCCTGCATAATGGTCAAATCC
The DNA here is from genome assembly GCF_018340385.1 of Cyprinus carpio. Lineage (NCBI taxonomy): Eukaryota > Metazoa > Chordata > Actinopteri > Cypriniformes > Cyprinidae > Cyprinus > Cyprinus carpio. Next base: position 9,462,418 of record NC_056595.1, on the reverse strand, counting down.
CACTTTACCCCCAGAAAGGTGTTTCCCCTTCAGGAACTCGAGCTGTGTCGGAGAATGCTTTGGGAACGCCTCCAATGTGACCATGCTCTGAATCACATGTGTAATCAGTCCAATGAAAGGGCGAGACCTCATAGGCGGGTGACATAGCGACCAAGAAGCTATAAAAGCACATGATGTGGAACTGGTGTCACCTTTCTTTCATTCAGCGAAGCTCTGTGTGTGTGTCAGTTGCATATGTTCTTTGAGTCTTATTTACTGTTGTTTGTCAAAGTAACACAAATCAGCACATATAAGCTCCAGTATATCAAAAGCTGAGGGTAAATCTAAGCATCTGGGCAAAAGCAGATCATGTTACAGATTGTGTGTTCCTCCCTGCCCATGCTACATCACAAGCGGGGATACACACAATTTGTGTGTGGTCTGTTTGGGAGCAAAGCACTCTGGTGGAGGGAATGGAGATGGGTGAGTCCCTATCTTCTTCCTCACCCGCTAGATCCAACCGCTCTCTGGGATCAGAAGCCCGTTCTGCGGTTTCTTCCCCCCGGAGAGCGGGCTCTGCGCTTCACCTATCTTCCTCCGAGGAGGTTGATGTGGAAAGCATGGAGGATTTGCCGCCTCAGTCACCCCAGTATAAGGAGTTGTTGGAGGTGGTGACTTGTGCCATGGCTAAATTAACCCTCTGGGGCCTGAGGGTGTTTTGGGGGTCTAGAGAATTTTTGACATGCCCTGATATTTGTGTTTTTTTCAGTTGCTTATAAACACATAAATGGCGAAAGTCTAATAACACTGCAATCAACACAAACTGGGCTACAGTAATATGTGAGCAGCATGTATGTACATGATTGTGTTTTTGAGAAAGCGACATTTATGCATGGTTAGTGAAAAACTACAATTTGAAGTCACTGAAATAAGGCAATAAAACACTTAGAGAACATTTGTTAACAAGACTTTTGAGAACAGATTTTGAAGCCTATAGTTTTTCCTTCAAAATTATGTGAAAATCATCTTGATTACTGGCTCACAGAAAACAATATATTGATTTAAATTTTTTAAGACACTTTTTGTGTAGGAAAGATATATGCGAGAAGGAATCAACTATCATGCATAATGCTGTGATTCACACCTGAGAAGACAAAGGCCCGCATAATGAGCTGCATAATAAGCCTTTCAGCCAGGTGTTTGACTGAGAGAGAAGAGTTACAAGAAAGACTATGAGGACAAAATAAATTTTTTTAAACTACATTATTAACATTATTGTGATGGTCACTGATACTAGTACTAATTTATAGAAAAAAGAACACAATTACCACATAGCACACATATTATCAGTGATATTTACAGCTTAATTGACACATTTACATCCTGGGTATAACACATTCAAAATACTTACACCAGAGTAGATATTTATGTACAGAAGCTTAGTTACATTCATAAACACAAGCATGCATTGTATGTAGGCCTATATAATATAAATAGTTATAAACATATGTGGCTATATTCGTGAACAGAGAGTAGCCTATCTCAGTAAAATTTTGTCTAACCATTCTTACTGACATTAGGCTAGCAACAATATATATATATATATATATATATATATATATATATATATATATATATATATATATATATACATATATATATATCATATTGCTGTTTATGTTATATAACAAAAAAGAAAAAAAAACATCCTGGCATGGTGAGACATTTAGATGCTGTGAATGAAATTTTATAATGTTTCACTTTGATCATACAATTAGGTAGAAATTATTATGTTAAGTCTAACTAGTAAAATGTGTACAGGTTATGTGAAAACTAATACAAGTAGGATAATAAAAAAAAGACTTACTCATGTTTAGGATCTCTGCTTGATCAAGCTGCTGCATCAATTATCCAAAAGTAATCCAAAGCTTCTTGAGGTGAATTCTTTCTTATTTGTCACAGCAAGTCTTTTCTGGGGTGAATTCAGTCTCATTCCTCTCAGTGTGAAGTGCAAAGTAAAATGTAAAAAACTCGCTGCTTTGTTTGTTGTTATGGGGCGTTTACCCACCGCGAGCTTCACGTGGATCATTATAATGCCAATAGCGCACTCGGCGCGTGGGCGTGGTAGCATTAGATATAATGAAGGGAGACGTGAAAGACTGGACATCGTGTTGGTTTCATATGGATTACTTTATCACAGAATATTTGTTTTTGGTAGCACTTGCTCAGTTTAAAAGTAGACATATCAAGCTTTCTATAGATCTATCTCTCATGTCTCTGTGTTGAGTATTTGCTGAGTTACAGTTCATTTTAATGACGTGTTTCTAAATGATGCTTGCGCCTTCTGGTCTGTTTGGCGACGCCCTCAGTTACATCGTCGACAGATACCAGGAGGCTCGTAAACAGGTGGCGCTGTTCCAGAGGTTTCTCCCTCGCCGTTCTCTAGCTCTGGGGGCTGCTGAGCGGGAGCAGCCCCAGCCGTGTACCAGCTCCTCATACAAGGAGGTTCAAAAGTTGAGCGTCACCTCTCGCACTCCCCCGCAACAGGACCGAGGTCGGCTGCACTCTAAGTCAGGAGCTTCCAAGACAAGGCCCAATCTGAGGGTTGTGCTCCAGTCAAGGAAGCCCTTGACAAAGCGCTCCTGACAGTCATGGTCCAGGACCACTGAGGGCAGCCCCTACTGGGGAAGAGCAGGGTGCACTACATTACACTGTGTTTGTTTTTCCTCAGAGCCCTCAGGAGATCAGTCTGCTAACCCTGTCAGAGTTCCAGGGTGCAGAAGTCTCCAGCGAGCACACATCTCAGTGTCTTCCGCCTGGAAACGTAGCGGAGCTGGGATGCTTGCCACCCCTTCGGGGGTCTCTAGAAACAGTTAGTTCAGTCATCTCCTGCCGTTCCTCCACTTCAGGGCCCCAAACTAGCAGCTCCAAGTACACCAGAGACCAGTCTCGAGACTGCATGGAAACTACTGCCAAATGTGTCTCATTGGGTCCTGCAGACTGCAGAAAAAGGCTATCAGATTCAGTTCTGCGCTCCACCGCCGCCATTCAACAGGGTCTTTCCCACATTGGTGGGGCCCAAGCAGGCTCTGATTTTAGAACAGTGAGTAAACACCCTCATGAGGAAGGAGGCCTTTGATGTGGTCCCTCCTCATGACAGAGAGTCTGGGTTCTACAGCCGGTACTTCATTGCTCCAAAGAAGGATGGAGGGTTTCATTGCTTTCAGGGGCAAGGCTTACCAATATCGAGATCTTCCTTTCGGCCTAGCGCTCTCAACCTACACTTTCATGATGTGTGTGGATGCTGCTCTAGCTCCATTATGACTCCAGGGCATCCATCCGCATACTAAATTATATAGATGATTGGTTAATTTTGGCTCAATCAGAGGAGACGGTGGTTCGACATCAAGATGTCGTTCTCGCCCATATGAAAAAAGCACACACCAAGAAAAGTGTGCTTTCTCCATTACAGAGGACCATTATCTGGGCGTGATGTGGGATTCAACCACGATGCAGGCATGATTGTCCCCTGCTCAGATCGAGCCAATCCTCACTGCAGGGAGTCAGAGAAGGCCGGTCACTCCTACAGTGTGAGACCCCTACAGTGGTGGCTTAACACCAAGGGGTTTTCCCCGAGGGGAAACCCTTTTCGCATGATCAAGGTTTTTGTCCCAGCGCCCGGTGCTGGGAGCTCCTTGTTGCCGTGTAAAGCTAGCAATGGATGCGTCCCCCACAGGCTGGGGTGCGGTCATAAGTGGCCACCCTGCCCGCAGTCTGTGGAGGGATCACCATCTTACTTGGCTCATCAACAAACTGGAGATGCTGGCCGTGTTTCGAGTTTTGGAGCACTTCCTCCTGGACCTAAGAGATCGTCATGTGCGCACCGACAACATAGTGGTGGTCTCTTATATCAACCACCAAGAAGGTGTACAAGCTGGCGCAACAGATCCTTGTGTGGTCCCAGCGCAAAATCCATTCATTGAGAGTGGTACATATTCCTGGGCATCTGAATATGGGAGCAGACATCCTGTCGAGGCAGGGGCTGAGGCCCGGGGAATGGAGGCTTCACCCTGAGGTGGTGAAGCAGATATGGAGAATGTTTGGCCAGGCTCAGGTGGACCTGTTTATGACTCAGATGACATTTGATACGACCCTGGTCCAGGGTCAGAGAGGTAACATAAATAAAGTGTTATAAAAAAAGTTCTGTTTCAACAATTTCTTTCTTTGTTTATTTTTATCCTTTTTCACACAGGCAAAGTGAAGCAACTCTTCAGGGTTGGGCAAGGCCAAAACAATAAACAAAACAACCACTGCCTAACCCAAGTAACAGCTAAATAAACCTTGCAAAAAAAAAAAAAATACAGTGGTCATTACCTAACTCCCTGGCTATCCCAAAAACAGGAGAAAAAAAAGGTACAAAAAGAAAGAGGCACCCAACCCCTACTGCTTCGATAAAAGAGGTATGTGTGGAATGTTTACAAAATGAAAGGGCAACACAACTGCCACAATAAAGAAACTTAAACAAAAATAAACGGACAATCAACAAAGTCAAAGTAAAAATAAGGATGATTAACGTAAATAAATAGGAATATGTAGTTACCAACAACACAACACTCTTTTAAGGATAACTGGTACAAGCCAACCACCGTGACATTCTCTCAGCAGCCACAACATGCCAACAACGTCTCGCTATCTCTCTGTGCCATGTAAGCATTCCCAGCGTATTTCAAAGGAACGTTTCCTCCAGCCTGCCAATCCATGGGTACGTCCCAAACGCATCCAATTAAGGTGGAGCTACCTGAGAGAGAGAGAGAGAGAGAGAGAGAGAGAGAGAGAGACGCACACGCAAATACACAGGATATAATACAAATACAAACAAAATGTTTTGACACATTCTATGCAACTGAATTAACTTTGATAGACACAAGAAAGACCATCTGCCAACACATTCTCACTACCCTTCTTGTGTTGTATTTCAAGATTGAAATTTTGAACTTTGATTAAAGCTGGACATTCGCAAAAGGAAGACAAGGGGTTATGGTCAGTATATACTACCACTGGTAAAGAACTTCCACCAACATAAACTTCGAAATGTTGAAGAGCTAGGAGTAAGGCAAAGGCTTCTTTCTCAGTTGTAATGTGGTTACGTTGAGCTCTTGAAAATTTCCTAGAGAAATAACTTAATGGGTGATCAATTCCCGTTTCATCTTCCTGAATCAACACAGCACCTGCTCCTAAAGCACTTGCATCCACCTCCAATTTGAACGAAAGGAAGAAGTTAGGGGTGGAGAGAACAGGGGCATTGCATAGAAGATCTTTGGCAGCCTGAAATGCAATCTCACAATCTGCACTCCAGCAAAAAACTCTGGACGAACTAAGCAAGTCTGTAAGGGGAGACACAACAGTAGCAATTTTTTCACAGAATCCCCTAAATTCCCAGAAAATGATGTAGTTCTCATCTTGTTGTAGGGACGGGGAACTCCATAACTTCCATTACCTTGGCACTGATGGGATGTACATGACCATGCCCCACTTGTTTACCCAGATAGGTGACTGTCGCCTTCCCCAACTCACACTTAACTAAATTAATAGTTAGAGAAGCATTGGATAAACGAAGGAACACCTCTTGTAACGATCTTAAATGAGTTTCCCAGTAACTAGAATAGATCACCACATCATCTAGATACGCCTCGCCTCGCAACACTAAGTCAGCAGGACAGAAACCTAGCGAATCCTGTATAGTCTCACGAATGGCAAACATAAGCATTGGTAAACCTTCATCCCAGTCTCAACCCGTTTCCACACAGAATGCACGTAGCATGGTTTTAAGCGTTTGGTGGAAACGTACGAGTACTCCCTAAATCTTGTGGTGATAAGCGCTGGATAACTGATGCTTAACTGCAAATTCCTTAAGAACCTGCGAAAATCAGGGAAGATGTAAAGTAAGTACCTTGGTCCGTTTGAATAATTTTTGGCAAACCAAATACTGAGCAAAATTTTATCAACCTCTTTACTACAGCTTTAGCTCTAATACTGCACATGGGAATGGCTTCGGGGAAATGTGTAGCTGCACACATGAGGGCCAGTATGTATTGATGCCCAGATTTAGATTTCGGCAACGGGCCTACACAAAAAATATCGACATGTTCGAATGGTTCGCCCATTACAGGTATCGGATGCAGTGGCCCAAGAGGAATCTTCTGGTTAGGTTTTCCCACCACCTGACACACATGACATGAACAACAGAAGGCTTACACATCAGACTTTAACCCAGGCCAGAAAAAATTACGTAGCACTCGCTCATACATTTTCCTGATTCCCAAATGTCCTGAGAGAACGTTATCATGTGCAAGTTCTAGTTTCTGATTACGGTAACCCTTCGGAACCAAGATCTGACACACACTATCCTTAGCTTCCCATCTACGCATTAGAATTTAATTTTCCCAGAAATATATTACCTTTGAGTCACAGTTTTGTTTATCCATTGCAGCAGCAATACATCCTGATAGTGTCAGATCCGCGTTTTGCGCGGCAGCTAACTGCCTGCGACCAACCTGCAAAGGACTTTCAAGGAAGAATGCACACTGCGGACTTCCGGGAATGGCGTCGCTAGAGTGAGACACAGCGTTTAGAGCTCCCGAATAATCCTTCCAAATAACCTTCCCTAAAGACATTTATTTAGACGAAAGTACTTTATCTAAAATAATAACTTCGAATATTTCGACAAATATGCCGAATCCAAAGAAAACGGACAATAAAAAAGAAGAAACTTAGGAAATGAGACTGCCACTATCCGACCCGCCACCATGGTTCCATGCAGAAATGGAAAAAGGTTTTCTCAGAATTCAGGAGTTAATCGACGGACGCCTGAGTAAGTTCTCAGAATCCTTGGAGAAAATGGGAAACAAATTACAGTCAATAAATATGAGAATGGTAGATGTAGAAACCAAGCAGATGGAGATGGAAGAAGCGGTAACGGGCCTTCACAAAGATGTTGTGGATGTCATATTGGCTGCTGACGACGAAATTAAACAGCTGAAAGATAAAATTGATGAACTTGAGAATCAATCTCGTCATCAGAATTTATGTCTTGTTGGTTTCCCAGAGGGAGTGGAAGGCAGAAACACAGTGGATTTTTTAAAAGAGTGGCTGCCTATAATTCTGGGATAGGAGGACGAGATCTACGAAATTGAAAGAGCTCATCGCACTTTGCAATGACGACCAGCGGAAAACGGCAAACCACGGGCGATTCTGATTCGTCTACTTCGATATGGAGACACACTTAAGATCCTCAACGCAGCCAGAGAACGGGGCAAGCTCACCTATGGCAATTCTACTATCATATTTCGTGACATGTCATCGACCTTGTTTAGAAAGCGACAAGAATTCAGCGCACTCAAAAGACAACTACGCAATAACGACGTGTCTTATGCGATGCTTCATCCTGCAACGCTGAGGATTCAGCTACCGGAGGGACAAAGATCCTTTAACTCCAAAACATCGGCAGAGACTTATCTTCGACAACAGCATCCGCACTTAATTGCCGTTTAATATGTTAAGAAAAGGCATATCAACGACGTCAAGAGATCTATAGTAAACTTTATTAATGCAATCACCCATATAGCAAGCAAGAATAAATGCAGAGGGGTGTGTTTTTTTTTTTTTCTTCTCTTGGATGAATATTAATGACTTTGATTAGGTCAACGGTGGACTCTATATATTTAAAATTCAATGTGAGAAGAATGTGATGTTTGTGGAACTATTTACGAAAAGAGGTGAATTTCGGTTATGTTACTAGGATTGTTCGAAGTAAAATACGTTTGTTTGAAAGTACATAATATAAATATTTTTGGGATTGACAGAACTTGCACGGGAGTTAGTTGGTTAGGATAAGATGGAGGAAGTCAAGTTCGACTGTATTTTGTGGTGCATAATCAGTCATGGGGGTTTAAAGTTTCACACTTCGTTTGGGAAAATGACTGGCAACATGGGCACTATCTTCTCTAATACATTAGAAGCTGTTGCCCCCATCAAATTGAAAAAGGTTAGAGAAAAAAAAAACTTACTGTGCCATGGTACAACAGTAATACCCACGCTCTCAAGAAAGAAACTCGTAGTCTTGAGCGCAAATGGAGAAAAACTAACATTATGTCCAGTATGTCCAGCTATAGACAGGCTCTAAAAACTGCCAGGGCCGAGCATATCCACAAACTCATAGAAAACAACCAAAACAATCCCAGGTTTTTTTATTTAGCACAGTTGCTAGATTAACAAATAACCAGACGCCACCCGATCTAAATATTCCCTCACAGTTAAATAGTAATGACTTTATGAATTTCTTCACTGATAAAATAGATAACATCAGAAATACAATAACAAATGTAGATTCTACAGCATCTAATACTTTAGTTTTATCTATCGCACCCAAAGATAAACTGCAGTGCTTTACAACTATAGGACAGGAAGAGCTAAATAAACTTATTACTGCATCTAAACCAACAACATGTTTATTAGATCCTGTACCCACTAAATTACTGAAAGAGTTGTTACATGTAGCAGAAAAACCGCTTCTCAATATTATTAACTCATCGTTATCTTTAGGTCACGTCCCAAAACCATTCAAGCTGGCGGTTATTAAGCCGTCTTATTAAGAAACAACAACTAGATCCTAGTGAACTGGCAAATTACAGACCCATTTCAAATCTTCCATTTATGTCTAAAATTTTAGAAAAAGTTTGTGTCTGCTCAATTGTGCTCCTACCTGCAAAAAAATGATCTCTATGAAGAATTTCAGTCAGGTTTCAGGCCCCATCATAGCACAGAAACTGCACTTGTTCAAATTACAAATGACTTGCTTCTTGCTTCAGATCAAGGCTGCATCTCATTGCTTGTTTTACTTGATCTTAGTGCTGCGTTCGACACCATAGATCACGACATACTCATAGATAGATTACAAAACTATACAGGTATCCAAGGGCAGGCTTTAAGATGGTTTAGATCCTACCTGTCCGATCGCTACCACTTTGTTTATCTAAATGGGGAGTCATCTCATTCATCACCAGTAAAATATGGAGTGCCACAAGGATCTGTCCTAGGTCCTCTGCTATTTTCAATATACATGTTGCCCCTTGGTAATATCATTAGAAAATACGGGATAAGTTTCCACTGTTATGCTGATGATACTCAACTATATATCTCAACAAGACCAGGTGAAACTTCAAAATTATCTAAGCTAACAGAGTGTGTTAAAAATGTAAAAGATTGGATGACCAATAATTTTCTCCTATTAAATTCAGATAAGACAGAGATATTACTTATTGGACCAGAAAACATTACACAGAATCTCGTAGATTACATCGAGATTTTAATTTTTGGGGATGTACTGTTACTTCCTCTACTGTCAAAGATCTGGGTGTTATATTAGACAGTAACTTGTCTTTTGAAAATCATATTTCCCATGTTACAAGAACAGCATTCTTCCATCTTAGAAACATAGCCTAGCTACGAAACATGTTACCTGTTCCTGATGCAGAAAAGCTAGTTCATGCATTCATGACCTCTAGACTGGACTATTGTAATGCACTGCTAGGTGGTTGTCCTATATCTTCAATAAACAAGCTACAGGTAGTCCAAAATGCAGCAGCTAGAGTCCTTACCAGGTCAAGAAGATATGATCATATTACCCCAATACTACAGTCTCTGCACTGGCTGCCTATTAAGTTCCGTATCAGTTACAAAATATTATTACTTACTTATAAGGCCCTTAATGGCTTAGCTCCTGCGTACCTAACTAGTCTTCTACCACGCTACAACCCATCACGCTCCCTAAGGTCACAAAACGCTGGACTTTTGATAGTACCTAGGATAGCAAAGTTCACTAAAGGAGGTAGAGCTTTTTCGCATTTGGCTCCCAAACTCTGGAATAGCCTTCCTGATAATGTTCGGGGTTCAGACACACTTCCTCTGTTTAAATCTAGATTAAAAACAAACCTCTTTGGCCAAGCATTCAAATAATGCATCTCATAATTTTGGACTGCAGTTATATCTGATCAAATGTGCATTATTATTCTTTAGCTTGGGTTAAACTAATTAATTTTACTTGGCTGGAACAGCAGCTACGCTAATTATGTCTCTATTTTGTTTCTCTGCTTTGCCCACGGGATTTACATCCCGTGGTAACTAGGATTTACACAAGCTCCAGTCTGGATCCAGAACACGTGCCGTGGTAACTAGGATTTACACAAGCTCCAGTCTGGATCCAGAACACGATTCTGCAGACTGACAGCAGATTGATATACAGCAGTTTTCTTGTGGTTAATTGCTGGTAATAGTGTTAATCGTCTGTCTTTTATTGATTTTTCTGAACATTTTCTGCCATATGCACATGAACTGACAGTCACCACTGATAAGCTACTACTAAATATTGTGGAAACTTAATTTTCTGTAAAGTTGCTTTGTAATGATTTGTATCGTAAAAAGTGCTATACAAATAAACTTGAATTGAATTGAATTGGAAGTGGTGGGAGGGGTAGGGGCGGTTGGACAGAACACATGCTTAATTGTTTTAATTTTTGGGTTGGTTGGAGATAAAGTTCTCAAAGTATCATTAGATGGAAAAAGAACAAAAAGTATAGTTAATTTCAAGCATACTGAAATATAAGTTTGTTACTTGGAATGTCAATGGGTTAAATCAAAGACTTAAAAGGAAAAAAGTAATTCTATACCTCAGAAAACATAATATAGGAATTGCTTTGCTACAAGAAACACACTTGACTGACTCTGAACATCAAAATCTTAAAAAACAGTGGCCTGGACAGGTTTTCTTTTCTTCTTTTACATCACAATCCAGAGGGGTAGTTACACTTATTGAAAAAAATATACCCTTTCAAATGGAATCTGTTGATAAAGATAAATCTGGTAGATACATTATCATAAGAGGAACGATTGCATTGCAAAGAATAACCTTAGTAAACGTATATCATCCTGAAATGGAGGGTGCTGATTTTATTCATAATATATTCTTCAAATGTGCATGCCCTATTGCAGAGCTAATAATTGGAGGAGACTTTAATGTAGTCTTAGACCCAGTGTTAGACAGATCATCTAAGTTGCCAAAGCCTTAAAATAGAAGTTATCAAGTTTTGATTTAATAGATATATGGAGATTTAAGAATAAAACAAAAAAAGAATATTCTTTTTACGCACATAGGCACAATAATTATTCCAGAATTGACTATTTTTTTGTTCCAAAAACAAAGGATTATTTGATTGAACTATGTGATGTGACGGTGGGATGAAGGAAGGACTGGAAACAATAGCGAGTTAGACGATTTAATGAAAATAAATAAACAAACAGGAAAAAGACAATGATGCTGGGAAGACAACAATCCAAGATGGTGGTGAGGTGGTGAGGAATCTGGATGATGAAGGTGTGCCGGCAGTAGGAGAGGATGGCACAGGAACTGTGGGGAATAGAGCCGAAGGTAAGTATTTGTGGCTGAGTGGAAGTGCGTAGAGTGGATGAGGTTCCAGGAAAACACGAACATCCAAACTCAGACAACACTGAAGCCAAACAAACAGGGTAAGCGACATTAAACAACGATCTCACAAACACAAGACGTGAGACAAGCCAATATATAGGGAATGAGTAATGAGTGACAGCTGCTGCTGATGACAATTAACGGAGACGCCCACAAACTAATCAGTGCAGACGCGAAACACACAGACTTCACCACAAAGTGCAAACACCCAGAGATCACGGTTTACCAACCGTGACGTGATTATTTACCAAGAATACTGTAAGATCATGCTCCTTTACTTATCTCAGTGCATTATTCTTCGGAACTGTCTAATTGCAAACTCTGGCGATTTAGTGGCCATTTATTAAACAATGATGAAGCGTTGGGCTTTATAAATAATAATATAGACAACTTTATGGTCACAAATAGAAATTCCGCTTCTTCGGGTATAATTTGGGAGGCCTTGAAGGCATTCTTAAGTGGCCAAATCATTAATTATTCTTCCGGGAAGAAAAGACAATATCAAAAACAATCACAATTGCTTGAAAAAGAAATTTTAATAATGGAAAAAGAACACTTCAAGAGTAAGGATACTCAGCTGTTTCAACAATTGCAGTCTAAAAAATTGGAATACAATATTTTGTCATCTAAAGAAGCAGAAAATGCACTTCTCAGATCACGACAGAGGTATTACGAACACGGGGATAAGATGGGAAAAGTATTAGCATGGCAAATAAGAAAAGAAGAAATTAGTAAATCAATAACTAAAATATGCTCTTCAGGTAATAAAAGTATTAAACATCCAAAATTAATTAACAAAGAATTCTTAGATTTTTATAAATTGCTGTTTAAGTCTCAAGGAGTAGAGGAAGCTGAAATCCAAAACTTCTTAAGCAAATTAAATATCCCAGTCTTATGTGATAATGACCGAGAAGAACTGGAAAAAGACATTTCAAAAGAAGAGATTCAGTCTGCTGTTGCTGCACTAGCTGGGGGTAAAACACCTGGTTTGGACGGTTTTTCGATGGACTTTAATAGAACGTTTTTCTCTAAATTAGCTGACCCATTGCTTTCAATGTATGAGGAGGCAATTTATAAAAAAGAATTACCAGAGACTTTAAATCAGGCTTTAATTACAGTCCTGCTGAAACCTGGCAAAGACCCTAATCTATGTACCTCATATCGGCCGATCTCACTACTTAATTCTGACTATAAAATTCTTACTAAAATGATTGTGTTACGTTTAGAGAGGGTTTTACCTAGTTTAATTCATATGGATCAAACTCGATTTATAAAAAATAGATCCTCTTTCGATAATATACGAAGATTAATGAACATTATTTACTCGGCAAAACAAATGGATTCTCCGGTGATCGCTCTTTCTTTAGATGCCGAAAAAGCTTTCGACCGAGTAGAATGGCCTTATTTGATAGCTATTTTGCATAAAATGAATTTCGGTCCTAGATTTATTGATATGATTCGAATGTTGTTTAGAAGTCCATCGGCAACTGTCCGTACTAATTCCGATTTATCTTCGTACTTTCATCTATCAAGGGGAACCAGACAGGGATGTCCTTTGTCTCCACTACTTTTTGCGTTAGCAGTGGAACCCCTGGCCATAGCAATACGGGCAAATGAATCAATATCTGGACTAGAGGTAGGAGGTTGTGTACACAAAATATCATTATACGCGGATGATGTTTTGCTATATCTAACTAATCCTGAATCATCTCTTCCTACTTTATCTCAATTGCTGGAAAACTTTAGAGACATATCTGGTTATAAAATTAATATTAATAAAAGTGTTATAATGCCACTGAATTTGACTGTGGAGAAAATGCCCTTAAATAACATTCCTTTTTTATGGAATTCTGAAAAAATTGTGTATTTAGGAATAAATATTCCTTCGAAGCTAGAAGAAACATATTCTTTAAATTATTCCCCATTACTTAAAAACGTAATGAGAGATTTGGAAAGATGGAACTTACTACCATTATAACTAACTGGCAGGATAAATTGCATAAAAATAAACGTTCTTCCTAAATTTTTATATTTATTTCAAACTCTTCCCATTTCTATCCCACAAAAGTTTTTTTAATAATCTCAATAGCTCAATTAGAAAATTTATTTGGAATAATAAAACTCTGAGGGTTAAACTTAAAACATTGCAAATGACATTTAAAAAAGGTGGATTACAACTTCCAGATTTTTTGTTTTATTATTGGGCAGCACAAATGAGAGCGGTATGGTTTTGGCAGATGAATAGTACTTTGCCACCTGCATGGATACAAATTGAAAGATATCATGCAGGGGAAATACCTCTAGATAAGGCTCTGTTAATCCCATTGACTTGTGTTACAAAAGTAGTTAACAACCCATTCATTAGACACACTTGCATATTGGGGTTTGAGATCAGGAAAAAATATAATTGGCTACTGTCGTTATATTATAATACTCCTTTTCACTACAATCCATCTCTTCCTGAGGCATTAAGAGATGGGATAACACAATATTGGTATAAAAAAGGAATACAAGTGTTTGGAGACTTATATGAGGAGGACACACTAATGACATTTGAACAATTGAGAATAATGTTTTCTCTTCCTGTTAAACACTTTTTCAAATACTTTCAGGTGAGAATTTATATAAATACAATACATGGTAATTTAAGATCTCTCTCTTTACTCCCAATAGATAGCATTATAAGAGAGAAAAAAGGATCTAAAGGTTTTGTATCTTATATGTATACCAATTTTATTGACTTGTATGGGGAGGATGTAGCATCTTCAAGACTTAAATGGGAAAAAGATCTTGAATGTACTTTTGAACAAGATACTTGGGAACTCATCTGTGAAAGTGCTTTAACGTTTTCATTTAATAGTAGACATAGATTAATGCAGTTTAATATTATACATAGAGTATATTATACACCTGAAAGATTACACAAGATCAGTGATTCGTATTCAGAATGTTGCCCTAGATGTAAAACAGAGGTGGGTACATTATTGCATATGTTTTGGACTTGTTCTGAACTTAAAATCTATTGGAGAAATATAATACAAACTATTGACAAAATGACTAATGTTAAGCTTCCATATGACCAGAGATTTATATTATTGGGGGATGAATCAATTCTTCAAACTGATCAAAGGAAGAATTTACGTTTAGTTAAGATGGCTCTGATAGCAGCAAAGAAATGTATAGCTATACAGTGGAAATCAGAAGAACCTCCTAGGCCTATTGAATGGCTTAGAGAACTTTCGTCCTATGTGCCTGTTGAAAAAATAATGTTTAATCTGAAAAAAAAAGTCATCAATGTTTGGAAAGATTTGGGGCAAATTTATTGCATATGTGAACAATTTGGATGTTACTTTGATTGAAAATGCTGATGTGACAATTTAACCCGTCTTGACTTTAATCTCTTTATTATCAGAATTGTTATACATGTATTTTTGTATTTTATTTATTTTTTATTATTCTTGTTTCTTGGTTCATTTGTCTTTTTTCTTTTTTTTTTTACACACCAACTCAATGCCTCGCAATGAGGTTCATTTAAGTGCTCTGTCTAGTGAGGATGGGATGGGGGTGGAAGAGTGGTTAGAAAAGAATGTTTACTTGTAAATTCATACTGGTTCTGTAAATTGTTGATGTGAAAATAATAAAAAATATTAATAGAAAAAAAAAATGCACACTGCTCTGTTTCAGAAAATGATTCGATCACACCAGGTGAAACCATAAATGAATCTGACAAGTTCACCACATCTTCAAACTTATGAGCCTGTGCTCTCGTGATCACACACGCAGGGAAGACATCCTTAAATGTATGAATTACATAATAAACTTCCTCTGGGTTTTCTATCACAATAGGCTGGGAAAACACTTGACCACCAGCCAAGTCATTCCCTAAGATGAACTCAACTCCATCCACCGGGAGTTGTGTACACACAGCCACATTCACGTACCCGGTCACCAAATCTGACTTAAAAAAAAAAAATCTATCCAGAGGAGCTTTTATACAATGACCCACGCCACGAAGTAGAATGTCAGTATCAGTATAAGTACCTGGGACCAGCTTTAACACCCTAGTCTACAACTATCAACTGAGCTGCTCCAGTATCCCTTAATACAGAAATTGATGTTGCCACGTCCCCACTACTGGATGCTATAAACCCACGTAATATAAACGGTTCATAACCAGACAAGGAAGAAATGGGTGAAACAGAATTCACATAACCTACAGTTTTAGGCTTGCTTGACAGATTTTTCTTCTTCCAGTCTTCACAGTCAGTGATCAGATTGCATCTAGGCATTAGAAACATACTCGCCCCTCACTAGGTCGACTTTTCGCAGACCTGCCCCTCCAAACGCCCCACCTCGGCTATATCTGGTATTAACATCTCGTCCCCCCTTCACCTGCATTTCAGTACCATGGACAGCTACTCTGTCAAACCTTCCCACTAGAGAAAACACAGTTCGGTGGGTCAACACGAACTCATCAGTGAGTACAGCGACTGCAGAGAGAGATGTCACTTTCTGTTCATTCAAATGTACCACCAAATTTTCATGAGTACAACCTTTAAAATCCTCCAACAACTTTAATTCCCTTAAGTCCTCGAATGAGTTCACTTTATTTGCCACACACCATTTGTCAAAAAGGGTTTGTTTTTCCTTTACGAACTCCACAAACGTTTGTCTGTCAGTTTTCTTCAGGGCCCTAAATCTTTGTCTATAAGCTTCTGGCACTAACTCATAAGCACGCAGAACAGTTGCCTTAATCATATTGTAGTCCAGACTCTTGTCTATCGGTAATGTGGAGCATACTTCTTGGGCTTTTCCCACCAACTTACATTGCAATAGCAGAGCCCACATCTCTTTAAGCCATTGCAAAGCAGTGGCGACAAACTCAAAAGCCGTGAAGTACGAATCTACCTCCGCTTCTCGAAAAGAAGGCACCAAATTTATATGCTTACATCAAATACGGGAGAAATATTCACATCTGCAGTTGGAGCGGACCCGAGATAACCCGGCACCGGACCCGAAGGCAGCTGAGCGTATAAAGGAAAAGCAGGAGAACCCTCCGATGAGCTCACAGCCTGTTGTGGCTGAGCGCGAAACCCACGAAGTCGTGCCTCCTTTTCCATTTCCAGCTCTAGTTCTCTCAGCCGTAGTTTCTTGCTCTCTCTCTCTTTCACCGTTACTCTTAACTCCAACTCTTTTAGTTTTAACGTAATTAAAGGGTCAGTGACTGACGTTGCCGCTGCCACTGGGTTACTTTGACACACAAAAAGAGGATCACTGGGGCGTACAGGAGAAAGCAAAACAAGAGAGGGCTTCTCGTCTGCCTCCGCCAGCGCAGCAGGTCCCTCCTGCACATTTCCTAACCCGGACTCCTCAGGCAAAATTTGTTGCTGCATCAATTCCTTATACAATAACATTTTAACCGCTTTTTTGAATGCATTACGAGAAACTTCTATTTTAAAGAATTGAGCAATTTTAAAGAAATCATCTTTCCTACAGTGATCAAATTGTTCCGTGCTTGGAGCTAGTGTAAATGCAATTAGATCGAAT
Source organism: Cyprinus carpio (assembly GCF_018340385.1). Taxonomy (NCBI): domain Eukaryota; kingdom Metazoa; phylum Chordata; class Actinopteri; order Cypriniformes; family Cyprinidae; genus Cyprinus; species Cyprinus carpio. Next base: position 9,445,353 of record NC_056595.1, on the reverse strand, counting down.
TCCATATCTCCACCTACTCTCTCCCACACCAAAAAGAAAACAGCCAGACAAAGAATAAAGTTCAATGACTTACCCCACATGTAGCCACAAGAAAGTTTGCGGATGATTTTCTTCTCAATGTATGCGAAAACTCCAGTTTGTTATTTATGTTTAACAGCAGACGAGCCCCCAATTATGTTACGACCCTGGTTCAGGGTCAGGGAGGTAACATAAATAAAGTGTTATAAAAAAAAAGTTCAGTTTCAACAATTTCTTTCTTTGTTTATTTTTATCCATTTTCACAGAGGCTAAGTGAAGCAACTCTTCAGGGTTGGGCAAGGCCAAAACAATAAACAAAACAACCACTGCCTAACTCACGTAACAGCTAAATAAACCTTGCAATAAATAAATAAATAAATAAAATACAGTGGTCGTTACCTAACTCCCTGGCTATCCCAAAAACAGGAGAAAAAAAGTACAAAAAGAAAGGCACCCAACCCCTACTGCTTCGATAAAAGAGGTATGTGTGGAATGTTTACAAAATGAAAGGGCAACACAACTGCCACAATAGAGAAACAAAAAAAAACAACAAACAGACAATCAACAAAGTCAAAGTAAACATAAGGATGCTTAACCGTAAATAAATAGGAATATGTAGTTAAAAACAACACAAAACAACAGCATTAGATTTATTATTAGTTTGCTTTCACTTTAATAACGAAGCACAGATTTAATATACTGATACACACGCCTTTTCTTTCTCAACTGTTTACGTTAAGACATATGCCTAACGAATGTGTTTACTAGGATATTCGTCAAAATGCGCATTTTGATTTAATTTTGTCTGTATTTATTCATCCATGCACAAAAAAGCGGAAGAGGAGCTCTTTATCTTAATATTTATATTTTTTTTAATCGAGCTGATTTAGTATTCACGCGGTCTAGATGCGGCTGTTTGTGTGCGTGCACGCGCTTCAAATGTGTGCGCTGAAAACTTCTCACACAGCACTCGACTGTTCCACCAACAATCCTGAGCATCTTTTATGCTTCACCTTGTGCCTTCGGGCAAGGGCAGTCCTTATATCGAGTCCTGATACGCGAGTTTGAGCGAGAATGCACGCGTTGGCAGTAATGCATAGACGGACATTATGTGAAAATGTGGACAGTGCTAAATAAGGTGCCTATTTATACTACAGATATCGATATTTTACGTGTGGCATCGATGCATCGTATCGTCAGACATCGTATCGATGTATCGATACATATCGATGAATCGTTACACCCCTACCAACCACCATGACACTCTCTCAGCAGCCACAACGTGCCAACAACATCTCGCTCTCTCTCTGGGCCACGTCAGCATTCCCAGCATATTTCAAAGGAATGCTTTCTCCAGCCTGCCAATCCATGGGTAAGTCCCAAATGCATCCAATTAAGGCGGAGCTACCTGAGAGAGAGAGAGAGAGAGAGAGAGAGAGAGAGAGAGACGCACACACAAATACACAGGAAATAACACAAATACATCTTCGGATGTAACATATTGCACTGTCCCCTCTGGTTCTCTCTGACTCATCTGGCTCCACTGGGGCTGAATGCTATGATACAGACTTGGCTGAGGGTTCATCTGTACGCCTTTCCCCCAATCGCTCTGCTCCCGGGAGTTCTGGAGAGAGTGAGCTGGGATGGGGTCTGTCTGCTACTAGTAGTCCCGTTCTGGCCAGGCCAAAAATAGTTCTTGGACCTGATTTCCCTTCTCGATGGCTCTTCATGGAAGATACCCGTTAGGAGGGATCTCCTCTCACAGGTGGCGGGTACGATTCTCCACCCCTGCCCGGAGCTGTGGAAGCTATGGGTGTGGCCTCTGAGGGGGCACAACTCGTAGCTTCCAGCTCTCAGCCGAGGTTGTTGTGCACGTGGGACCTGGCTGTGGTGCTAGAAGCTCTTTGTAAGTCTCCAATCGAGCCTATTGAAGAAATTTCTGATCACTACCTCACAATAAAGACTTCCCTCCTTCTAGCTATTACTTCTCTAAAGAAAGTTGGGGAACTTCAGGCCCTCTCAATGGCCCCTTCTTATCTTGACTTTGCACCTAGCATGGCCAAAGTGTCTCTCTACACTCAAATGTCCATAAGGTCCCCTCTGTTACACCACAGCCTATCGTGCTACAGGCCTTCTGTCCTCCTCCCTTCAGGGAGCCTGACCAGCAGAAGCTTAACTGCATGTGTCCAGTGCAAGCACATACATCCACAGAGCTGCCCTGTGGAGAAAGGCAGCCCAACTGCTTGTGTGCTATGGTCCCCCTAATAGGGATCTTCCTGCTATGAAGCATAGTTGATGCCATTACTATTGCCTATGAGTCCTCCGATCTCCCCTCGTCCTCGGGGGTCAAGGCTCACTAGACCCAGGGTATGGCGGGCTCCAAGGCTTTCTTGGCAGGTGTGTCCATGCAGGACATCTGCAATGCAGTGGGATGGTCCACGCCCCTCACGTTTCTCAGGTTCTATGACCTAGATATGAGAGCCACTCCTGGCTCTTCTGTTCTCTCATCCTAGCTGTGCACTTCCACACTAGACAGGGATTTGTAAGTCTGGCAGCATGGGCATTCTTGTTCCCAAAGCGTTCTTTGATGCAGCTCAAGTTCCTGAAGGGGAACATCTCCTGGTTATGTATGTAATCATGGTTCCCCGAAGGGAATGAGACGCTGTGTCTCGGGGCCTTACATCCAGCATCCCTGTCAGCGCTTGCTTCATTCCTCGAAGCTGACACCGGTTCCACCTCACATACTTTTATAGCTTCCTGGTCGCTACGTCACCCGCCTATGATGTTTCGCTCTTCTATTGGACTGATTACACATGTGATTCAGAGCATGGTCACGCTGGAGACATTACCAAAGCATTATCTGACGCAGCATCTCATTACCTTCGGGGAACCATGGTTACATACGTAACTGGAGACGATCTCTGTTTGGGTAGAAAGTACACTATTATTGGGGTTTAATCTGAGTCCCAGACACATCATATGTTCTGTGTTCCCTTTTACCAGGTGAAAGCACAGCTCTTGTATGAGAAATTTCTCATCTCCTAAATGGCACACTTTTGTTGCTACTATGACTCAGAAATGGGGTGGATGGAAAGCGAACTGAATCCTATAATATTTCCTTATAGTGTTCAAGATCCAATAAGAGATGTTGGGCAGAAGTTGCCATGCTGCAAACAAAGTCTGACAAGGGAATGATTTTTTCAATACTTTCGATCTACTCGGAGTCCTGAAGCACTGAACTTGCAGGGACCACTCAAGCTAAGGGTTACGACATGACTTATACAGTCAATGATTATTCACTCATGAATGAAGATGGGGCAAATAGCCCATTGGAAGCCTCAAACTCCTAAATCACTGAGGGTGGCGGGATATGTAGAGATGCCTCTTGTGAGCCCCGAGGGGAGTCTAAAATGATTTAAAGCCACAAGAGCAGGGGCTCTGCCCTCATCCCTTGAGAAGAGGGCCAAACGTGATCCAAGCTTGCAAACAAGAAACCACTTGCAATGCTGTGTAGTAGACAGCAGAAGACAGCTTCATTTTGATTTGATAAGGCTTTGTGGACAACAAAGGATGCCATTTGTCTTCAGATAAAACAATATTACCTCTTGTGGGGGGTACCTCTTACATACAGTAACCCCCGTTCAGGAAGTGGTTTGTTCTCCCTCAAGCTAATCATTTATGGAAGGCAGGAATGAGGACTTCAACATTCCATTGATCAAAGACTGATCCAACCACCATGTGCTCTTTCACTGATCACAGTCCTTCATTTTTGAGACCTAAGTGTGAACAATCACTAACTCCCTCAAACTGACTAAACACATATGCTATGTGGCCAAAGCCACAAAGGAAGGACACACCTTCACATGTGTTCACATAAAATGGACACAAAATTGATTAAACCTTCTTCAAATCCATTCATAGAACTGAATATACTTAATGAGTGCTGCATATAATACAATAATGTATGCAACCTTACCTATTAAGATATATACTGTATATATGAATGCCTGGGGTAATGTTCAGCATTACCCATTGATGTTTGGTCTTCATATTTTCAGCACAATGTGTAGGTTAATCTGGAATTGGTTTTGAAAGTGAATTATGCATATGAAAAACCATAAAGACATTGTTCTAAACTTAGACTTTAAGCTATGCAAATAGACCTAATGTCAGAAGGGCCATACCAAATACCAATACCATTGCAATTCCCTCCATCTCAGGAAAGATTAACTGGTTCTCTTCAACACAAAGAAGTGAGCTAAGCTCTTATTGTTCTACTGTGTGCTAAGAAAAGTTGTACTAATGTTGTACTACTGAGAAACAAGGAAATTCTGCAAGGAGTGAATTTGGGGAGTTTGGAAACTGCCACAGCAATGACCACAAGCTTAGTGACGCCTATCTTCTGCACAACTTCAGAACCTTATCTTCATTGATCCTCCGTTTGCGAGTTCCAAACTGCTAGGATCTTCAGAATCATTGCGTCAGAGATCCTTTTCCTGTGTGTTCCAGGTTGTCTGGATCTTCTGTGCAGACTTCAGAACCTTCACCTTCAAGGCTCCTCCATTTGCATGTTTCCAGACAAAGGACATTCTCAGTTCTCAGGAGTTTTTCATTCACCAGTGCTTTGTTTTCAAGACTGTGTGATGGGTCTTAATTATTTTTTGCTGCTTTATGATGGCCAAGGTCAACAAGTGGAAGACGTTGCTGCTCAGACCGCAACTATCACTCTTTCCAAACCTCTTTCCAGAGACCATTACCATTAATGTGTATTGTCAGTTAGGATTATATAATTTGTATTAGGTTTTATATAGCTGATCTCAGTAAATAACAAATAATCTCTCTATTTATTTGTTGAATCTTAATGAGGTTTACCGTATTAATTCCAGGAAACCACAGTTTATCTTTCCATAGGATAATGTCCGTAGTACTAGATAGTCCTCATGCATTCTCCTTAACATTAAATTGTGATGGAGTTCCAGTATTCAAATCATCCCAGTATGGAATTTGGCCATTACAAGGGATGGTAAACAAGCTTCCTTATCATGTCCGCAAAGAGAATGTTTTACTTTTTGGCCTATGGTTTGGTACTAAAAAGCCAAATGTTAATAGATTTTTAAAACCATTCACAAAAGAGTGTCAGCCGTTGTCAACTGTTGGCTTCAAGTTACACAACAACATTGTGAATCATTGTAGAGTGATAGCAGCTGTTATGATGTGTGATTCAGTTGCCAGGCCCATTCTGCAAAACATGACCCAATTTAATGGCCATTATGAGTGCAGCCTCTGCCTACAACCTGGTGAACAAGTTCCAAAGGGAAATGGAACTGTTAGGGTTTATCCATACAAAGAAGTTGCAAAAAGGGATCATGCTTCAACCCTAAATGATGCAAGGGAGGCTGTGCATACCACACAATCTGTGAGGGGCATTAAAGGGCCCACATGTCTTGTCAACTTCCCACATTTTGACCTCATATCTGGAATGCCTCCTGACCATATGCATAATGCACATCTTGGAGTTGTTCGGCAAATGACAAGCAAGCTGTTGCCGCCGGCGCCACGTTGTGGAGACCCTGTTTTGTTGTAAAAACGAAACTACTTTGTTTGGCCTTCCAAAAGAGGACACAATAAGAAATCAGTGGTTAGGTTGTATTTACAACACTGTTCCAGAACAGTTCAACCCAAATATTTAGTGTGCAGCACATTTTATGGAGAACTGTTTCCTGATCCCAGGAGAGAAGAATACAATGCCAGCTGTTTTGACTCACAGTCTGTAAGTACATTTACATATGTAAAGGATTTCCCACTGATGATTCAGATGTGAATTTTAAGCAGTGTAGAGCAGCAGTTCTCAATTCCAGTCCTCGCACCCCCCTGCTCTGCACATTTTGTATGTTTCTCTTATCACTTCAGACGTTTGTTCTATACGTTCATGTATGTTCCATTCAAGGTGCATTGAAGTGAGCGTGAAGCAAACTTCAGTGAAGTGAACTTCAACAGATTTCCCCTGCTCGAGGAGTAGGGGAACACTGTTTAGGGACCATGTCAATGGGAACACAGTTAATGCATGGAGCTCACTTCTAACGAGCTGATTATCTGAATCAGGTGTGTTAACAAGGAGAGACATGCAAAATATGCAGAGCTGGGGGGCGCGGGGACTGTAATTGAGAACTGCTGGTCTAGAGTAGTGCTTGTTTGTCATTTCTCCGATCACAAATGCAGACATGGTTTTGTTTACGTGGCACGATGTAAAAACACAGTATAAGTCACTATAACCCTTAATTATGTCCCAACTGGATGCAACAGTGGGGACATATGGCTTGTTTGTAATGGGTTTTAATGTTTTTGTTTTGTCTTGTGGCGCTGGTGTTCTGAACAGGACACGCATCACAGTATTGCAAGGGGCGTAACATTTCAATCACACGCTAGAGGTATTCGGCCAATCACAAAGCACTGGATAGCTGGCCAATCAGAGCACACCTCGCTTTTCAGACCGATGAGCTTTGTAAAAAATGACGTGTTTCAGAAAGGAGGGCATAGAGGAGCATATGGGCAACATCATATGACCCCTTTAATAAAACCTCTTTTATTACACTTGTGTCATCCTTGTGTTGATAATTCAGTAAGAGGCTCTAGTCAAGTCAAATCACTTTTATTTATATAGCGCTTTTACCAATACAGATTGTGTCAAAGCAACTGTACAGCATTAATTAGGAAAACAGCAGAAAATAGCAGTGGTGTAATGTAACGAAGTAATAATACTTTGTTACAGTACTTAAGTATTTTTGGGGAGTATCTGTATTTTATTTGAGTTTTTATATTGCAGCCACTACATTTCCTACATTTACTCCACTACATTTCCTAATTAAAATGTATACTTTTACTCTGATACATTTTCCCAAAGCATATTCGTTACTTACTACAAAATAGTCAGAAGTCAGAAGAACACAGACTGCAGGAAAGCAAGTTTGATGAATCAGTGGTCTGGCGTCTGCAAGTTAAACTCATGCTCATGTGCAAACAAGTGCGTACACAACCGGGCATGATTCATTTTCCACGCAAGTCGAGTCTGGGGTGATCATCCTCATCGTCTGCGATAATATGGTAAGTGTTGTTGTAATGATGTGCGATCGGACATTATCAGGTAGACTGTATCACCAAATCAGACACAGAGTGCACGCAGTTTGATTTATTAGTCTGTTAAAACTCAAAATTCCAGGCATTCTAAATTGTAGACGCAAAAATGTTTCTATGCTTTTTATATTTCTATAATTTAATCTAGTTAACTTAATCTATATATCACACACAGAGTACCGTTTTCTGCAGATATCAGCATGAACACATTTAATAATGATTTTATACAAGTTCAGTAAAGCAATAACTAACTTACATTTTAGACATAATATTGCTTGTTTTTGCTCAATTTTGCTTACAGAAATAGTTCCAAACAAAGATCTCAGCACTGTTTTGCGTCTCTGAGCAATGGATGGTGTTTACTTATTAGTGATGTCCGGTTCGCGAACGAATCGTTAAATTTAACCGGTTCTTCTTAGTGAACCGGTTGAACCAGTTCACCAAATCGAACTGAATTGTTTGAAACGGTTCGCGTCTCCAATAAGCATTAATCCACAAATGACTTAAACTGTTAACTTTTTTAATGTGGCTGACACTCCCTCTGAGTCAAAATAAACCAATATCCCAGAGTAATTGTTAGATTATATTATGCTCTCTGCCAGATGTTTTTGTGCCTCTCTGCAATCGCTCCTCCCTTTCTGTGCTCTCCTCTCTCTCTCTCACTACTCTGTCTTACCTCTCTCTATCTCAATCTATACACACATGCGCACACATGTATATTTCCTCATGAGTTCAGATGTTCAGACCAGGACGGGGGCTATAGGTTATTGAGTTCGGTCTGTCCTTCTGCTCAGAGTTGAGGTATCCTTGGCCAAGTGTATGCCTAATATGTCCAGAACTTCCTGGCCATACTTCCATTCTATATAAAATACAGATGTAATCTACATCCTATGGGCTCTAGAGGCAGCAGAAAGGAAAACCCATTGTTTGCTAGACATTCCTATATGATGTAGTGTACAATTCTTATTAGATAAACCACTACACCAACTATATAATGTGTGAATGTAATAATAAACGGGGAAGAAGTTTGTGAGCAGACTAAAAGGCTTCATGTTCATTTACTTCTTTCCATGAGCTCATGAAAGGACTGAGAATGGTCGGACGCCATTGAAAGATAAAGACAGAATTATGTTTTATTTAACAGTTGGGGCTCGTCCGGGATTTCTACAGACAGGTGAGGAATAATCTTTAATTATTCTTACTGTCTGTTAAGAAATTGAACATATTTTTCGTGCCGTGAATTTGGACTCTGTCATATTTGGCAGAGTGGGTTATCCTCGTACTGTGTAAGACATATGGGAAGAACAGTATCGGGTCGGGACCGACTGTTATTAGAATAGAAGTTTTGCAAAAGATAACTTTTTTTCATTAATCATTCTTAAAAAGCGAATGGACGCTTCGTGAAAGGTTATCTTTGTTACCTATTCTCACAATGACATTCCCAGTCCTTCCTAGATTTATGATTTTTAAATGATTTGACAGTTTTGTGAAGTCCTTGCAAGGCACTAAAACAAATAAACTGATAAATCACAATTCTTTTAATTGTCTATGTATGTCCCTTGATCTATGTTCAAGTTTTGAAACGAATCTACTCTTGCTTTGTTCTCTCTCAGCTGTGTTAGATCAGTGAGTTGCTATTTTAAGAGGCACTAGGTGGGTTTCCATTACAGATTTGCGCAAAACTTTGGTGATATTGTAGCATGTTCAAAATGTTGTTGTGTTGTAGATAACAATGTGCTTAATGTTAATGTTGCACTTTATTCATTTTTGTGTTGCGAACTGTTATTGGATGTTCGAGTTGGATCTGAAAAGAGGCCCGCCCCTGTGTGTGTAAGGGTAAAACGGAAGAGAGGAGGGGGAGAAGAGTGCCTCGCTGGTTCAAGTGCGGTTCTCTTGGAAGTCGGGGTGTGTACGGCGTGGGTTGTGGCCGACAACAGCCCAAATGAACACCCCTTGTTCATTAAAACGCCTCGTCCTTGTCTGAGAACGCTACAACTGGTGTCAGAAGTAAAAGAATCGAAGACAGCGGGAAGGGCTGTCGCTGATTGAGTCCTGACTGAGCGTGCATTAGCCGAGTAGCTTCTATCGGCCGCTGGTGAGCATGGATAATACAGTTCGTATTCAGATGGAGGAAGATGACAGTTATGCTGGAGCTGGGGCAGTGCATATGTTTGGTGTGCGCACTGCGGCGATTTCCAATCAGCACATGGCAAAATCAGTGAAAAAGGAACCGTGTGAAGCCGCGGCTGCGGGGGGGAAAGCGAGCTGCCATTACCCGCCGCTGTCGAACGCGATGACGTCAGCCGTTGGTGGCGCCGGTGCGTCGATCTCGCGAGAGGTGACGGGATTAAAGGTAAACAATAATGGCGGCGCCCGTGAACTGAATCAGCCGGTTGGAATAAAAACAACAAAATACTCTGGTAGATCGGACTGGGAGGCTTTTCATGCCCAATTTGAGTTATTAGCTAATGCATTTGCTTGGTCAGAGGAACAGAAAGCCCTTCAGCTTGCTCTTTGTCTGACAGATGATGCACTTTCATGTTTGTTGCTGCTTGACACTAGTGAGAGGGCTGATTATAGTGCATTGGTTGGTGCGTTGAAACGCCGCTTTGGACAATGTTTCCGATCTGAACTTCTCCGGTCTGAGTTACACAGCCGTCAGAGGATTCCAGGAGAACCATTACGGGCTCTGGCCAACGATATTGAATCCCTGGCAAGGCGGGCTTATGCACATATTCCACCGTCAGTGCAGAGAGAGCTGGCCCGCGATCAGTTCATTAGAGCTCTTTCTCCAGCAGAGCTGCGCATACATACACAGCTCGCACGCCCACGTGATTTGGCAGAGGCCTTGGAGTTGGCACTGGAGAGAGAAATGGCAGTTGAAGCAGCAATGCAAGGGTCAGCAATTGGCTCCTCCCCCACCATCAGGGCAGCTGGAGGGGGTGATGTAGCATCTCCAAAACCTGAGTGGCTGAATGAGATTACAGAGATGATTCGTGGGTTGGCGTTGCCTCCACCCAGGCGGCAGACACAGGCCCGTCTTTGCTGGGGGTGTGGTCAGCCGGGACATCTGGTTAAGGAATGCCCTACGCTGACTAAGAATTCGGGAAACAGGAAGGGGGCGCAGTAGGCGGGACGCTGCAGACCCCCAGGCCCATGTCCCGCTCGTCACCAGAACAGACAGACTGGCCCACAATGAATAATGGAACAAAAGAACATGGGGTGGTCGTGGTGGGCAGAACAGCCATATCAGATTTTTGCCATATCCCCATTTGCATTGATGGCATTGAATGCACCGCCCTTGTTGACACGGGGTCTACAGTGACTGTGGTTCGTCCTGAGGTGGTGCCAGATGGAACGCAGCTGGAAGACACAGCAGTTCAGCTCCGCACAGTAACCGGTGAGCTGGCACCAATGAAAGGGAAGGGGCTGTTAACCCTAACTGTGGGGGGCATGAACATGCAGCATCCAGTGTGGGTGGCTAATGTGCAGGACAGTTGTATCCTGGGATTGGACTTTTTGAGGGATCATGGCTGTCAGTTAGACCTGTCCAAGGCCACGTTGAGTTTTGGCAATGGTCACGTGGTAAAAATGAGGCCACCAGGAGCTTGTCACACTGATGGACTTGCGGTTGGGTTTTGGGCATGTCACCTAGATGACGAGGATGACCCGTGCTGCACAGCGCCACCCAGTGCATCCCTGCAGGAGCCCCTGTTACTACACTCATGGCCTGGGTCTGCTTCTGGGAGAGACGGTGAAACGATGGGAGTGCTGCGAAAGATAATGCAGAGAAGCATCAACAGTTGGGTACGCAACAACAAGAACAGTTGTGGGAGCTGTTATTGGAGTTCCGTGACTGTTTTGCCTGTGATGAAGGGGACCTGGGTCAAACTTCCCTGGTACAACACAATATCGACACAGGGGACGCGGCACCCATACGTCAGCGACCGAGACGCATGCCCTTAGGACGGCAGGAGGCAGCAGAGCAGGCCTTGGTGAAGATGCAGCGCGCCGGCATAATAGAACCTTCTGAGAGTCCCTGGGCATCCCCAGTAGTCATGGTCCCGAAGAAAGGGGGGGAGTGGTGCTTTTGCGTTGATTACCGGAGGCTCAACGCAGTGACACGGAAAGACTCATACCCTCTTCCCTGCGTGGATGAATGCTTGGACCTTGTGGCTGGCTCGCGTTGGTTTTCATCATTGGACTTGAGGTGTGGGTACTGGCAGGTGCCGCTGACACCAGAAGCTCGACCAAAGACGGCTTTCTGCACGGGTAGAGGTCTGTGGCAATTTAAAGTCCTCTCTTTTGGTCTTTGCAATGCACCAGCCACGTTTGAACGCTTAATGGAGAGGGTACTGGAAGGCATTCCGCAGCAGCAGTGTCTGGTATTTTTGGATGATATACTGGCACATGGAAGCTCGTTCCAATCAGCTATCACAGCCTTGAGGGCAGTGATGGAGAAGATCAGATGGGCGGGTCTGAAGTTACATCCTGATAAATGCAGACTGTTGGGCAGAGAGGTGACCTTCTTGGGGCATCGGATAGGCAGTGAAGGGATCGGCACTGCAGAGGACAAAGTGAGTGCCGTACAGGAGTGGCCTGTTCCAGTGAGCCAAAGGGAGTTAAAAAGCTTCCTGGGTTTGGCATCCTATTACAGGAAATTTGTACGGGGTTTTTCCTGTATCGCTGCTCCTTTATATAAGCTCCTAAAGAAGGATCAGTGCTTTGTCTGGACGGAGAGCTGTCAAAATGCTTTCAATACTCTGAAACAAGCCCTGGTGTGTGCACCCATCCTGGCACCCCCTGACCCCCAACTGCCCTTCGTGTTGGACACAGACGCAAGTGGGAATGGAATAGGAGCAGTCTTATCCCAGGCGTGGCCAGATGGAGAGAGAGTAGTGGCCTATTTCAGCAAGATGCTCAGCAAAGCTGAAAAGAGATATTGTGTCACACGGCGAGAGCTGTTGGCTGCCATCTCTGCCATCAGGCATTTTAAGTACTACCTGTGTGGTCGGCATTTCACCATACGCTCTGACCATGCCTCCTTGCAGTGGCTGATGACATTCAAGGAACCAGAGGGCCAGGTGGCTCGTTGGCTGGAGGAATTGCAGAGTTATGAGTTCACTGTAACACATCGTGCTGGGGAACGGCATGGCAATGCCGACGCTCTATCGAGACGGCCATGTAGCATGCAGGAATGCAAGTATTGTGAGCGCAGAGAAGCCAGAGAGCTGGAGCTTGGCCTGAAGGTGGATGGAAGCGGTGGGGCTGAACTGGTCTGCCGGGAGCTTCAAGATGTGGATGTCACTCAATGGATGGAGAATCAGAGGCAAGATCCAGACCTGCAGCCGGTGATACTGTGGGTAGAGACACAGCAGCGGCCACCATGGGAGGAGGTAGCGGCCCTCTCCCCATTCACCAAGGGATTGTGGGCCAAGTTCAAATGTCTACGGCTGGTAGAGGGGGTTCTCCAGCGGGCATGGGTGGTGCCAGCAACAGGAGAAAAGAGATGGCAGGTCGTCGTGCCTCGGGACATGCAAGAAGCAGTGTTAAAGGCCATGCATGGCTCTGCTGGATCGGGCCATTTTGGGGTGACAAAGACACTTCGACGTCTGCGTCAGGCCTTCTACTGGGGACGGCTGAGGCGGGATGTGGAGGACTTCTGCAGGCGCTGTGATCTTTGTACAGCACGCAAAGGACCTCAGGGTCAGTCTAGGGCCCAGCTACAGCAGTTTCCAGTGGGGGAGCCAATGCAGAGGGTGGGGGTGGACATCATGGGGCCATTTCCTCGCACCAAGATGGGAAATCGCTTTGTTTTTTTCTGTATGGTATTGATTTATTTAATGGATTGAGTGATTTGTTTTGACTGACTGGGAGTGTGTGTCTGTTGCCAACGCCTTAGTGGAGGGCATGTTTAGTAGGTTTGGGGCTCCCCAGAGTATCCATAGTGATCAAGGCAGAAACTTTGAGTCCAAGGTGTTCTCTTCCATGTGTGAGCATTTGGGGATCAACAAGACCCGCACCACCCCACTCCACCCCCAAAGCGACGGGCTTGTGGAGCAATTCAACAGGACGCTAGCTGAACAGTTGTCCATCTTAACATCCACTCATCAACACGATTGGGACACGCATCTGCCGCTGGTCTTAATGGCATGTCGCTCTGCTATTCAGGACTATACCTCATGCACACCAGCCCTGCTCATGTTGGGGAGGGAGATTAGGACCCCTGCGGAGTTGGCCTTTGGTCGACCCCCGGATGCTCCGCCTGTTCATGCTGGACTCGAATATGCTAGACAGCTCCAGGACCGATTTGATTTTTGCAATGCATATGCAGGTAGGCTTGTGGTTACTGCGGAAAATGATGTCTTATGACTTGCATGCCCGGGGGCGTGACTTTGGGGTGGGGGAGCTAGTTTGGGTTTACAACCCAGTGAGGAAAAAAGGGAGGTGCCCGAAGCTGGACAGCCACTGGGTGGGACCATGCCCAGTATTGGAAAAGCTGGGGGAGGTTGTGTATCGTGTACAGTTGCCTCCTAGGGGGCGCAAAGTGGTACTGCATCGAGATAGGCTGGCTCCTTACCGGGGCGCTGCAACACTGCAGGGCAGCACAGTACTTCTGTCACAAAACGCTGGGACTCCAAGGGGGTCAGAGGGGGTTATCGGCTCAGCTGATATGGCTAGTAGCCGCCAGCAGGTGACATCGCTGTCCAACACCCCTCAGAGTGGTCGTTTGCAGGGTGCAGAGGAATCATTACCGGAAAGCCAAGCACACACACTCCCCAGGGGGCGTCCAGGGAGGCAGAGGAGACCCCCAGTCAGATTTAGAGACTTTTGTCCTCGGGGTCGAGGACTTCAGTAAGAGGGGGGTAGTGTAGCATGTTCAAAATGTTGTTGTGTTGTAGATAACAATGTGCTTAATGTTAATGTTGCACTTTATTCATTTTTGTGTTGCGAACTGTTATTGGATGTTCGAGTTGGATCTGAAAAGAGGCCCGCCCCTGTGTGTGTGTAAGGGTAAAACGGAAGAGAGGAGGGGGAGAAGAGTGCCTCGCTGGTTCAAGTGCGGTTCTCTTGGAAGTCGGGGTGTGTACGGCGTGGGTTGTGGCCGACAACAGCCCAAATAAACACCCCTTGTTCATCAAAATGCCTCGTCCTTGTCTGAGAACGCTACAATATTTTATAAATGTTGATTAAAAAAAAGCATTGCGAAATGACAGCATTTCCATTAACCAAGGTTATGCTTCTAAAACGTAATATTTTGCCACTCGCGATAAGTCATGGCAACTGATTTTGGCTATATTTATTCAAAGGAGGCGTATGCATGTATCTTTACAGAAGCTGAGAGCCGCTTCAGAGACATGCGTGCTGTGGCTGGAGCAAACACAAGCATTGACTAGAGTGGCTGCTATCAGCTACAGTGGCTGTATCAGAGCCAAACTGCACCGCAGACGTGTGCAGTGTAAATTGTCTAAGCATTAATGGTAGGGAAAACCCTTATACCAGATGTATGAAGTGTTTTTTGGAGGTTATAGTACATTGAAGAATTATCATATTACTTTTTACATACCGCATGTGACCTGTAAATGCGAAAACCCTGTTTCCACAACAGGTTTGCAAATTATACATTTTTTAATAATAGAATATAAAATATAAATAAAAACAGCAAGTTTTTGCGAAATTGGTGTTTCCATTAGGCGTATTTTCAATTCGCAATGTTAGTTTGCGCAATTTGAAGGGAAATGGAAGCACACCTATTTGTCAGTAACCAACAAAGCCAAAATTAGGACTGTACTGTTGATCAGAGGCATGACAATGTATAGAGCAGAAATGAAAACTGTTTAGATGATTTGGCAGAATTTTTTTAGGACATTTGAGTTAAGTATTGGCTCTGAAAAGTTAAAGGCTAGTTTATATGAAAAGTGGGAGCCACAAGGGAATTATATTGATGAATAAACAAGTAATATAATGATAAATAGATGTTTTCAAAGAGAAATTACATTACATTTTTGCATTACATTTTATCTTTACAAGCGTGAAGTTTGTGTCCGTAATCTCCGGGGGACAGCCTGAAATGTGATACATTGTGGAGATTGAGAATATAGTTTTTGTGTTAACTAAAATAACTTGTGCATTGTGATCAGTGGGAACAAGATTGAGTGACTATTTTAAATGGCCGTATTAAGCTAATAATTTAAATTAAAAAAAATAAAAAAAAAATTCTTGACTTTGGTTGTTACATTTGGTATATTATTTACAAGATTTCAGTCTGAAGTTATAATACAATGCATCATGCTGATGTATAAGATTTATAAGAATTATAGAAGTAGGAAATGCTCATATCAGACAGAATAGGTTACTGCTCTTTTCTGCATTCTGCAAAGAAGGAATTGCTTGCTCTTTTCCAGCAAAGAAGAACTTGCTTATTAAAATAAACCAAAGAACTGCTATATATATTGTTAACTGGATGAGATTCCTTAAATTTTGGACAGTTGCACAAGATGACTGACCATACCAGAGATTGCTTATATGCAGTTGTGGTCAAAGTTTATAATGCGGTTCTCTTGAGTGTTCATTTCATAAAAGCAACAAAACGACATCTTGGGCAGCTGCCAAAGGGCGATACAACATGAAGAAAGAGACATTATGGCTGTGAAGAACAGGAAAAGCTGAGGAGCGATCGGCTACACCCCCTGTAAGAGGAATCTGACACTTCTGGGAGGGGCTGGAACGAAGAAAGACTGAAAACATTGCAGACATCTGCCATGAGAGGCAGAGCAAAAGATAACTGCATCCCGAGTCAAAACTCAGATGCCCCATCATATCCTCATCACCAAGTGACAGACTGGAAGACACTGCAGAAGGAAAACACAGCCAAGATATGTTCAAATGACTTTCACAGTCTTTCATCTTTTCCGTCGTGGGCAGGTACTGCATATATAGTGACCACTACAGAGAACGCCTCAGATTTTGATTTTGTCATATTAATTTGCAACTTGATAATTCAATGGTCTAATAGCAGTTCTTTGTAAGCTGTTTAACAGTACACTGAATGAACTG
The DNA here is from genome assembly GCF_018340385.1 of Cyprinus carpio. NCBI lineage: Eukaryota > Metazoa > Chordata > Actinopteri > Cypriniformes > Cyprinidae > Cyprinus > Cyprinus carpio. Next base: position 9,429,147 of record NC_056595.1, on the reverse strand, counting down.
CTGTGAAGAGAGAACTGAAGATGAACACCGAGCAGAGCCAGATGACGAACGCACATGCCCACTGCTGGAGCGGTTATCTTTCTCGAGTCAAGAACCGGTTGTATCGTTTTTTGGATCACCAGTACACTGAACCGAGAACCGTTTCCTTCAGATGCGTCCGATTTGAGAACCGATGAGCTGATTCTCGTTCTCGAGTCAAGAACCGGTTGCATCGCTTTTCGGATCAGCAGTACACTGAATCGAGAACTGTTTCTTTCGGACGTGTCCGATTTGAGAACCGATGAACCGATGATACTGCACATGCGTGTGGTTTTCCAAGAGCGTTTTCATAACTTAATTACAGTCTTATCACTGTATGATCATGTGATTGAAGTAATTAATGGTGGAGCAAGAGAAACCTTTTTTAAATTATTTATTTATTTTTTTAAAAGATTAACGTATCTGTGTGTCTTAAAGGACTTTGTGTAAGCTATTTAATTGAGGATTCTGTTAAAGAGTTTTTTATGATCTCGGTTAGGTGTTGGACCATAATAATTGAGACGCTATGTTTAACATGAAACAAGGGATGATTTATGAAAAACCTGTAGGCCTACTGTCATTATAGTTAATGATGAAGCATTCATAAATTGAGTTTGTATTAAATAAACAATGTTTTAATAAAATTGTATTAAAGTGTTCAACAATACAACAATTTTTTCAACAATACAACTGCTGGAAAAGTGCATTTACACACTGCAATTAACTCTAAATGTTTTACACACTATATTTAACAGGTACTGCCTGTTGTTTGTAAAAAGAAAAACAAATGTTGGAAAAAAAAATGGAAAGGCAGTTTTAAACAGGGGTTTTAGGTAACATGTAACAATATGCAGCTTGGCCCTCTCTTATGAGGGTAGGTTTGAATTCAGAAAAAAAATCTGCCTAACTTTGTTAGGACTCAGTCTGTTTCGTCTTTCTGAAATAATCTGACCCGTTTTCGAAAACACTCTCTCTGATGGCACAAATGTAGCAACTATGCAAAGCCTCCTTTTCATGACAGCTGTCAACCCTTCATATACTGCTTGCCTTGCTTTCCACCAAGCTAGTGGGTCTTCCGTTCTTGGAATCAAGGTCTCTGCAAGATACCCTCTCATTTCGGCCACTGCAGTGGATGTTGGGTTGCTGATATTGACTGCATCAGCCACTCTTTCATCAAAATCCTCCCAGATTGAAGACTGCTGTTCAGAAGGGGCTGGAGGAGATGTGTGCTCAGCTTGAGTTTGCTCACCTGTACTGGACCAAACCCTTGCAGCAGTTGCACTTATGCTTTTGGCTGCGTCATCTGCTGCAGCAGCATCATGAAAGGCCCTTTGCTTAAATTTGGGGTCAAGAAAGGTAGCCTCAGAAAGCAGACGAAAATGCTCTATGTTGTGGAAGCGATTTTGCATGTCCTCAGCCAGTGTGTTCATCATTGCAATAACTGGGCCATGTTTAGACACAGCACCCCGCAATCGCTGGACAATTTTTTGCAAACCTCTTGCCATCAAACTGACCTTGGATGCAGTCACATATCTGTTTTAATAAAAAGACAAAATAACTTAATTAGATCAAATGTGTAGCCTATATGTATATGAAAAGGAAATAAGCATAAACCAGGTGGGTTGAAATATGTCATACACTTAAAGTATTTCACCAGTGGAAGCAGTTATATGTTAAATTAATTTATACATACCTTTCAGCACTGATTTCAACAGTGACTTCTTCAAAGGGCTTTAAAATCTCACACACATCTTTGATTATGTCCCACTCTTCAAGTGTCAGGGTTGGAAGGCTGGGGTTGACCAATGCAAGAGTTGCAATGATTGCTTCCTTCTGCAGCCAAAATCTTTTCAGCATGTAATAAGTGGAGTTCCACCTTGTTACTACATCCTGCTTAAGCTTCAGCTCTTCAAGGCCCATTTGTTTTTGTGTTGCTTTTAATCGCTCTGATGCAACAGTGATTCTGTGGACATATTCAGCAACATTCTTCACTTTTGCCAGTATCCCCTGAATGGGTTTTAAGCTTTCCCTCACAATTAAGTTTAAAGTGTGAGCAAAGCATGGCAAGTGCTTCCATTCAGCTTTCCGGATAGCTGCTTTTATGTTGCTGGCATTGTCAGTGACACACGCAACAACTTTGTTTGCGATTCCTCACTCATCACAAATCTTTTTAAGTTCAGCTGCCAGATTGTCAGCAGTATGGCTCTCTGTAAATGAGAAGCAGTCCAGAAGAAATTATGAAAGTGTAAAACTTTCATCAATGAAATGACAAGTGACTGCCATAAAACAGGTAGTTGTCCTTGATGTCCAGCAATCAGTGGTCAGACACACAGCTGAAGCTTTGCTGATTTTCACCATCACCTCTTCTTTAATTTTGCTGTAGAGCTGTGGTACCAGAGTGTTTGATATGGTCTTTCGGTTTGGTAAAACGTATGATGGATCAAGTGCCTTCAATAATCTTCTAAATCCTGTGTCATCAACAACTGAAAAAGGTTGTAAATCCAGTGCAATCATTTTGACCAACTCCTCATCAACTTTGCTTTGTCTGACAGGGCCAATTGGTGTTCTCACAAAGCTTGTTATTTGACTCTGTCTTGTCCTTTGGACACTGGTGCTAGTTCCAGATGTGGATGCAGAAGAAGTAGAAGCAGTATCAGAAGAGACGGCAACTGTAGAAGCAGTACCTGAGGCTGATGTTGATTTTGTAGACTCCTCTTGTCTCACTTGCACAAGCAATGCAGTTGGATGCTTTGTTTGCAAGTGTCTTCTATAATTTGATGTTGATCCTCCTTGGCCTGACAAAATAATGCTACAAAGCTTGCATTTTGCTTTCTGGGATCCAGCCTCATCAAAGTGAAGCCAAATATTGCTTCTTTTTCTGGAGGTCATCTTGTGTGGCTGCTCTTTCTACCTCTCTGCCTTGGTTGTTGTTTGTAACCTTTGGGGTGAGAGGTGTCAAAAGGAGGTGACCCTTCCCCCAAATCACTGTACAGCATACAGCTATGTGGGGGAAGGGTATACATGCCCTTTCACTTTTGAGGTTACACCCAGATTCCCTTAGCAACAGAAAGTTTTAGCAGACTAACCAACAGAAAATAGTTTGCTCTATATTCCTCTTAAAATTTATTCTTGCAAGTATTTTAGCATTTACTGTAATACTGTAAAAAAAAGTTTATTGTGCTTTTCCAAATACAGCATAACAGATTAATAGCATACAAAATATACTGTACAAGAAAATACATGCAACATGAACAAATATTTTGTTATATTGTATATTGTTTGGAAGCAATTATTTGTTTGTAAAACTATCAAACTGAACATTTATTTGTTTCATATATATTTCCATGTTTTTCAGGAACAGTTTATTTAATTTCTAAACAAGGTGATATAAAGATAAAAAATGACGTAATCAAACTACAGCAAGAACAAACAATCGACTCCTTTTGAATCACTCTCGTGGTTCTCAAATCTCAATCTCGTTCTCGAGTAGAATCGGTTGCAATGGTTTTCGACGCGTCCGATTTGAGGACCGATGAGCTGATGATACTGCGCATGCGTGATTCAGCGACAGCGTGTGCGATCTGACCTACCGAACCGAACAGTAATGACTGTGCAAGAACCGGTAGCACAGCAGCACCGCCCGCCACGGGTGTCTGAACTCTGAACCGGACAACTGATGCCATCGGGAGCGCAGTTGAAACGAGGATAATGTGCCAATCCGGCGAAACGTAAATTTACTTAATTACGAATAAACCGTAATGGATTATACATAAGTGGAGCATAGTTTCTGCACTGATGAAGACTAATTTATTGACGTCATAACTGTAAAACATCCTAGTTTGCAGATCACTGCCTGTATATGTGTTGATGCTTTAGATACAAAAATCCAAATTGTCCAAACGTATCAGATTATAATGATGTTTTAATTGACTGATGTTATGATTACTGACTTTATATTTGAATGTGTTCAGCCCGCGATAGACTTGACGGCTTTACGTCATCGCCAATGACGTCATTACGTTGAGAGTAAAAGAACCGGTGAACCGTTTTTTAAAACCGGTTTATTGAATTGAACCGTCCGAAAGAACCGGTTCGCGGAAAAGAACCGAACTTCCCATCACTAATGGACCGTGAAAAGCTTTGCAGAGATGCAGGCCCTAGCACATGATGAGACAAGTGGAGGGCCCTGTTAGATGTTCAACAGCGCAGCATCCCAACGACCAGGTCATGGGACTGATGTTGATGATGAGAATATCAAAATCAGCTGTGGGTGGTAGATCCTTTTCCTGTTTAGTGCCCAAACTAAAAAGAAGAGATTGGGCACTATATGGGTAAAGGATCTACCACCCGCAGTTGGAATCACCTAATTAATGCAGTCAACTGGAACCGGGAACACTTCTCATAACACTCAATGTACTTGTTACATTGGCAAGGCAAGTTTATTTATATAGCACATTTCGTACACAATGGTAATTCAAAGTGCTTTACATAAAAGAAAGTAGAATAATCATGAAGAAAAATAATTTAAAAAAAAAAACAAGCAATTTTAAAACTTTGAAAATGATTTAAAAATTGACTTATTTAAAATGAATTTAAAACAGTTAAAACAGAAAATGATTTTACATAAAATACAGTGAATACATAAGATACAGTGCAATCAGTTCGGACATCGCACAGTGCTCATTCAATAAATGCACAGTTAAACGGATGAGTTTTGAGTCTAGATTTAAATGTGACTAATGTTTTAGCACATCTGATCTCTTCTGGAAGCTGATTCCAACTGCAGGCGGCATAGTAACTAAAGGCGGACTCCCCTTGTTTTGTGTGAACACTTGGTATTTCTAACTGACTCGATCCTAATGATCTGAGTGCTCTGTTAGGTTTATATTCAGTGAACATATCTGCAATACAGGTGCTGGTCATATAATTAGAATATCATCAAAAAGTTGATTTATTTCACTAATTCCATTCAAAAAGTGAAACTTGTATATTATATTTATTCATTACACACAGACTGATATATTTCGAATGTAATTTTTTTTTAATTTTTGTTTATAACTGACAACTAAGGAAAATCCCAAATTCAGTATCTCAGAAAATTAGAATATTGTGAAATGGTTAGATATTGAATACACCTGGCGCCACACTCTAATCAGTTAATTAACTCAAAACACCTGCAAAGCCTTTAAATGGTCTCTCAGTCTAGTTCTGTAGGCTACACAATCATGGGGAAGACTGCTGAATTGACAGTTGTCCAAAAGACGACCATTGACCTTGCACAAGGAGGGCAAGACACAAAAGGTCATTGCAAAAGAGGCTGGCTGTTCACAGAGCTCTGTGTCCAAGCACATTAACAGAGAGGCGAAGGGAAGGAAAGGCCATATCACCCTGGAGCCCAAGACGGGTTGCCCACTGAAGCTAAGCAGGGTTGAGCTGGTCAGTACCTGGATGGGACACCTCCTGGGAAAAACTAGGTTGCAGCTGGAAGAGGTGATAGTGAGACCAGCAGGGGGTCCTCACCCTGTGGTCTGTGTGGGTCCTAGCACCCCAGTGTAGTGATGGGGACACTATACTGTCAACAAGCACCGTTCTTCGGATGAGACGTTAAACCGAGGTCCTGACTCTCTGTGGTCAGTAAAAAATCCCAGGATGTTTTTCGAAAAGAGTAGAGGTGTGACCTCGGCATCCTGGCTAAATTTGCCCATTGGCCTCTGACCACCATGGCCTCCTAACAATCCCCATATCCGCTGATTGGCTTCATCACTCTGTCTCCTCTCCCCCAGTAAGCTGATGTGTGGTGGGCGTTCTGGCGCAATATGGCTGCCGTCGCATCATCCAGGTGGATGCTGCACACTGGTGGTGGATGAGGAGATACCCCCTGACTATGTAAAGCACTTTGAGTGCCTAGAAAAGCGCTATATAAATGTAAGGAATTATTATAATTATTATTAAAAGATGTGATAGAAAAAAAGTGTACAAGCAATAGGGATAACCGCACCCTGGAGAGGATTGTGAAACAAAACCCATTTAAAAATGTGGTGGAGATTCACAAAGAGTGGACTGCAGCTGGAGTCAGTGCTTCAAGAACCACTACACAAAGACATATGCAAGACATGGGTTTCAGCTGTCGGATTCCTTTTGTCAAGCCACTCTTGAACAACCAGACAGCGTCGGAAGCGTCTCGCTTCAAAAAGGACTGGACTGCTGCAGAGTAGTCCAAAGTTATGTGCTCTGATGAAAGTAAATTTTGCATTTCCTTTGGATATCAGGGTCCCAGAGTCTGGAGGAAGAGAGGAGAGGCACACAATCTACGTTTCTTGAGGTCCAGTGTAAAGTTTCCACAGTCAGTGATGGTTTTCGGTGCCATGTCATCTGCTGGTGTTGGTCCACTGTGTTTTCTGAGGTCCAAGGTCAACACAGCCGTATACCAGGAAGTTTTAGAGCACTTAATACTTCATGCTGCTGACCAACTTTATGGAGATGCAGATTTAATTTTCCAACAGGGCTTGGCCCCAGCACACAGTGCCAAAGCTTCCAGTACCTGGTTTAAGGACCATGGTATCCCTGTTCTTAATTGGCCAGCAAACTCACCTGACCTTAACCCCATAGAAAATCTACGGGGTATTGGGAAGAGGAAGATGCGATATGCCAGACCTAACAATGCAGAAGAGCTGAAGGCCACTATCAGAGCAACCTGGGCTCTCATAACACCTGAGCAGTGCCACAGACTGATCGACTCCATGCCACGCCGCATTGCTGCAGTAATTCAGGCAATAGGAGCCCCAACTAAGTATTGAGTGCTGTACATGCTCATACTTTTCATTTTTATACTTTTTTGTTGGGCAAGATTTCTAAAAATCATTTCTTAGTATTGGTCTCTGACATGTTAATTTTTCCGTTATTTCATAGGCACCTATTGTATCCGTTGGCGTTATTATTAGGGGCCAAGCACCGAAGGTGCGTAGGCACCTATTGAAACCGTTGGCGTTATTATTATTAGGGGCCAAGCACCGAAGGTGCGTAGGCACCTATTGAAACCGTTGGCGTTATTATTATTCTTCTTCTTCTTCTTCTTCTTCTTCTTCTTCTTCTTCCGCCGCAAGTCTATGGCAGCCCATAGAACCGATTGCGGGAAAGTTGTATAATTTGGCACACTGATAGAGGACAATCCCAGCATTAACTATAGCAAATTTGAAGTCTCTAACTCTAACTCTCTAGCGCCACCACTTGTCCAAAGTTTCAATATTTTTATGCTAATAACTTTTGAACCGTAAGCCACAAAATGAAAATTCTTTTTTCCTCTGAATCCTTTGCTCAGGACAAGTCGATTGAACCCCGAAATTCAAGAATCGCAGGGTTAAGTTTTTTCGCTATTTTCAATTGTTCGAAAAACCTACTTTTTCGAACTCTTCCTAGACGGTTAGTCCAATTTTCATGAAAATTGGCTCAGATCATCTTCAGATGATGCCGGCAAAAAGTTATGGAATTCAAGTTGATTCGTCCAACCGTTCTCGAATACCACGCGAACAAATTCTACGAAAAGCACGCAAAAATGCTTGTGAGGCTATAACTCCGCAACGGTTTGGCGTATTGAGAACAAACTTGGTGTGTGTTATAACAAACATGACCTGAGACTACCTGCAGTGTTTTGACGCAGCGCCACCTAGTGGTCAGGAGATATGAAAAATGCATATTTTTGATTATAACTTCTGAATGGTTTTGCCAAAAATCACAAAACTGGTCTCTTTGTATTCGGTGCGTCATGCCGAGTCGAATGATGTCCAAGTTTTTTTTCCCGTGTCGGCCATTTTTGGGTGTCGGCCATTTTGAATTATGTTTCAAAATGCTGTATTTTTGAACGCATCATCGTATCACTACGAAAATAATTACAAAAATGTTTGGCTCCATGCCCTGAAGGTACTCAAAAAGTTTGGGTGCAGCGCCACCTTGTGGTCAAAAGTTATAATAAAATATCTAAAAAATACTAATAACTTTTGAATAAATTAGACTATTGAAATGAAAATAGTCTCCGTATATTCTTTGGGTCATGCCGAGAACATCGATACCAATTATGCCAAAATTGGCCATACTTCCTGTCCGCCATTTTGATTAAAGTTGAAAACCTACTTTTTTCGAACTCCTCCTAGACCGTTAGTCTGATTTTCACCAAATTTGGTTCGGACTCATCTTCAGACCAAGCTGATAAAAAGTTATGGAATTCATGTTGATTTACGAAACGGTTTTCGTTTAGCGCATCAACGAATTTGATCTTAAGATGCCAAAATACATCTGAGGCTGTATCTCGGCAAAGCTTTGACATATTTGCACCAAACTTTGTAGGTGCCATTGGCACCTCAGACTGACCGTGCCACATCAATTTGGTAACAGCGCCACCTATTGGTCAAGAGTAATAAATCATTCATTAACCATTAATAATTACATTTATAAAAATGCTAATAACTTTTTATTGCATTAGCCTATTGCAATGAAACTGGTCTCAAAATTTTCTGTGGCTTATGCCGAAAACATAGACACCAAATATGCCAGAGTACGCTGAACTTCCTGTCCGCCATTTTGATTTATGTTGAAAACCTACTTTTTCGAACTCCTCATCAACGGTTGGTCCGATTTTCACCAAAATTGAATCAGATGATCTTCAGACTGTGCTGACAAAATGTTGTGGATTTTGTGTCGATAGACAAAACCGTTTTCGCATACCACAGCGACGAATTTCAGGCATGATGCCAAAATGACACTTCAGCCTGTATCTCTGGAATGCTTTGGCATACTGACACCAAACTTTGTGTGTGGCATTGTCACCTCACACAGAACACACCAAAATGATTTGATTACAGTGCCAGCTCTTGGTCAAAAGTGATAAGTCATTTAATCATAATACTAGTGCTTTTATTTATGATTTTTTTCCACCATTTCAATTACAATCATCCTAAAATTGCTGTAATTGCTCATTGTTGCATTTGGTGTGATGCTCCATGCCATGCTTAGCTCCTCAATTTGCCGCTGTAGTGCTTGGCCCCGTAATTGCTGCTTGCAGCTATATTTCTTCTTCTTCTTCTTCTTCTTCTTCTTCTTCTTCCGCCGCAAGTCTATGGCAGCCCATAGAACCGATTGCGGGAAAGTTGTATAATTTGGCACACTGATAGAGGACAGTCCCAAAATTAACTATAGCAAATTTGAAGTCTCTAACTCCAACTCTCTAGCGCCACCACTTGTCCAAAATTTCAATATTTTTATGCTAATAACTTTTCAACCGTAAGCCAGAAAATGAAAATTCTTTTTTCCTCTGAATCCTTGGCTCAGGCCAAGTCGAATGAACCACGAAATTCAAAATCGCAAGGTTTAGTTTTTTCGCTATTTTCAATTGTTCGACAAACCTACTTTTTCGAACTCGTCCTAGACGGTTAGTCCGATTTTCACGAAAATTGGCTCAGATCATCTTCAGACGATGCCGGCAAGAAGTTATGGAATTCAAGTTGATTCGTCCAACCGTTCTCGAATACCACGCGAAAAAATTCTACGAAAAGCATGCAAAAATGCTTGTGAGGCTATAACTCTGCAACGGTTGGGTGTATTGAGACAAAAGTTGGTGTGTGTTATAACAAGCATGACCTGAGACTACCTGCAGTGTTTCGACGCAGCGCCACCTAGTGGTCAGGAGATATGAAAAATGCATATTTTTGCTTATAACTTCTGAATGGTTTTGGCCAAACATCACAAAACTGGTCTCATTAGATTCGGTGGGTCATGTCGAGTCGAATGATGTCCAATTTTCACGTGTCGGCCATTTTAGGTGTCGGCCATTTTGAATTATGTTTCAAATTGCTGTATTTTTCGAACGCATTATCGTATCGCTACGAAAATAATTACAAAAATGTTTGGCTCCATGCCCTGAAGCCACTCAAAAAGTTTGGTGGCAGCGCCACCTTGTGGTCAAAAGTTATAATGAAATATCTAATATATGCTAATAACTTTTGAAAATATTAGACTATTGAAATGAAAGTGGTCTCTCTATATTCCTTGTGTGATGCCGAGAACATTGATACCAATTATGCCAAAATTGGCCATACTTCCTGTCCGCCATTTTGATTAAAGTTGAAAACCTACTTTTTCGAACTCCTCCTAGACCGTAAGTCCGATTTTCACCAAATTTGGTTCGGATCATCTTCAGACAAGCCTGACAAAAAGTTATGGAATTCGTGTTGATATACGAAACAGTTTTCGTTTAGCGCATCAACGAATTTGTTCGTAAGATGCCAAAATACATCTGAGGCTGTATCTCGGCAAAGCTTTGACATATTTGTACCAAACTTTGTATGTGCCATTGTCACGTCAGACTGACCATGCCACATCAATTTGGTAACAGCGCCACCTATTGGTCAAGAGTAATAAACCATTCATTAACCATTAAATAATTACATTTATAAAAATGCTAATAACTTTTTATTGCATTAGCCTATTGCAATGAAACTGGTCTCAAAATATTCCTTGGCTTATGCCGACAACATGGATACCAAATATGCCAGAGTACGCTGAACTTCCTGTCCGCCATTTTGATTTATGTTGAAAACCTTCTTTTTCGAACTCCTCATCAACCGTTGGTCCGATTTTCACCAAAATTGAATCAGATGATCTTCAGACTGTGCTGACAAAATGTTATGGATTTTGTATCGATAGACGAAACCGTTTTCGCATACCACAGCGACGAGTTTCAGGCATGATGCCAAAATGACACTTCAGCCTGTTTCTCTGCAATGCTTTGGCATACTGACACCAAACTTTGTGTGTGGCATTGTCACCTCACACAGAACACACCAAAATGATTTGATTACAGCGCCACCTGTTGGTCAAAAGTGATAAGTCATTTAATTATAATACTAGTGCTTGTATTTATGATTTTTCCGCCATTTCAATTACAATCATCTTAAAATTGCTGTAATTGCTCATTGTTGCATTTGGTGTGATGCTCCATGCCATGCTTAGCTCCTCAATTTGCCGCTGGAGTGCTTGGCCCCGTAATTGCTGCTTGCAGCTATATTTCTTCTTCTTCTTCTTCTTCTTCCGCCGCAAGTCTATGGCAGCCCATAGAACCGATTGTGGGAAAGTTGTATAATTTGGCACACTGATAGAGGACAGTCCCAGCATTAACTATACCAAATTTGAAGTCTCTATCGTCTCTACTCTCTAGCGCCACCACTTGTCCAAAGTTTCAATATTTTTATGCTAATAACTTTTTAACCGTAAGCCACAAAATGAAAATTCTTTTTTTCCTCTGAATCCTTTGGCTCAGGCCAAGTCGAATGAACCCCGAAATTCAAAAATCGCAAGGTTTAGTAGTTGTTTTTTCGCTATTTTCAATTGTTCGAAAAACCTACTTTTTTGAACTCGTCCTAGACGGTTAGTCCGATTTTCACGAAAATTGGCTCAGATCATCTTCAGACGATGCCGGCAAAAAGTTATGGAATTCAAGTTGATTCGTCCAACCGTTCTCGAATACCACGCGAAAAAATTCTACGAAAAGCACACAAAAATGCTTGTGAGGCTATAACTCTGCAACAGTTGGGCGTATTGAGACAAAACTTGGTGTGTGTTATAATAAGCATGACCTGAGACTACCTGCAGTGTTTCGACGCAGCGCCAACTAGTGGTCAGGAGATATGAAAAATGCATATTTTTGCTTATAACTTCTGAATGGTTTGGCCAAAAATAACAAAACTGGTCTCTTTAGATTGAGTGGGTCATGCCTAGTCGAATTATATCCAATTTTTCACGTGTCGGCCATTTTAGGTGTCGGCCCTTTTGAATTATGTTTCAAAATGCTGTAATTTTTGAACGCATTATCGTATCGCTACGAAAATAATTACAAAAATGTTTGGCTCCATGCCCTGAAGCTACTCAAAAAGTTTGGTGGCAGCGCCACCTTGTGGTCAAAAGTTATGATGAAATATCTTAAAAATGCTTATAACTTTTGAAAGAATTAGACTATTAAAATGAAAATGGTCTCCCTATATTCTTTGGGTCCTGCCGAGAACATCAATTCCAATTATGCCAAAATTGGCCATACTTCCTGTCCGCCATTTTGATTCATGTTGAAAACCTACTTTTTCGAACTCCTCCTAGACCGTTAGTCCGATTTTCACCAAATTTGACTCGAATCATCTTCAGACCAAGCTGACAAAAAGTTATGGATTTCGTGTTGATATACGAAACGGTTTTCATTTAGCGCATCAACGAATTTGTTCGTAAGATGCCAAAATACATCTGAGGCTGTATCTCGGCAAAGCTTTGACATATTTGTACCAAACTTTGTATGTGCCATTGTGACGTCAGACTGACCATGTCACATCAATTTGGTAACAGCGCCACCTATTGGTCAAGACTAATAAATCATTCATTAAACATTAATAATTACATTTATATAAATGCTAAGAACTTTTTAATGCATTAGCCTATTGCAATGAAACTGGTCTCAGAATATTCCTTGGCTTTGGCCGACAACATAGATACCAAATATGCCAGAGTACGCTGAACTTCCTGTCCGCCATTTTGATTTATGTTGAAAACCTACTTTTTCGAACTCCTCATCAACCGTTGGTCCGATTTTCACCAAAATTGAATCAGATGATCTTCAGACTGTGCTGACAAAATGTTATGGATTTTTGTATTGATAGACAAAACCGTTTTCGCATACCACAGCGACGAATTTCAGGCATGATGCCAAAATGACAATTCAGCCTGTATCTCTGCAATGCTTTGGCATACTGACACCAAACTTTGTGTGTGCCATTGTCATCTCACACAGAAAACACACCAAAATGATTTGATTACAGCGCCACCTGTTGGTCAAAAGTGATAAGCCATTTAATCATATTACCAGTGCTTGTATTTATGATTTTTTCCACCATTTCAATTACAATCATCCTAAAATTGCTGTAATTGCTCATTGTTGCATTTGGTGTGATGCTCCATGCCATGCTTAGCTCATCAATTTGCCGCTGGAGTGCTTGGCCCGCATAATTGGCCCCGTAATTGCTGCTTGCAGCTATATTTTTTCTTCTTCTTCTTCTTCTTCTTCTTCTTCTTCTTCTTCCGCCGCAAGTCTATGGCAGCCCATAGAACCGATTGCGGGAAAGTTGTATAATTTGGCACACTGATAGAGGACAGTCCCAGCATTAAATATAGCAAATTTGAAGTCTCTAACTACAACTCTCTAGCGCCACCACTTGTCCAAAGTTTCAATATTTTTATGCTAATAACTTTTGAACCATAAGCCACAAAATGAAAATTCTTTTTTCCTCTGAATCCTTGGCTCTTGCCGAGTCGAATGAACCCTGAAATTCAAAAATCGCAAGGTTTAGTTTTTTCGCTATTTTCAATTGTTTGAAAAACCTACTTTTATGAACTCGTCCTAGACGGTTAGTCCGATTTTCATGAAAATTGGCTCAGGTCATCTTCAGACCATGCTGGCAAAAAGTTATGGAATTCAAGTTGATTCGCCCAACCGTTCTCGAATACCACGCGAACAAATTCTACGAAAAGCACGCAAAAATACTTGTGAGGCTATAACTCCGCAACGGTATGGCGTATTGAGACCAAACTTGGTGTGTGTTATAAGAAGCATGACCTGAGACGACCTGCAGTGTTTCGACGCAGCGCCACCTAGTGGTCAGGAGATATGAAAAATGCATATTTTTGCTTATAACTTCTGAATGGTTTTGCCAAAAATAACAAAACTGGGCTTTTTGTATTTGGTGGGTCATGCCGAGTCGAATGATATCCAATTTTCCCGTGTCAGCCATTTTAGGTGTCGGCCATTTTGAATTATGTTTCAACATGCTGTATTTTTTGAATGCATTATCGTATCGTTACGAAAATAATTACAAAAATGTTTGGCTCCATGCCCTGAAGGTACTCAAAAAGTTTGGGGGCAGCGCCACCTTGTGGTCAAAAGTTATAATGAAATATAAAAAAAATGCTAATAACTTTTGAATAAATTAGACCATTGAAATGAAAATGGTCTCCATGTATTCTTTGGGTCATGCCGAGAACATCGATACCAATTATGCCAAAATTGGCCATACTTCCTGTCCGCCATTTTGATTAAAGTTGAAAACCTACTTTTTCGAACTCCTCCTAGACCGTTAGTCTGATTTTCACCAAATTTGACTCAGATCATCTTCAGAGTGTGCTGACGAAAAGTTATGGATTTCGTGTCGATATGCGAAACGGTTTTCGTTTAGCGCATCAAAACAAATTTGGTCGTAAGGTGCCAAAATACATCTGAGGCTGTATCTCTGCAAAGCTTTGACATTTTTGCACCAAACTTTGTAGGTGCCATTGTCACCTCACACTGACCATGCCACATCAATTTGTTAACAGCGCCACCTATTGATCAAGAGTAATAAACCATTCATTAACCATTAATAATTACATTTATAAAAATGCTAATAACTTTTTGTTGCATTAGCCTATTGCAATGAAACTGGTGTCAAAATATTCCTTGGCTTAGGCCGACAACATAGATACCAAATATGCCAGAGTACACTGAACTTCCTGTCCGCCATTTTGATTTATGTTGAAAACCTAATTTTTCGAACTCCTCATTGCCAGGTTGGTCCGATTTTCACCAAAATTGAATCAGATGATCTTCAGATGTTGCTGACAAAATGTTATGGATTTTGTATCGATAGACAAAACCGTTTTCGCATACCACGGCGACGAATTTCAGGCATGATGCCAAAATGACACTTCAGCCTGTATCTCTGTAATGCTTTGGCATACTGACACCAAACTTTGTGTGTGCCATTGCCATCTCACACAGAACACCCCAAAATGATTTGATTACAGCGCCACCTGTTGGTCAAAAGTGATAAGCCATTTAATCATAATACTAGTGTTTGTTTTTTTGGTTTTTGCTACTTTTGAATTACAATCATCCTAAAATGGCTTCAGTTACTCTTTTCTGCATTTGGTCTGATGCTCCATGCCATGCTTAGCTCCTCAATTTGCCTCTGGAGTGCTTGGCCCCGTAATTGCTGCTTGCAGCTATATTTTATATTCTAATTTTCTGAGATACTGAATTTGGGATTTTCCTTAGTTGTCAGTTATAATCATAAAAATTAAAAGAAATAAACATTTGAAATATATCAGTCTGTGTGTAATGAATGAATATAATATACAAGTTTCACTTTTTGAATGAAATTAATGAAATAAATCAACTTTTTTATGATATTCTAATTATATGACCAGCACCTGTATATTTTGGTCCTAGATCATTGAGTGATTTATAAATGAGTAAAAGTACTTTAAAATCAATCCTAAATGTAACTGGAAGCCAGTGTAAGGACCTGAGACCTAGTGTGATATGCTCAGATTTTCTGGTTCTAGTCAGAATCCTGGCAGCAGTGTTCTGGATTAGCTGCAGCTGTCTAATGGTCTTCTTGGGAAGGCCAGTGAGGAGACCATTACAATAGTCCACCCTGCTGGTGATTAAGGCATGAACAAGTTTCTCTAAGTTTTGACTGGAAACAAAATATCTAATTCTTGCAATGTTTTTAAGATGATAGTATGCTGATTTAGTTACTGCTTTGACATGACTACTGAAACTAAGGTCTGTCTCCAAAATCACACCAAGATTCCTGACTTGATTTATAGTTGTTTGACCCCTAGAGTCAAGGTATGCATTCAACTTGAAAACCTCATCTTTGTTTCCAAATGCAATGACTTCAGTTTTTTCCTTGTTTAACTGAAGAAATTTCTGGCACATCCAACTTTTAATTTCATCAATACATTTGCAGAGGGAGTCAATGGGGCTGTAGTCATTTGGAGATAAGGCTAGGTAAATCTGTGTATCATCAGCATAGCTGTGATAGCCAATTTGGTTCTTTCTCATTATTTGACTTAGTGGGAGCATATACAGGCTAAACAAGAGCGAGCACGAATTGAGCCTTGTGGGACTCTGCATGTCATGGACGTCCACTTAGACTTATGCTCTCCTAGATTCACATAATAGCCTCTCCCTTCTAAGTATGACCTGAACCATTTGAGTACCATCCCAGAAAGCCCGACCCAGTTTTTCCAGTCTCTCTAGTAGTATGTTATGATCGACAGTGTCAAACGCAGCACTGAGATCTAGCAATACCATCACTGATATTTTGCCAGAGTCAGAATTTAAGCGAATATCATTTATTATCTTGATGAGTGCTGTCTCTGTGCTGTGATGCGGTCGGAAACTAGAATGAAAATTGTCCAGGTATCCATTTGAGTTAAGTATTTGTTCAGCTGATTAAGGACTTACTTTTCTATAATTTTGCCTATAAAAGGAAGATTATATATTGGTCTATAATTGCTCAAAATGGTGTTATCAAGATTGCTCTTTTTCAGGAGGGGCTTTAACAACTGCAGTTTTTCAGGGAGTTTGGAAAGTCCCAGAAAGAAGTGAGGCATTCACCACTTCTAAGAGGTCTGCTTCTTAACAGTTAAGCACAATTTTGAAAAAAAGATGTGGGAAGTGTGTCAAGATAGCAGGTTGACGATTTTAGGTGCTGCACTATTTCTTCCAAAATTTTGCTATCAGTTGCTTCAAAAATAGACATAGTATCTTTTTGATATTGCAGCCAAATCTGTCTGACCTCTGCATTACTTGAGGATGTGCTAATATCCTTCCTGATATTGATGATCTTCTCAGAAAAGAAGGAAGCAAACTCATTGCATTTGCTGTTTGAGAGCATTTCACTGGGAATCTGACTTGGGGGGTTTGTCAGTCTCTCAACAGTGGCAAAAAGAGTACTAGTGTTAAGTTACTGTTTATAAGGTTTGAGAAGAAATTCTGTCTAGCTGTGGCTAGTTTCACATTAAAAGCATGAAGGCTGTCTTTATAGATGCTATAGTGAATTTCAAGTTTCGTCTTCCGCCACATCCGCACTCGGCTTTTCTGCATTGTCTTTTCATAGTCTGAACTGCTGTTGATCTTCTCCAAACTGATTTCTGTCTGTTTGTTTTCTTACTGACTATTATTGGAGCAATATCATCAATAACATTCTTAACTTTTGAGTTAAAGGAATCAAGTAGAATATCAACAGAGTCTGAAGAATTGCTTGGTGTTAAAGATATAGCCTCCATAAACAGCACACTAGTGTTCTCGTTTATGCATCTACTTCTGACAGAGACAGATCTAGATTCAGTGGTAGCAGAGATCAATATATCAAAGAAAATACAGAAGTGATCAGATAGTGCTACATCCTTAATAACAATGGATGAAATGTTTAGACCCCTACTGATGATTAAATCTAGAGTGTGTCCACCTTTGTGTGTGGGTCCATGCAAATGCTGAATCAGGTCAAAAGTGTTTAGAACCGTTATCATTTCTTTTGTAGTTTTGTTTTCTGCATTATCTATGTAAATATTAAAATCCCCTGCAATAGCAAAACAGTCAAACTCTGAGGAAATCATTGATAACATTTCTGTGTTGTAAGAAGAATGGCATCTACACTAATATTAGTCTGATTTATTCTTATTCTGAGGTCACCGTAGCCACCCAGATCCAGTCCATATCCAGTCCAGATGGTGTATCAGCACCCATAGATGACCTCTACAGCCCCGGATGTCAGAGGAGACCATGTCAACTAGACAAACCCTAGAGAAAGATTCCCTGTGAAGACCACAAGAACCAGACAAGTCCTCTGCTCAATCTGATGTGCCCTGTAGCCTGGAATTTAACCACACCATGGTGGTTTCGTCTGGCCAGAGGAGAACTGGCCCTCTGACTGAGCCCGGTTTCTCCCAAGTTTTTTTCTCCATTTCTGTCACTGATGAAGTGTTGGTTCCTTGCCCCAGTCGCCTTTGGTTTGCTTAGTTGGGAACACAATTCCAGGCAACATTGTTGACTTGACTGCACAGACACTATTGGAAGAGACCTGAACTGAGCTGGTGATGACATGACTGAATCAACAATGTACTGACTTTAACTGATAAACTAGCTGCAGGGCTCTAGACTAACTTTTTTTTCTTAGGTGCACCAGCACAAAAGTTAGGTGCACCCAAATTTTCACCGCATTGCATTTAACACCACAGTTTTACAAGTTTTTAAATTAAATCACTGTCCATATAGGCAATATTGACTTGTAAATGATTAACTAACAATCTGGTCAGCATAAAGGTTCTTTATTTGAAGCACAATTCTACAAGAAAGGTAACTTACTGAAAAAGTGTTGGTGCTTAAAGTGCTTCACTGAGCTGAAATTTAAATGTAAAACATCTCAAGATAAATGAAATAAAAAGAAAATCTAAATTAAGTGTTTTAAGGGCTTCAAACTGAAAATCTCATGGCTCAGTGTCTTATGGATTATCCTCCATTGCAGTCACATGCCCCTCGGATGGCCAACTCCTGTAGTTTGGCCTCCTGATCTTTGGCCTTGGCTAAACCAGCTGGCCACACTCTTTCTAGCATCAAAATCTTCCAGACTTGGCCCCTCTACACTGATTCTTATCAGATCTTCCACTGTGTCTGTATGAAGGGATGCTCTAGTGTCTGATTTGAACAGCTAAACAGTCCGTAAACAGCTGTCTCAGCCATTAAAATAGGTCAGTTTTGTATGTAAAAGCAAATTGATAATATTTCATTTAGTTTAAGTTAATTTAGAAAAAACGTTTGGAGCATTTTTTGTTCGTTAAATACAAGTTATAGTTTTTTTTAAGTAATGACCAAGCGGCCAGTGTTAGACAGTCAGCCTATGTTTGATCAATTTAGCCTTCTCAAATAATCACGACTCGCCTAAAATAAAATCTATAGATATAAAACAGTTCAGGCATATAACAATGTTTAAACGTTAGACCCAGATAAATGTGCGCTATATCCAATAGTTTGTGCGGATAGGCTTCAGGTCATGGATGCGAAAGCGTGATCTCTTGCATTTTTTTCAGTAGATACGCTGTCATTTTCGCACATAAAGGTAAGAGTAATACATCATTCTTAACTGCAAAGGGTTGTTTATTTTTGTGCACTCACAATATCAACAAAACGTTGTGCATTGATAAAATAAAGAAAACAAACACGATGCGCTTTCTGTGTCTCATCTTTAACAGGAGTACAAAAATGAACCGAAACTCAGTGAAAATATGCCTCACAGACATGATAAATATATCTATAGAAAACTTTTAAATGATTACTTAATGAAATAAATCGAAAACAAAAACTCTTTCATTATAATCATAATCCATAAAGATGCACTTCTCTCTAAAAGCGCGTCTAATGAGATGGCGAGTCAGGATCAGTAACTTCATTCTTGCGACACTGGCTCAGAAAACACTATTTAATAGTAAATAATTCAAATATCTCCTTACTATTTCCCCATCACATTTATGGTAATTACTTTTGCCGGTGCTTTGCGGCAAGCTTGAGCCTATTGCGTGTATTTGTAATTGATTTTTTCGGTTGTTTTGGTGGAGATTGAGCATTTTGGGTTTGGTGTTTTTTATAGTGGTAGCACGATCTCGTGTTGTAAAATATGAAAGTAAGGAGAAGTCTAAAACAGGCAGGAGGCCTGGCCTGCGTCTGAACTATGACGTGAAAATTATCCCAAAGCCCGGCTTGAGGGGCGCAAAATGCTCGGGCGCAAAATGCAGGGCTCTAATGTCTGTTGTTGAACCACAGGGAGACTTTCAGTCGTGGAGACGTTTTTTTTTTTTTTCTTGAACGGCTGGTCGCACCGGTGCGACCTCTGATTTTTTTTAGTTGCACCATTGAGAAAATTAGATCGCATGTGTGACCAAATTGGTTGCACTCTAGAGCCCTGAGCTGTTTAGTGCCTGTTCTTCTTGTCTTCTTGCATTATCACCAAACGTTTTTCCTGTAAAACACTGTAAAGCTGACTTGACTAGATTTGACTCCTGAAGTTTGCAAACAACACTACAGTCTGTATCAAGTCTGCACATAGAAGCGAAGTTGAGAAGCTGGCTGTCTGGTGCAGTCATAACAACCTGGAGCTGAACACACTCAAAACAGTGGAGATGTCTGTGGGGATGTATGTCTGCAATATGTTTGTACTTTCTGGACTGGTAGCTCCTGACACCAAAACGAATTCCATGTGTGTGTAAAAACACTTGTCAATAAAGCTCTTTCCGATTCTGATTTTGATTCTGGATAATGAAACGTACAATGTAATTTTGAAAGTACACAGTTTGTCATTTAACAGTATGTGTAACGTTTTGTTGTCAAATTAAATAATCTAAATTCTATTATTAAATTCTACAGTTCTAATATTGTAATGAGGAGTCAGTGGCGTTGGGATCCATGTGCAGCTTTAATAACACAGGAAACAAGTCAAACAGGCAGAGTTCAATCAGTAGCCTCAAGTACAACAAAGGTAGGGAAAAGTCAATGAGGCAGGCAGGAAGCAGTCAGAGAATGGTATAAGTTAAGGAGTAGGGAAGGGAGAGTGAGGCAGGGTATAAATGCTTAAAAAAATGTCAGCAATAGCTAAACAAGACTTCACAACGAGAGTGGGGGATTGAACTGTTTAAATAGTCTGGGTAATGAGGAACACAGGGGTTATGGGAAATGCAGTCCGAGAAGACCGGTTAGTACTCTGGTGACGGTTCCCTCTGGTGGTGATCGGAGGGTGCCACAGAGGCTGAATTTGTGACAAATATATTCTAATTCTAAATCTATTCTAATCTATATTCTGTTTTAACTAAAGCCTAAGTATCTTTGGCTTATGTATTTACAAGATGTAATGTATTGTGATAATTCTCATAATATCATCATCAATAATAATAATGATCATAAAAATTGTTTGAATATTTGAATTTTGTGCTATTTGAATAAGTTTTTATGTTTAATTTTAATGTTTTATTTTTAAAAAACACAATTATGACAAGATGACAATATTTTTTGGTGAGTTTATAATGTAATACATTTATCATAATGTAAAAATAAGATATCATTACATTTTGAGAAAAAAAAGCATCATTGCTTTACCAGAAAAAAAAAAAAAAAATCATGTAGTATAAATCCTAAAAATGTAATACATAATCTAGGACTGAATCAATCCTAATGACATAAATATCAAAACCAATTTACCAAAAAAAAAAGTATCTTTTCATGCCCCTTTAGAGATTTTTTCCAAATAAATAAATAAATGGCTTAGCAACTTATTTGACAAACTGAATCCAGTTTCTGAGACAAATGATACTGCCCCACGAGTGCAAGGTCTTGCTTTTCTGCAGCAATTAGACTGCAGTGTCCAACTGTAACATACGAGACAGATCAAATAAGACTCACTAATAGTTGTTTTGGATGAGCTACAGTGGAACATGAGTTTTAAATAACATAGAGGTAAAGATGCATCATGTTGCAAAAACAGAAACAGACAGTGGCCAACCACTGGTGTGCACATCTGGTGTAAAACATGACAGGAATGAGGAGAATTTACCTGTGAACATATGCACTTTTATTTGTGCCGTATAAATGCGGATTACCATAAACCGTCTCAGGTTACGTATGTAACTATGGTTCCCTGAGAATAGGGAATGAGACACTGCGTCCCCTAGGGGCCGTTATTGGGATGCCTCCAGCATGACCAGTGTCTGAAGCTTCAATGTCAAAAAGACAATGAACTTGACATTGGCAGGCGGCAGCGTATGATGTACAAAAGCAATTCCAAAAAAGTTGGGAAACTGTACAAATTGTGAGTAAAAAAGGAATGGAATAATTTACAAATTTCATAAACTTATATTTTATTCACAATAGAATATAGATATCATATCAAATGTTGAAAGTGAGACATTTTGTAATGTCATGCCAAATATCGGCTCATTTTGGATTTCATGAGAGCTACACATTCCAAAAAAGTTGGGTCAGGTAGCAGAGGCCAGAAAAGTTAAATGTACATATAAGGAACAGCTGGAGGACCAATTTGCAACTTATTAGGTCAATTGGCAACATGATTGGGTATAAAAAGAGACTCTCAGAGTGGCAGTGTCTTTCAGAAGTCAAGATGGGCAGAGGGTCACCAATTCCCCCAATGCTGCGGCGAAAAATAGTGGAGCAATATCAGAAAGGAGTTTCTCAGAGAAAAATTGCAAAGAGTTTGAAGTTATCATTATTATAGTGCATAATATCATCCAAAGATTCAGAGAATCTGGAACAATCTCTGTGCGTAAGGGTCAAGGCTGGAAAACCATACTGGATGCCTGTGATCTTCGGGCCCTTAGACGGCACTGCATCACATACAGGAATGCTACTGTAATGGAAATCACAACATGGGCTCAGGAGTACTTCCAGAAAACATTGTCGGTGAACACAATCCATCGTGCCATTCGGCATTGCCGGCTAAAACTCTATAGGTCAAAAAAGAAGCCATATCTAAACATGATCCAGAAGCGCAGGCATTTTCTCTGGGCCAAGGCTCATTTAAAATGGACTGTGGCAAAGTGGATAACTGTTCTGTGGTTAGACGAATCAAAATTTGAAGTTCTTTTTTTTTGGAAAACTGGGATGCCATGTCATCCGGACTAAAGAGGACGACAACCCAAGTTGTTATCAGCGCTCAGTTCAGAAGCCTGCATCTCTGATGGTATGGGGTTGCATGAGTGCATGTGTGGCATGGGCAGCTTACACATCTGGAAAGGCACCATCAATGCTGAAAGGTATATCCAAGTTCTAGAACAACATATGCTCCCATTCAGATGTCGTCTCTTTCAGGGAAGACTTCCAACATGACAATGCCAGACCATATACTGCATCAATTACAACATCATGGCTGCGTAGAAGAATGATCCGGGTACTGAAATGGCCAGCCTGCAGTCCAGGTCTTTTACCCATAGAAAACATTTGGCGCATCATAAAGAGGAAGATGTGACAAAGAAGACCTAAGACAGTTAAGCAACTAGAAGCCTGTATTAGACAAGAATGGGACAACATTCCTATTCCTAAACTTGAGCAACTTGTCTCCTCAGTCCCCAGACGTGTGAAGACTGTTATAAAAAGAAGAGAGGATGCCACACAGTGGTAAACATGGCCTTGTCCCAACTTTTTTGAGATGTGTTGATGCCATGAAATTTAAAATCAACTTAATTTTTCTCAGTTTAAACATTTGATATGTCATCTATGTTGTATTCTGAATAAAATATTGAAATTTGAAACTTCCACATCATTGCATTCTGTTTTTATTCACAATATGTACAGTGTCCCAATTTTTTCGGAATCGGGTTTGTAATTAATGGAGCAACTGCGGGTATAAAAGTGCAGCTGTGGAATACATCATCCTCTTCTTTGTCTGAAGATATGCAGACAGGAATGCCCGACGCATGGCCAAGGGATGCAGCATCTCTTTCCCTCGTTCTCGTAACCATGGTTACATGTGTAACCTGAGACATTCTCTTTCTAAAGGGAAAACACCATGCTGCATCCCCTAGGTGTCGCTATGGGGAACGGAATACCCATACCACCATGCTGAGGGATGAGTGCCTAATAACTGGCTAAGTTAAGACTCAGAGGAAATTTATCCCTGAGGCCACAGCAATAATCGCTGTGGCCAGAGCCTGAGCTATAAAGCATCTTACTGGCAGGCTTAACAACTCGGGCAACATCATAGACCAGAGCTCCTAAAAACAGAAGCCTCAACAAGGCCAACCTTGTTCTGGAACCATGCAGAGTGGATGCCTTAATACAAAAACTTGTAAGAGGCGGCCTAACCACACTCCACACTAGGATTAGTAGCTAAGGAGGCTCTCAGAGAGCCTATACCTAGCACACCAATCTACTCGCCAGCCAAAGTTATGGAGCACTAATGCTGTGTTCACACCAAACGCTAATAGAGCGTCAAATTCGTGTCTACCGCGTCTAGCTTGCCGCTTGAACATTTTGAGATCATTCGCGCATGAAATTAACTTCCCAACAGACGCGAATTCGCGTCATGGGGGGGCTTCTGCCAGCTGAGTTCACGCAGCATTTTCAACCACCATTTTTATTCGGATAATTTTCAAAATATTACTGTTATCGTGTCATGAAATGTAGTTTTAAAAGTATTTAAGCCGAGAATGTTGTTGTTTTAAACTCAAATATGCGGTTTATTTATAAAGACAGCATCTATTTAAAAAAGTGTTTCGCCGATTTCGGAGATGAGCTCCATGCGATCAGCGGGAACACAGTGATCATGTATCCACCGAGAGCAGCCTCACCTCGGCTAGACCTTCTGACATTTGCCGCTGGCTCTGATGTCTCTTCAGTGGTTCAAGATAAAATATAATTTGTTTGGGGTAAATCTTATCTTTGGCCTTTATTCGATTGATATATTAATATGTTTTATATATATAGGTCCTTTTTATTCCTGTCTCTATAGAAATATGAACTTTTGTCATATAGCTCCGGTTGACTGCTCACTGACAATATCAGTCGTTCCTCCATGTTGAATGAGTGACTCCTGACCAGGCTCCTGATTGGTTAACGCGGCACGAATTGACGCCAAAGTTCAAATTTTTCAACTCGGGTGGCAGACGCGAATTCGCGTCACACACATAAATGCACAAAAGCACCATTCACGGCAGACGCTCAATTCGCGTCATTCGCGTGAACTTGACGCGCGAATGAGACAAATTTGCGTCTACCGCGCCACGCTAAATGCCTCATCCGCGCTGCGAGACCTCCAGACGCACGTAAACGCATCTTTACATTGACTTTACATTGAAATCATTCGCGCCAGATGCTCTATTTGCGTTTGGTGTGAACGCAGCATAAGACAGCAGGTCTTAACATAATGCCCCTCTAAATGAGAGGAGATCTGGCTATACTCAGCGCCAGAGACAATGAGGCTCAGCAAAGGAAGAGCCTACAAACTAATATGACTGCCTAAGCAGAGCTCTGAAGAGCGGAGGCTTCAGCTGGATGACTTTCTTAAATGAGAGGAAGGCAAACAATGCTTAATCCTAGTTGGGGAAATCTAAAGAGTGGAGGTTTCAGCATAATGACTATCTAAAACGAGAGGAAACCTGACTACACTCAACGCCCAAGACCATTAGCGAGGCTCAATAGAAAGCCTATATACAATGTCACTGTTAAGCGGAGATCTGCAGAGCAGAGGCTTCAGTCAAATGAGTCTCTTAAATAAGAGGAAGCCTAACAATCCTAAACCCTAGTTAGGGAGCTCTTAAGAGTGAAGGTCTCAGCATAACGACTCTCTAAAATGAGAGAAGACCTGACTACACTTAACGCCAGAGACAGTTAGTAAGGCTCAAAAAAGAAAAAGCCTACAGGCTAATGTTACTGCCTAAGCGGCACTCTAGAGAGTGGAGGCTTCAGCAAATGACTCTTTAAAATGAGAGGAACCTCCCCTTTTGGACACTTTTATTCCCTCTTTTGGTTTATTTTCTGTTAATAAAAGCCTCTCAGAGGCCTGACGCCACCCCCACTGTGTCTGTCGTTTGCTCCTTCCGCCACAGCATTCATCCAAGTTGGGGGTTTGGTGCCTTGCTCAAGGCTCTCAACTCAGTCCTGGTATTGAGGGAGCACTGGTTATTTGCTACCCCATGACAATTTCTGCCAGACCTGAGACTCGAACCTTTAGGGTTACAAGTCCAATTCTCTAAATATTAGGCCACAACTGCCCCCAAGAAGAAGGAAGGCTGGTGTTATTCCTCAACAAAAGGGGATAGGTCCGTGGGTGGATGTTAATTACCACTATCAACTCCAGATAGCAGACCATGTCTGTGCTGGATCACTTCCCTTATATGCCCTTTTTTATTTCTCGACTCATGTCTCCTCTGTGAACTACTTCTCTTAGGAGGGGGGCCTCAAGTAGTCACACTAAGCACCTGTCCCTGTCTTCATCCCGCAGACCAGGACAGGCCAGGTTCCCCCTCATGTGCCCAAACATGAGGGGGAACCTGGCACATCCTGGTCTGTGGGCTGAAGACAGGGCCAGGTGCTTAGTGTGACTACTCGAGGCCCTCCTCCTAAGAGAATAAGGTCACAGAAATTTGTTTGCCACTGAGCGCACCTTCACCTCCTTGAATTTATCGACCACAACCTCAAAGGATGTGCCGAACAATTCAAAAGGCAAAACCGGAGCATCGATAAGAAAGTGTTTCTCTTTCTCCCCGATGTCTGCCAAGTTCACCCACAAATGTCTCTAAATGGCCACCATTGCTGCAATCGAGCTACCAATCATGGCAGCTGTTTGCTATGTGGCCCTTAGAGTCAGATCTGTGGTGCGCCACAACTCAGCTACCACGTCAGGGGAGAGACCCTGATTCTGGTCTAAGTCCTTCAGCAAATCAGCCTGGTATGCCTGCAACACTGATATTGTGTTCAAGGCAGCAACAGCTTGACCTACTGTATGCCCTACCATTCAAGCGAAATGTATCCTTGAGTGGCTTAGATGGCAGGGCCGGAGCCGATGTGACCCCAGCCAAGGGATAGTTTGCGAGCGTCTCTTCAGTACGGCGCATTGACACGCATCCCCTTAACATCAGCATGATAAGCATGCTGGTACAAATGAGTATTCGCTGAATATGGTTTATCCCATGCTTTCTCGATTTCCTTATAAAAATCAGGGAGGAATGAGAGGCTTATGGGAGCTGAGCGGTTATGTCTGGATGGAAATCGCTCATCAAGTGAGCAATTTCCCCTTTTTTCTCGCCTCCACTGAAGGTCTAACCTAGCAGTAGTGTGATCCATAACTCAGAATTATCCTCCTCACCCTCATCAGCCAAATACTGCTCACCTTGGCTGGAAGCCAGCAGAGCACTTCCTGCTGGATCAGAGGATGTAATTAACAGCACATCCTCCTCCAGCAGTTCACCTTCGTCAGCCACTGACGAACACGAGAGATTAACACCTCTCTCAAACTTGTCAGCAAGCTCCATCTGCAATCCGCACGATCTCAGTCCAGAGCCGCAGGGGGCAGATCATTGTCCAAGTTCCCACTAGAAGAGAAATGCTCACAATGAACGCACTCCGTTCCCTCAAGAACAGAGGTTTGTGCTCTTCACCCAAACACATAATACATAGGTTGTGTGCATCATCAGGTTTCAGATATCGCAGACACGGATCTGCACACTTCCTAAAACACTTTACATGAGACATTGTTCTTACCTACACACTTTAGAAACAAATGACTCTGTAGACAAAGAAGAGAATGACGTATTCCACAGGTGCCCTTTTATACCCACAGTCGCTCCATTAATTATGTCATAGGCTGCCACCTGCCAATGTCAAGTTCACTGTCGTTTTTACATTGAAGCTTCAGACACCAATCATGCTGGAGTCATCCCCATAGCGACCCCTAGGGGATGCAGCATAGAGTTCCCTTTCGAAGGGGAACCATTGATCTTATATAAAGCTAAATAGACTTACAGTAAACTAACCCATATACTGTTTTGGGACAAATAAACCGACACATATTTCATGTTAAAACAATTTAAACTTACAATAGTCTAAAAAAATTAAATAAATACATTGATAAAATGAAATATAATCATAATCAAATAAATAGTTTAAGGTTATTATGTAACCATGAGAAATTAAAACTTAAGTACCCACAAACTCTCACAATGCAACATTTGCTGACACTGTGACTCATATGCTTTATGAGAGCACTTGGACAAGACATTGGATCAACAGTTCCACACATAACAAAGACACACCTTAGATCCAGAAAGACACACACACTCTTGAAACAAAATTTCAAGGTTCAAAATTTCTGGAAAGAACAGTGCTTTTACTAAGGAACAGTTAGTCACTAGCCTGCATGCATGTTTGTGTGTGGGTGTGTATGTATATGTGCTGGCAACGTTAGTAATTATTCTGATGAAAACACAGGTTGTTTTTCTAAGGGTGTGATTTAACAGACTTGTCCTTTCATGTCTGCAGGCTGTCCCCATACAAGATGCCAAATACGCGACCGTTTGCTGCATGGTGCATTCCATAACGGCCAGACTCTATCAAACAAACAAATCACGCAGGGCCTCCGAAATGCCATGTACTTTCAAATAATAGGATTAGTACAGATGAGCTACTCCAAGGAATTATACCAATCAGATGAGACCTTCCTTCAAACAGTTTATTTCACCCTTCACAGCTAATATCCCAAATTAACATGATGTTCTTTAGAAAAATAATCACAGCAGCTACTTTTCTACGCAAACAAACCAAATGACTGCACTTAGAAAAGAGTAGTTAGAAAACTGTAAAGTTAATTATACACAGTGATTTCCTGCATCAATGCCTATAACTAGTTTGGGAAATATGCCAGTTGGAAAAAATACCGCTAATCTATTCTTCCATACTTTTCTAAAAAGTGAATGCACACTGGTGTGCATAAACAACAAATGCTTCTATGAATGATCTGGTAACATCAGAAGCACCTTTTACTAAGAGTGCATAAGGCTACCAGTATAATCCTATGCACTGGATGCACACTCACATTATGATCTCAGAGTCAGATCATATGCTCATACAAGAATATAATATAAAACATAAAACCATATCTACAGCAGGAATATTATTTTATTAAAGAACAAGAAAGAAGTTTGATAACACTACAAGTGCTTAAGACATTACAGTGAAATATATATATATATATATATATATATATATATATATATATATATATATATATATATATATATATAATATACACCTTAAGACATTAATACAGTTACATTTGTTATTTTTTTGTTGAATTTATTTTGTTTGTTTTTTTTTTATTTTAAATTTTTATTTGAAAATTTACTTAATCTGTGTGCTGGGACTACTGTGTGCCGGGACTACATGAATAATTTTTGTTGCATTAACTGAAACTGGTTTTCCAGCATGCTTTAACAAAGTTTCTGGTATGTTGAATTTTTTTTTCTTTTTTTTCTTTTTTTTCTTTTTCACTCAATTAGAAAAATTCATGCTAATGTCAGTGCACTGACAAGTAATTTCCTATTTGTTTGTTGCAAAAAAGTTTGATTTAATTTGATTTAATGATTTAACTATTTAATAGTTTCTACCATCATACTATCTATAGGTGGTGCTGTTACCAAATTAATGTGGTATGGTCAGGTAACATTGCCACCCATAAAGTTTGATGTCAATGTCAAAGATTTGTAGTGATACAGTCTCAGATGCAGTTTAACATCATGCCATCAACACAAACACCATATATTTACGCTGCCTTGGTCTGAAGATGATCGGAGTTGAATTTGGTAAAAATCAGATCATTGGTCTAGAAGGAGTTGAAATTTTTTTTTTTTGTAAAATTCAAAATGGTGGGAAATTTTCATGATGAAAAAAACACCTCACAGGGTTGCAGTGGAATTGTCCTGAACCAAGGAATCACAGGTTTCTAGCCCTTACAGTTCAAAAGTTATTGCCATACACATGAGTGCAAACTTGGACAGTTGGTGGCACTACAGCGATTGAGTTAGATACTCCAAAAATGACGTGGTTAATGTACAGACTGCCCTCTAGCTGTGTGCCAATTTTCACAACTTTGTTACCATACTTTGTAACTAACCACTTGCCATTAATATAGCTCTGTTAAAAGGAACCACAGTGTTAACACTATGTACTTATGCTTTTCTATACAGAAAAGTAATTTTTTTTATTTTTTTTGAGTGGGACTGTATAAGGAATCCAACATACATGTAAAGTCCTCATACATGTAAAACAACCTCATGAGTCTAATATGTTATGTTATGTTATGTTATGTTATGTTATGTTATGTTATGTTATGTTATGTTATGTTATGTTATGAATAGCAAGGCACCGAACCCCCCAACTGCTCCCCGGGCGCCGCAGCATAAATGGCTGCCCACTGCTCCGGGTGTGTGTTCACACTGTGTGTGTGTTCACTGCTGTGTGTGTTCACTTTGGATGGGTTAAAAGCAGAGCACGAATTCCGAGTATGGGTTACCATACTTGGCTGTATGTCACGTCACTTTCACTTTCAAATATACCTGAATTCTTCTGCTTGAAGATTATCAGGAAGACACTGAGAGGGAGTCTATGTAACCTGCAAGAGGATGTTAATCTTTCTTTTTTCTCTAACTCTCTACTCCTCTCTCTCTCTCTCTCTCTCTCTCTCTCTCTCTCTCTCCTCTTACAGTCTCTTCCTCTGACGCACACACAAACACACACCCACGGCCGTCCTCTTGCCACAGCTGCATTTATCAACAGAGTGTTTTACTTCTCTAGGTTGAAGCCAGCTCTTTCCAGGACAGATTGCGACTCAGACGCTACAGAGGTAAGAGACACCACTGCATTTGCATGTTGCATTCACATCAAAGCTGTGGTTAACTCAAAGTCAAGGGTTTTGATCACTTTGTGTCACAGCAACACAGGAGACAGGCATGAGAGAAACTTTAGAAAATCATCATGAAAAGTTAACACTGGATTAAGAATATGGCAAACAAACTCCCAACATATTACATGTGCTGAATTATGGTAATGGACGTGTTATGCTATTAAATGTCAGTATTTAGATTTCTTTTGTTGGATTTGTTTAAAAGTATAATACTTTTCTTTTGCAGTTAGTTTACTTTACTGTCATTTATTTAGTCAAGGCAAAGTCCTGCTTCTGACCTTCAAAATGGGTTCATGACAGGGAAGGTACAGTTCAAAATAAACAGTGACAGACAAATTCAAGTTTCAGGAACACATTTTAAATAGGACGATGAAAAATGTGTTTGTAACAAAAGCTTTTGTTTCTGTATGCTAGTGAGAAAGCAGAATGGAATGAGGGTTTACCTGTGCAGTGTTCAACTGACAGGATAAAAGGGTATATCATACCCTAAGCTCCAT
Organism: Cyprinus carpio; assembly: GCF_018340385.1. Taxonomy (NCBI): domain Eukaryota; kingdom Metazoa; phylum Chordata; class Actinopteri; order Cypriniformes; family Cyprinidae; genus Cyprinus; species Cyprinus carpio. Next base: position 9,398,327 of record NC_056595.1, on the reverse strand, counting down.
AATAGACTGAAGTAATACAACACGACAATACAAATGTTGTCATGGATTCAAGAAAAGAACAATAGATAACCTTTTTACATGCTTATTAAGCCTAAAGTCTCAGACATAATTCCCACATTAATGGTTAAACTGCAACTTTTGAAACAAACTGTATACAAACGTTTTGTTAAAAAAAAAAAAAAAAACATTTTTCTTTTTTTAAAAAAGTAATAAAGTACAGAATAGAATAGAATAGAATAGAATAGAATAGAATAGAATAGAATAGAACACTTTGACATTGTCAAATGTTAACAGAGCATGTTGTTAATGTGAATAACTACACTTGTGGATACTTGTGGTTCAGCCAAAAATGTAAATTCTGTCATGATTTACTCACCCTCAAATTCTTCCACACCTGTATGAATTTCTTTCTTCTGCTGAATACAAAAGAAGATATTTTGAAAAATATGGGTAACCAAACGGCTGCTGGTCCCCTTTGTCTTCCAAAAGGGTTTTTTTTTTTTTTTTTTTTCATACTAAGGAAGTCAATAGGGACCGCCAACGGTTTGGATACCAACATTCTTCACAGTATCTTCTTTTGTGGAAGAAACAAATTCATACAGGTTTGGGACAACTTCAGAGTGAGTAAATTAATAAGAATTTTCATTTTTGGGTGAACTATCCATTTAAATTCATATATTGTCTGCTGCTGTTTGCATAAAATATTTAATTAGCAATTGCAACAATGCAAAATTATACAGTACAAATAAAGTATATGTGTTTTGTTATTAAGAAAGGCTTTTCTTGTGTATTAGTATATTGGTATAATATAACGTTTAAATGTGCAGTAAAATTTTAGTCAGCATGTCAGCAAAACAAAAAAGTCTGCAAAATGTCAGCAAAACAAAAAAACATTTTTTTTTTTACATTTTGTACAGCCACAATAATTACGCTATGGATGAATATGTTGTTATTCATCAGAATTTCAAAAACAAGAGCCAAACCGTTTCCACAAGAGGAAAAAGTTCCATCCCAAACAGTGGCTTTTCTGGAAGAGACATGCGGATCATATTTAATCACTAGGTTGTTTTACAATAGTTTTTGATTGATGTTTTAAACATGTGGAAAGCATAGAATGTTATACTTACTTTCTGGTTCTTTTTAAGAAGCATAGAAAAATTAATTGGCACAGGAAAGTAAATATGAATAGACAATAAATAAGTACAAAAACAGACAAACACTCTGTGCCCCTATTAAACAAGCACGTGTTTAGCAGATTGGCAGGTACACTCAGTGTTATGTGGAACTCCAGATGAGCATCTGGCAAAAGTCAAGGATTTGTGGTTTAGAAATGCAAACAACAAAACACACCAGCATTGACCATTTGACCTTCATCTAAAAGAGTTCAGGGTTTAATAAACTCTCCCTCAATCCAGACAAACTATAGCAAAGCTACTAAGTTTACAATATGTCCAGAGTTCAAGTGGCACAAAGCTGCCCATACACTTTTATTTACATGATGTCATAAGTTACTGTATATGTTGAAATAGACAACACTGCAAGCTGCTCGGATGTTGTTGGTCAGCCAAGCTACATATGCGTGCAGGGAGTTTTCATTCAAAAGTAGATGTTTCTGTGTTGAGTTGTGTATGATCTCAACCAAGACCCTCCTAAACACAAAACAAGAATGATGATATGGAAGGATTTAGTAGGATGGTTTTTGATGAAAAAAAAAAAAAAAAAAAAGTAATTTTGTGCACTTTGGTCATTTTTAAAACATTCGTATCAAAGGTACATGTGGATCAAGCAGACTAAGTAACATTCAAGATACAGTTAGAACAAAACAGATGACACACTGAATAAACAATCGAATGAAAGAGTAAATTACAATGATAAAGCTCGCACAGACATTTCAAATGTAATCAGTTTGTGGATGTTTAGCTGTGCTTAGTCTAATGGCATTATGCAGATATTATTATAGACAGATGTGAGTTTTAAGGTGCTGAATATTATAAATATATACAAAATCCCATAATTCAGAATATTTGCTAAATAAATGCACATTCCCATGAAAACCATTTTGTAATGCAGAAAAAACACACAAAAAAAAACTTTTTTTCTGTGATAAAAATAACTTGAAATGAATGCAGATCAAATATATTGTATTATATATAAAATATTAATTTTATATAAATTCCAAATTGCTCCAATATATTTCTATATTTTCTACAATTAGCAGTAAAAAATATGGATTTGACAAATTGCTTTTGTTCCTCTTTTATAAGTTGCTTTGGATAATATCTGTTAAATGAACAAACCAGAGTCTAAAACATCCAAATAAGGAAGTAGGAAAGCTCCTATTTCTAGTTCAGAGTTTTCATAACTATGATGTAAAGGACGTTTAAAGCAATTATTGCTGGAAAAAAAATGGATGTGAGCAGTTTTTTTTAGTTTTGTTTTGTTTTCTTTCTTTTTTTTACTTACACAGAAGAAAGACAATTTTTAGTTCTTTTTATTATTTTTTATTATTCTTGTATCACAATTTTGTCACACAAGTCAGTAGACCGGTTAAATAAGCAGCATTTTCTGGCAAGCTCTATTGCAAGTCATCAGCTGTACACAAAATGCATACAAACTAAATGGAACCATCAAAATTCACAATTAAAACTTTCTTATACCAAGTTGCTTCTATTGTGATTCACACTGAAATGCCACTATCTCAGAAAGTAAGGGGCTAGGAGAAAATTGCCCAACATCGTAGTGCAGGGTGACCAAACGTGCCATTTTCCCAGGACACATCCTGGCCAGGATTTCTATATTGCCTAAAATATCCACGTTTTGGCTTTGTTTGCACTGCGCAGACCAATTGTTGTATGACAAAGTACCGTGAAAAGTCTAGAGAGCAGATGGCTTCTTGTGCTTTTGAATCGCTCTCACGGTACTTTGACGTCATTCACGATCGGTATGCTCAGTACTGCTTCAAGTCAAACACTAATATGTACAAGTATGTGCATCACTTTGACCATTCTCTGTAGATTCGACCTTCTCACGCACCACAATTGGTCGATTACATACAATGTCTGCATGTTATTGGTCAAACGATCATTACCTTCATTAAGTATGAAAACAGGAAACCAAAGCCCAAACCTGGATATTTTAGGCAATATAGAAATCCTGGCCAGGACGTGTCCCGGGAAAATGGCACGTTTGGTCACCCTATCGTAGTGCTGTAGCAAAAAAAAAGAAAAAAACAAAAAAACAAAATGAAATCTAGCATCATCAATGTTTATGTTTCTTTCTCTGTTTTTCTTTAGATCATGATGAGTGTCCTTTTGGATCACGACCATGACTATTATTATCATGACTATGATAATAGTTCCAACCATAGTGACTACGATGACAAGGATTTTGCAGACTTCCACACAGTCTGCGACAAACAAGAGGTCCGGTCCTTCGCTGGGATCTTTTTGCCAGTCATCTACACCCTAGCATTGATCCTGGGCCTGGCCGGAAACTCACTGGTCGTCTTAGTTTACCTTTCCCACAAACGCTTACGAACGCTGACAGACGTCTTCATCCTCAACCTGGCCTTCGCAGACCTCATCCTGCTCTTCACATTGCCCTTCTGGGCTGCGGATGCAGTGAATGGCTGGGAGATTGGCACAGCTGCCTGCAAGATCACTTCAGCTCTCTACAACACCAACTTCAGCTGTAGCATGCTGCTGATGGCCTGCATTAGCATAGACCGCTATCGTGCGCTAGCCAGAGGCTCCACCATCGCCAATGCCCCAGCCAGGAACAATGCCCGCAGGCAGAAGATAATCATGTGCCTCCTGGTTTGGGGACTTGCTATTGTCCTCGGATTGCCAGATATGGTGTTCTACACTGTGAAGACGCAGCACTCAAGTGGGCGTAACTCTTGTCGGGCAGTTTACCCGCACAGCATGGCGCGGGCAGCTAAGGCGACTCTGGAAATTCTCGAAGTGTCTCTGAGCTTTCTCCTGCCTTTCCTTGTGATGATGTTCTGCTATTGCAGGGTTGGAATTGTGTTGAGTCAAGCCGCAACAGCGGGCGTACGTGGTGGAAGGAGATGGCGGGCATTTCGGGTGTTGATAGCAGTAGTAGGTGTGTTTCTGTTGACCCAGCTCCCCTATAATGTGGTAAAATTAGTCAGAGCCCTGGATGTGATTTTCATTTTAGTGACAGAATGTGAAGTGAGCAAAAACCTGGACCGGGCCAATCAAATCACTGAAAGTTTGGCCCTCACGCACTGCTGCCTGAATCCTGTGCTCTACGTTTTTATTGGCTCGTCCTTCAAAATGCACATTCTGAAGCTCGCCAAGCACTGTGGGCAGACAGGAAGAGGGTACCGCCATGGCAACGAACAGCTGACCGTCGAGATCCCCCTTAAGTCGGGCACACAAACTCACTCTTCTTCGGGCAATGAAGACACGAGTACGTTCACCATATGACACACACTGTAAAATCCAATAGTTTACCTTACTTAGATTTAATTAGTTATCTTTACTTAGTTGTTATACTTAGTAGGTTTTATTAAGTTTCAGCTACTTTCAAGGTAAATAAAACAATTTACTTACTGTTTTGAGTCACACTTACTTAAAATATTCAAGTAGCCACAAAGGAACCAATGACATTAATAAACCAGTGAGAGGCAGCAGTGCACTAATATGTTGCTAATTGCCGTTTTTTTTTTTTTTTTTTATTTTTTTATTTTTTAGCTCACCATTATAGTGATTAGCGTTCCCTTTGGTTGTGCACTTGGAACTTAATTTATGTTAATATAATTTTCTCTCTGTTAAGAAAGAGTTAAATATCAGAGTTATTTGATTTCAAAGAAAAGTAATGAATAGGTTGTTTTTATAAAATGACCTATTTTTTAATTAAAGCATTTTTTTGTGTGCATTTAATAATGACCTTTTTGAGATTTTATTTTTCATAAATACCTTGATAGGCTTTTTGTATAATCTTTAAATAGTGTGTGGTAATATGCTGAAGTCACACACAGACTTAAACATTCATCGCGTGAATCACAACAATGGTAACAATTAAATTTAATTTATTTTCGTTAATTGTAACAATAGCTATTTTATTTGCTCTTTTTGTTGTGCTACTATTGACACAAGACAGCAAATAAAATCGGCAAATAAAAACAACAACTGTAAAACAAAGCAACTGCATAATTTATTCTGCGCAGTGCATTCTGGGAGTCAGTGAGTAGCTATACTAAGTCATGAGTAAACCTAAATGAAAGGATCAAGTACCCCCTACAGTTCTTCTTTAGTTACTAGAACTCTTGTGTAAGTTAACTATACTAACTAAGCATTTGTCAGTACAACATACTATTCCTATTTCACTTTACTTAGTTTTTTCAAGGCAATCGGTTTGCATGCTTTTTTTAAAGTAAGCCCAACTTATTAGATTTTACAGTGAATCTTCAGCAATAAGGACTGCCGTCTACATTCCAGGACATTATTTAAAAAATAAAAGTGTTTAAGTAACTTTGACAATAACAGTCATGTACAAAGTTCATTAAGTCTGAAGTATAATTCAGTTTTGATGTGGTCGCTAACATATGTGTATACAGTTGAAAACAGCTTTTCAAGGAGTACTTTGTTTTTTTGTTAACATACATGAACACAGGCACTCACTAGAAAGTTTCATTTGTTGTTCAGTGTCTGCACTATTTCCACTCATTTAAACTAGAGTTGCAAGTATCTTTTAACCCGTCTCAACAATGCTCATCAATATTGGCATCTATTATGATTGTCGCTGCCGTATCCACTATTTTTCAACTGTAAAACAAAAGGGCAGGTCTGTGTTGCCAACTGTGGATAAAAATTAAGGTGCATGTGTGAGCTAAGCATCCAGAGTATGTGTGGTTAGAAAAATCTGTCTGCTCGCATATAGAATGCATGTAATATGGTGCTGATGCAATTTACACCACACACACTGTGTACTCTAGCACACACATAGAAATAAACATATGCTTTGGCCTTAAGATTAATGCATTAACCAGAAACACTAAATGCATTAACCATTAACCACTACAAAATCTTTGATGAGAACTTTTTTTTAAATGTTTAAAGAACAAAGTATGCTATTTATCAGAAGACTTGCATGGAATCTGAGCCTGCAGAATTCCATGTAAAACTTTAGAGAATCTGTTGTTAACAACATGTGTGTGTTTGTTTATTAAGTGTTTTGGTTGCTAATGCTCTCTGCTAACAAACAATAGTGTCATTACTCAGTTTTGGCTAATAATATTCCACAGAATCTCCCAAAACTGTGCATAAAACAGGAAAAACTGTTCATATGGGCATATGTGGGACCATATTTATTTTATCATACTGACCATATACTGAAAGTGTTGTGAACTCAGGGATCTTGTGTAGAAAATAGACCCTGCATACCAGACGTTTAATATTTGTATATTATATTACGCCAATGTAAATATATTTTTAGATTAAAGTATACTTTATACACTTTGACATGTATTGGAGTTTTGCTGCTATTTGCTAGTTTGGAATCACATATTGGCTTGCACATAAATGTCTGCACGAAAAATAAGTATACAAATATGCATAAGTCACATGTACAGGAGATTATGCTTTACACACAGGATAGAAAGTTGTAAGCGTGTGGCTTTGAAGGAGAGTTTGTAAGTTAATGGGAAGGTTATTATGACAGCACAGATGATATGTGGAAAGCAGATTGGAAAGAGAGGTTAATGAACAAAACAAGGTCAACAATATTTTTATTTAAATGGGGGGAAAGTAAAAAATTAAATAAAATGAAAAATGAAAATAAATCAAAGCAGAGAAAGATCACAGAAAAAAAAAAACTCTTGGCTTACTAGGATTGTACACATTAACAACCATATGTTGTAACATTTATTTATGAATCATTACCAACATTTATGAATTTTTATGTCTGTCTATGTCTGGTGCACTAAAATACCAGTCCAGCATTTAAGTTCCACCTCTTAAAAAGAGTCTTGAAAGCTGAAATTATTTTGCAAAACTGCTTATTTGTATGATGGCACTACAGTTTAAGCTATGTCAAAGAAGTGTCTGTGAAGGTGACGCTGAGAAAAGGTGTACTATTACGAGACTAGTCATGCTTTCATAAATACAGTGCTCTGTATTCCCACTTGACTAGCCAAAAGTTACATGCCAAAATTAAGACAGGTGGTTAGCCAAAAAGGTTGAAAAATATTAGCCAAAAGGTAACAATCTTGGAGACAGAGAAGAGCAAGTTAAATTGGAAATATACTCAGACTATACTGCCAGAGGTTACTTTAATCAGTTTAATTAGAAAACAGTTTAACAGCATATCTAAATAACAGATGATGAAATGCTCACTGTGAAAAAACAAGACAGAAAAAAAAAGCATGAATTTCATGTAGGCAGGATTGATGACAATTTCTGTCAAAGACCTAAAGCCAACTCAAGTGAGTCAGACACAAATCATACCACAGACCACATAAATGTATTCAGCCTCATAACTCTTGATATTGTAGTATCCTTTATAAACATTAACCTGTGTGAGTGTCTATGTTTGCAGGGGAGGGTCTCATTCCACCAAAAAAAAAAAAATGATTTGTGTTTGTGTGTGTAGAAAGCAGAGCACTGCTTAACAGTGGACCTTCAATGTGTGCTCAGAAGCTGTTACTCACTATAATGACAAAGTTTACTACAAATTACCAGATTTATCCATGGGTGTTCAGACACAAGCATGACCTGAGTGTGAAATCCTGTATGGGATGTAATGACACATCAAGTCTTTGCACAAAGTGCCATTGTTTTGTTCCAAAAATCTTCCCAACTTTTAATTAAAAATGTTATGAAAACTGTCATCCAAACAGTAACGGGCTATTTGGGATGCACCTTTTCTGTATGAAATAACCATTTCAACAGCAAACATTAAGTTGAAACACTTCATTATTATGGAAAATATAATAATAATAACAATAATAAAATAAATATATATATTACAATTAAGATGTAAAATTATATAAAATAGAATATATTTGAGAAATATTATTTTACAAAATGATAATAATATTTTTTTATAAAATAAAACTAATCAGAAATGCGTATTTTATATACTTTAAAAGAATATAAAATATAAAATTTGAGGCATATAATTTTATAATAATAACAATTATTAAATAATTCTCAGACAATTCTCACAAGAATAATTAATATAATAGAGAAGAGGGACTGATGGAGGACAACAGAGTGGAACAGAATAATAAACAGTGTATTTATATTACAAAATAACAGTTTGCATTTAAATTATGGATGTTAAAAAATAATCAAGTTTATTACTGGAAAATGAAATTATGATTAATAAAATTGTGTATGTAATGTGTGTATGAGTATGTTTAACTACCACTCTCAAAAGAACCACACTGTCTTCATTCATTAAGCCACGCCAGAGGCTTCAGCATGCACACGAAAACACATTAAGCCACATATTCGTTGGCCCTGTTCTTTCCAGTGATAATAATGGTGGTCTGGAAGTCATTGCACAAAAAGCACAAAGGCGTAAATGAGCTATGAAAAGTTAAAAGTTCAAGACCACCAGATATGAACAAACCTCACCATAGGCCTGGGAGCCACCAAAGGAAATTGGCTATCCAGAGAGAATGAAAAAAAAAAAAAAGAAAGAAAAAAATGTGCATGGGGGAAAAACACTGAAAGGAGGGCTAGTTCCGCTTTCGCATTTTTGTGGCTTCGTGGATGTAGCTGACACAAAAGAAAAGGATATGAGAATGGTTAAAGGAGAAAAGAGAAGAAGGCCAGGGGTAACCAACACAGCTGTCTGTTTCTGTTTTTGCTCATAAGGATAAGGTTGATGTCTAAAATCTACAGAAGTTGCATTTAGCAAACAATGACAGGAAGAGTGAAAAGTACTATGAGGAACTATGAGGAAGACACGATTTTTTTTTTTGCACAATCAGTGATGACAAGAGACTGTACTGACCAGGTATATCTAAATATATGGAATTTGGCTCGGAAACAACTTATTGTGGTTTCCGCATGCCACAAAGTTCTGGAAGAAAATAAGAAAACACCTGCAAAGCTTGGTGATACTACAACAGCCACAAAAACATGTCCAGAAAGGTTTAAATGGTCAACACTTCTCACCTCTATAAGCAAGTGAATTAAAGGGGTCATGAATTTAGAAATCAGATTTTCCTTGATCTTTTGACATGTAAGAGGTCACTGTACAATAAAAACTGTTTTGGATTTTGTTTCAGTATGACACAATAGTACAACAAAAGACAAAAAGCCTGTAGACCGCCTCATGTTAATAAGATGAGAAGAAGAAAAGACTGAAATAAGAAGTATTTCCACTCATAAGAAGTAAAAAATAGACTTACAAAATAGGGGGTTCCCCAGATATTTTTATTTTACTTAATATAACAATTTTGATAACCTTTAACAATTAAGATAACCTTTTGTACATACATGTGTGTGCCTGACAAAGGTCTTAATAAAGGGAGAATAACAGTGTGCAGATCTTTTTTGTATTATTTGATGCAGTTTTTTATCTTGCACCTGGCCAAGAAGCTTTGGATCTGCCTACCTTGAACTTTTTTTTATATACTAAAGATAACAATTACAAATCTGATTAAATTCACACAGTTAGAATACATACATTCCATGAATTAAATATTTACAATCACTCATGTGACTGAAGTATGGTTTTAAGCTAGTTGTCATATCTCTTTAAAATGTAAACAACCCTACCTGGTCTCATGGCATAAATGTACCTGGGTGCATTTTTTAGCGAGACGCGAAATATGTACCAATAAGTACATATCACTGCAGTTTCCAAAATAAATGAACACTAGAGGCAGTAAAACTCTGACACCTTTTATTCCTTTTCACACAAATTTACAGAGTTTCGATTAATAAAGCTTAATTTTCACACAGTTACTTGAAGAATATCATGTTATGACTTCAAAACAAAATCAATATGCTGGGAGATTTGAAAACTGATGCTTTTGAATGTTAGCATCGCACATATCCAGGTTCATATCTATGGGTTTTCATAGGTGGTAGGTTTGTTCGGTAGCTTACGGAGTAAAGAGACATACTTAAGAGATGAGGAGCTCCAGTTTGAATCCCGTGTAACCACGGTTCGACAAAGCAGTTAAAATCTGCATATAAGAAAGTTCAAATGGCACGGTTGCATCAACAAATGCGTTTTTATATCAGTTTTGCATTTGTTAACACTATCGGGTAGGTTTAGGGTTGTGTTTGGTGTAGGGCATATTTCCAACATGATTAACTTTTGCATTAACTTTTAGCGACAGTCCACGGATATTTGAATTCTGTACCGCTGCAATATGTACCAAACATACATTTTTTCATTAGACAAGGTTGAAACAACCCTATCTAAGGACTGCTAAGCCCACAGTGCATGGCACCACTCTGGCAAAGCTCACTTTAACAAAAAACTTCTACTGGAGCAAACAGTAAGGCTGGAATTGTGACATATTTCACTTGAAATTAGAAAAAAAAAAATGAAATAAATTAAACAGTTTCTTTAAGATTCTTTTGAAGTAACTGACTGCTCCTTTGTCACTGCTTTCTAAGACATTTTGAAATAATCATTCCTGGGCCACACAGTTTTAAATATGGTGTTTATAAAATATACAGTATATATAATGGATACTCGATAATCCTCCAACAATAACCCATCTTATTGCATGTGAATACAAACAAACTCTATAAACCAAACTACATACACATTTCTACAAGTCAATATGTTCTGTTTGGGCATCTCATTGCAAAGTGTGCCCAGGAAAACCAAAGGAACTGAAATCATTCTTTCATTTAAACAACAACTATACCCTTCTAGCAAGAAGATGGCAGGAAAACCAAAAGGTCTTAAAAATAAAACAACAAACCTGACGTATGCAACAAGGTTGGACTGCAGTTAAATGTACTTTCTGAAGGTTCTTAGGTGAAATGTAAATTGTTTGGCCATTAAATGTCATTACCCCAAACTGTCTATCATTAACTGTTTGAAATTCATTCCACGTCTCAACAATAAAGATATGTTTAGCAATCCTCAGAACTGATGGTGGTTTATGATAGTAGTGAAAAATACCATCTGTGCCTCTCAGGAAAAAAAAAAAAAAAAAAAAAAAAACGGAGATATGGAGCTCTTACACACGACAGGCTCATCCTGTAACGAAGTGATTTGGATTTGTCACAATTATAATTTACCCTTTGTACTGATGATGACTCTGTACATCTGTGCAGGTTAAAATAGGACAGAGATAGTACTGGAAAGTTAGAATTTTCATGAGTTTTTTAAAACTCCACAGAGACACACAAACAACTTTGGTGACAAGTCAGATTAGACAAAAAGATATCACAACTTGTCACCATTCATATCTGAAGATAGTTTTCTCTTTGAACCAACTTTGAACCAACCACCCATAAACTTCACCATCCAAAATGTGTGGTATGTGATATGTGTTTTCAAATCATATTTCTGAGATACCGGGGGTTTCAACCGGGCAAACTGCAACATGCAATAGTAGTGTTGATGCAAACACTTCTGAAATGTGATTCATTTGAGTGCCATTCTAGAAGTCAACAAAATGCAATTATGCATGCCTGCATTCAGTTTTCATAGAAATACAAAGGGGAAAAAAAGTTTAGTGAGTTTACAGCTCTGAAAAAGATTGTTTATTAACAAATATTTTAACCACCAATATTTGATTGCATTGTAAAATGTTATAACTTTTCATTTTTAGAAATAAATAAAATAATATATATAATAGAAAATATAATTTCATATAGATATGATTTAATATTGGTCATTTATTTTCCCACTCTGTATAATAATAATAATAATAATAATAATAATAATAATAATAATAATAATAATTTAAAAAGTATAAATTAATACATTAACCTTCGTTTTCCAAAACAAAAGTTTACAAAAACAATTTTTCAAATGAAATATTACATAGTGAAATAATGTGCACCAATAAATCACTCAAAGTAAGAACAAAAAATGCATATTAAACAGGTTAAGCAGGTCAGTTTTGGTTCATATCGATTTCAAACACTCATTACCATAACAATAATGTGTTGTATAGAACTGAGATTTGCTGTAGCAGTTAAACATAAGTTCAGACTTTATGGAGTTAATTTGGTATGATGATACAGAGAACAACAGGCCTTTGGTCCTTTGTCGTGCTTTGAGGATGTTTAATTTAGAAGGCCCCGAAACCACAAAGACCCACAGATAGAACCATCTGGAATGTTCTATAAGAGACACTGTCTAAGAGAAAAATACCAAAGCAACTCTAAACATCCAATACAGATTGAAAAACAACCCTGGGCATTGTAAACAGGATGAACTGCAAGTTTAAACTCTAATCATTGATGTTATCTCCCCACAATAAACCTTAAAACTGCCTTTCATCACATAAAGATCGTTTTTAATCTTTGTGTCGTGCAAGTGCTGCTCCACACGTAAAAATGCAATTACGAATGCCTGTGGTCAGCTTTCCTAAAAATATGAATGAAAATGAAAGCAAGGGAGGGTGAGTTTACCACTTTGAGTACAGACTGTTAATTTCAGCTTATTCAGTTTGAAAATGACTCAAAGATGAGTCATGATGATTCAGTTTTCAAGTGAATTCACAAGAGTGAAACCCTAAAAATCACAATTTATTTTCCTGGCAACTGACAAACAAAATATTTCCTCTCCACTCCAACTTTCATTCTCATTCTGTAACATTCACATGCTTACCACTGCTCCACCACTTTTTGCCATTAATGATAAAATGGTCTTTGTGCACTCTTTGTGGCGTCACTTGAATCAACATCCGGCTCTAGAAAAGAGACAAACAGAGTGTAAGTGTAAGAGAGTACTAGGTTCAGTGACAAAAATAATTTTAGGTAAAAAAATAAAAATAAACATCCGTCAAGGATTTTTTTTTTTTTTTTTTTACAATTCTTTTTCCCTCCAAGTATTTAAGAAAAAAAAAAACTTTGTCCTCCAAATCAAAGTTATGTGGTGTAACAAAACAGGATAAAACAAACAATCAACAAAATTTTTTTTAATTGTATTATAGAAAAGACTCCTGAAACCCAGACACAGTCTAATTTGTCCCATGTTTCATAAAGAATATGTTTATTTTTACAGAAAATCTCTAACATTGTGTTTTTCATTATTGTTTCGGCAAATAAACGCACATCTCTCTTAAAGTATTATTTGTTTAATAAAATTTGAAATGTTTATGAAAACTATCAATGCAGAGTGCACACTCAAATGTTCTCAGGGTTGTGGACCTGTCTGTGTGTGTTTTTGCTCCCTGTGACCCAGTTTCTTCCTCATGTTGATTGTTAATTTGATTCCAGGTGTCTCGTTCTTCTCCAATTATACTGTGTTTAAAAGCCCCAGTCCTTTCAGTTTGGGTTTGTTGGTTCTTGAACGTCCTTCCATGTGTTCCTGTGTCTCCTACATTCCCCTTGTGATTGGATTATTAAAGACTGTAATATTGAAGAACTTCTCTTTTCCTCGTTCCTTGCTCTCCGAGTGTATTGTGGCAAAAGAACCAATCTAAACAGTTACTTCCGTTTGTACCCTCTGTTTTGTTTCTCCCAGTGTTTTTCTTTCTGTTGTGTCCCATGGATCCCCTCCTTCGCCCGGAATACCTCCTCCTCCTGCTGAAGCAGGGGGAGAAATCACTCGAGGGCCACACGAGACTGTTCCTGGTCCAGGCAAGCCTCACCAACTACCCAGACAACGCACTTTGTGCATTCTATGATGCCAGTTTGAACATCGCATGCAGAACGTCCGAGGATGGCCCTCGAGCAAATTTCACCACCTTTGTGGAGTGGACACTGGCGAGAAATGGATCTCCGTTCCCCACCGGTTCCAAGGAGTTTATCGCCAGTGCCACTGCCGACCCAGAGCTCAGCCCACCATCTCCCCGTGGTACAGAGCATCAGCCTGAGCCCATGCTGATAGAGCGCCATTACCCGCCGCGAGCCAGAGCAAAGCCAAGCAACTGAGCAGAGGATCGCCCCGGAAGTTGAGCCCAACCCGTCAGACCAGGTGTGAGACCCAGCTACAGAGCCCCACAGATGGTGTGAGCGCGTAGAGCAGCTCTGTCCCCTGTATCCTGGCTGAGGGTGAGCTTAGCATGGCACGCCGTTGGTGCCAAAATGAAGAGGGGAGGGCTCCAGCCCCCAAATCCAATTCAGAGCGCCCTCCAGTGCCTCAAATGCCCACCCTTCCACCTGCTCCTGCCTCCTTCACTGTTGTCTGGCAGCCCCTCTGCTCACCCTCAGTCCACCATTATTATGGTGCGAGCTCAGCAGGACTGCCATCCTCCAGTGTTGCCAGGTTCGGAGTATCCTTTACATCTGCCTCCAGCCTCCGAGGCCCGGACTCCACTTCAGACCATAGACCCAGCGGCTCCACATTGGCTCCTAGCTCCCTCACCTCCACCATCACCCGTCGATCCATCAGCTCCACTGAGCTCCCTCATCCCTCCGGTTCTGCCTTGGTCGGGTGTCGACCCGCCATAGCCTCTGTACTCCTCTCCTCTGGCTGCAACTTGTCACTCTGTACCACAGGCTCCATTGGGCTCCTTCCTCCAGCCAGTTCCACCTTGGTCCTCAGCACTCGGCTCCACCCTGGCCCCCATGTCCTCAGCATCCCCTGGCTCGTTGGCTCTTCGTCTTGGACTCCTCCACCTGCTCCACTGCCGTTGGTCGGCCCCCTGAAGTTGGCGGCCATCCCTCCTCCATGGCTCCTCCCACCGTTGGCTCCACTGTGGGCCGCTCTTATGGCTGTGGCCTGAGTACTGCTGTGCTCCTCCTGCTCTGGGTCCCTCCTGGCTCCTTCCTCCTTCGTCCACCACCCCCGGTCTCTCTCTGCCGGCCTCCTCCTGGATATCCGTCCTCCTCCGGAACCTCCTCCCAAGTTCCCACCCACGCTTCCCTCTGTTGTTGCTATGGTGCGAGGACGCACCTTCTGGGAGGGGGCGTTATGTCAGGGTTATGGACCTGATCCTCATGTTGATTGTTAATTTGATTCCAGGTGTGTCTCGTTGTTCCCCAATTATCCTGTGTTTAAAAGCCCCAGTCCTTTCAGGTTGGGTTTGTCAGTTCTTGAACGCCCTTCCATGTCTTCCTGTGTCTCCTATGTTCCCCTTGTGATTGGATTATTAAAGACTGTGACTCCTTGTTTCCTTGTTCCTTGCTCTTCGAGTGTATTGTGACAAATGTATTCAAGGTGTTAGCAAAATATTTGAATGCTTTTTACTTGATGTTAAAATAAAAAAAAATCTAGATTTTTATTTATTTTAATGCACTTAATTATATTACTTATATTTATTTTTAAGTATTGTGTTGCTGTGGACAATTGGGAAGCTAGGAGACAAAAAGATTGAGAACTTCTTCACTGGAGGATAATATCTGGAGGTTAACAACAGAGTGAAAAAACACAAACAGAGAGACTGGCTGTCAAGGTGGAAATGATAACCTAGTGTAGATATTTTATATGACATCAGATATTTGTTTCACAAACATGAGCAAGCTATTACATCTGTAGTATGACAGCTAAAACAACACACATATGCATGCACACACTTGGATAAATAATGTGGGGAAATTGACAGTTTTCTTTTACTGATACAATGAGCCCCCCCCCAAAAAAAAAAAAAAAACGAGGTTAAACTCTTACGGAAAAGTCAAAAATTATTAAATCCCCGTGAGAAATATACAAAACTAATGCAATACAGAAACTGCAAAGTTAAAACATGACCATTGGACAAAAAAAAATATATAAATAAATGCTAACTGGGACAGCGGGGTCAGAGAAGAACAAGTGGAGAAGAACACATCTGAAAAGGGGCATTACAGCACCATCTGTATATGTTGAGAAACTTGATGCCTTTTTAACCATTATTTCACATGTGCTCACACAATCTATAGTCATCTTTTGGCTTGCTCAATTAGCAAGAAAATTAAAATAATTTTGTTTTTCCTCAATCTCATCGACCAGCTATTTCTCTCCTTGTATACTCATTGAACACAGACCTCATTATCAACCTAAATCAAGTGAGTACTAATGAATATGTGTCTGGAGAGTACTATGTTCTGTTCCAAAACCTTGCACTCTGTCCAGCTGTTTAATGAAACTTATGTAAACACCCCAAAGACACATGTCCACCAAAGAATTGATTCTACGAACCTGAAACCATTCTAATTATACAAGGTTTTCTTAAAGCTGAATAGTCAATTAGTAAATTTTACATATTACCTGTTATACAGAAGCAGGACCATATGTCTCCTCTTAGTAAGGGCTCCAGCCAGAGTCTTTTCTGTTCCTCAGTGCCAAACAGGTGCAGAACTTTCATATTGCCAGTGTCTGTTAGAGAGTTAAAGTCACCATTAAAAATCAAAATGAAGAATTCTTATATTTTTCTGGAATGTTGCAGTGTTTGTTATAAATGTTTTTTCTGTGCACATCATTTTATTTTAATTCATGTACCCTTGTAATCATTAAAGTCCTGTATGCAGTGGCACGAAGGCAGATCAATAATCTCTTCCCTCCAATGCTGACCTGTAAAACCTGACAAATCCTACTGCATATACGGATGTACAGTCATGGCCAAAAGTTTTGGCAGTGACATAAATTTTGTGTTTTGCAAAGTTTGCTGCTTAAGCTGTTGTGGTGTTCATTCACATTGTTTCTAGATTATTGTGTAGAGCGATCAGATGCATTTTAAATAACTGCTAAAATATTAATATTATATTAAATATATGATTTTTTTTTTGTAAACATTAGAGTATTTCTACAAAACACAAACTTCTGACATATAAGTTACAAAAAATGTACCAGAATTTAGGCACAATTATAATACAGCACATTCTCTGATAAATCAAAAAAAAAAAAAAAAAAAAAAAAAAGAAATTTTTAGTAATTATAGCTGTACATCTGTTTATAGTTCATGTTATTTTTTTTATCATTCTGTAGTATAAAAACAGAACAGTGTACCTTAAAGCCATAATCTAAAAGCTCCATAAAAACAGTAACATTTCTGACTCGTGAAGAAACACCCACCCACCTGGGGCCTGGAAATTAAAGACTTTGGGGGCGTAGAAGCAGTGTCCGGTCTTCTCTGTGATATGAGCATAATCCAGCTGAGAGAGGCCACTCTCATCCAGAAGAAACAAATTCCACAAGCCTGCAGCTCGAGCCTTTGCCTGCTCACAAGGACTTAATTAACACATACAAAGAACATCTTCCTAACTCCAGTTCAATCAAATACATTACAGGTCCTTCTCAAAAAAATTAGCATATTGTGATAAAAGTTCATTATTTTCCATAATGTAATGATAAAAATTAAACTTTCATATATTTTAGATTCATTGCACTCCAACTGAAATATTTCAGGTCTTTTATTGTTTTAATACTGATGATTTTGGCATACAGCTCATGAAAACCCAAAATTCCTATCTCAAAAAATTAGCATATCATGAAAAGGTTCTCTAAACGAGCTATTAACCTAATCATCTGAATCAACTAATTAACTCTAAACACCTGCAAAAGATTCCTGAGGCTTTTAAAAACTCCCAGCCTGGTTCATTACTCAAAACCACAATCTGCCGACCTGACTGCTGTCCAGAAGGCCATCATTGACACCCTCAAGCGAGAGGGTAAGACACAGAAAGAAATTTCTGAACGAATAGGCTGTTCCCAGAGTGCTGTATCAAGGCACCTCAGTGGGAAGTCTGTGGGAAGGAAAAAGTGTGGCAAAAAACGCTGCACAACGAGAAGAGGTGACCGGACCCTGAGGAAGATTGTGGAGAAGGACCGATTCCAGACCTTGGGGGACCTGCGGAAGCAGTGGACTGAGTCTGGAGTAGAAACATCCAGAGCCACCGTGCACAGGCGTGTGCTTTTGAACCAGAAACAGCGGCAGAAGCGCCTGACCTGGTCTACAGAGAAGCAGCACTGGACTGTTGCTCAGTGGTCCAAAGTACTTTTTTCGGATGAAAGCAAATTTTGCATGTCATTCGGAAATCGAGGTGCCGGAGTCTGGAGGAAGACTGGGGAGAAGGAAATGCCAAAATGCCTGAAGTCCAGTGTCAAATACCCACAGTCAGTGATGGTCTGGGGTGCCATGTCAGCTGCTGGTGTTGGTCCACTGTGTTTTATCAAGGGCAGGGTCAATGCAGCTAGCTATCAGGAGATTTTGGAGCACTTCATGCTTTCATCTGCTGGAAAGCTTTATGGAGATGAAGATTTCGTTTTTTTTTCAGCACGACCTGGCACCTGCTCTCAGAGTGCCAAAACCACTGGTAAATGGTTTACTGACCATGGTATTACTGTGCTCAATTGGCCTGCCAACTCTCCTGACCTGAACCCCATAGAGAATCTGTGGGATATTGTGAAGAGAAAGTTGAGAGATGCAAGACACAACACTCTGGATGAGCTTAAGGCCGCTATCGAAGCATCCTGGGCCTCCATAACACCTTAGCAGTGCCACAGGCTGATTGCCTCCATGCCACGCCGCATTGAAGCAGTCATTTCTGCAAAAGGATTCCCGACCAAGTATTGAGTGCATAACTGAACATAATTATTTGAAGGTTGACTTTTTTTGTATTAAAAACACTTTTCTTTTATTGGTCGGATTAATTGTTTTGATTTCCTTTTCATTAATATGATAATTTTTTTGGATTATTTCAGTTGGTGTGCTGTGATTTTTAAGTTTGTGTGAGTTTAATTTTTATCATTACATTATGGAAAATAATGAACTTTTATCACAATATGCTAATTTTTTGAGAAGGACCTGTATTATCTGTTCAAGTTTTGAAATTCTGTTCACCAAGACTGATTTATTGAAAAATACAGTAAAAACTGCAATAATGTGAAATTTTCTCATTATTCATAATAACGGTTGTTGTTGTTGTTTTTAAATTTAATTTATTTTAATATTTTTGTGGAAACCATCACTTTTTTCAGGATTCTTTGATAAATATTATATTCAAAAGAGCAACAGTTATTATAAATAGCAATAACAATAATTTTTGATTAACTTAAGGCATCCTTGATGAAAAACTACTAATTCATTTAATTATTTTAAATCTTACTAATATGAAGCATGATTGCATACATCATCAACTTCAACTCCTCTATCACAGCAAGTGTGTGCCATCTCTCAGGTATGTCTTTGTTCTTGGCAAAGTACTCCTTTGCTTCCTTAAACCAGTACCTCAAGGCTCAGTACTAGGGCCGTTACTCTTCACGCTTTACATGTTACCCTTGGGAAATATCATCAGGAAACACAGTGTTAGTTTTCACGGTGTTATGCTGATAATACTCAGCTCTATATTTCTTCGCGGCCCGGCGAAACATACAGTACCAATTTTAAAAACTAACGGAATGCATAGTCGATATAAAAAACTGGATGACGAGTAATTTCTTACTGCTAAATTATGAAAAAACAGAGGTGTTAATTATAGGACCTAAAAGCTCTGCATGTAATAACCTAGAATGCTGTCTAAGACTTGATGGCTGCTCTGTCAATTATTCGTCATCAGTTAGGAACCTAGGTATGCTATTTGATAGCAACCTTTCCTTAGAAAGCCACGTTTCTAGCATTTGTAAAACTGCATTTTTCCATCTAAAAAATATATCTAAATTATGGCCTATCCTCTCAATGTCAAATGCAGAAATGTTAATCCATGGGTTTATGACCTCAAGGTTAGATTATTGTAATGCTTTATTGGGTGGTTGTTCTGCACGCTTAGTAAACAAACTGGAATAACCTACCTAACATTGTTCCAGAGGCAGACACACTTTGGCAGTTTAAATCTAGATTAAAGACCCATCTCTTTAACCTGGTTTACACATAGCACACTAATATGCTTCTAATATCCAAATCCGTTAAAGGATTTTTAGGCTGCATTAATTAGTTAAACAGGAACCGGGAACACTTCCCATAACACCCGATGTACTTGCTACATCATTAGAAAAATGGCATCTACGCTAATAGTATTAGTCTGTTTCTCTCTTATTCCGAGGTCACCATAGCCACCAGATCCAGTCTGTATCCAAGTCAGAGGGCCACTGCAGTCACCCGGATCCAGTACGTATCCAGCCCAGATGGTGGATCAGCACCTAGAAAGGACCTCTACAGCCCTGAAAGACAGCGGAGACCAGAACAACTAGAGCCCCAGAGACAGATCCCCTGTAAAGACCTTGTCTCAGACGACCACCGGGACAAGACCACAGGAAACAGGTGATTCTTCTGCACAATCTGACTTTGCTGCAGCCTGGAATTGAACTGCTGGTTTTGTCTGGTCAGAGGAGAACTGGCCCCCCGACTGAGCCTGGTTTCTCCCAAGGTTTTTTCTCCAGTCTGTCACCAATGGAGTTTTGGTTCCTTGCCGCTGTCGCCTCTGGCTTGCTTAGTTGGGGACACTTCATTTACAGCGATATCGTTGACTTGATTGCAAATTATTGCACAGATACGATTTAAACTGAACTGTGCTGCATGATGACATCACTGAATTCAATGATGAACTGCCTTTAACTGTCATTTTGCATTATTGACACACTGTTTTCCTAATTAATGTTTGACGCAATCTTTTTTGTTTAAAGCGCTATATAAGTAAAAATGACTTAACTTGACTTGACTTAAAACAGAGATAATTGGTGGGGGGGTTGTATTTACAATTGTATATATTTATCTTTCTGCACTCATGCGGTATTAACAGGAGGAATTTCCACAGAGATGACGGCAGTGCTGACCTGTTGGACAGGAAGTACGTGCTTTCTCATGAACTCTTTCACATGCTGAAGGACAGCCTGACCTTTGGGTGACAGCGTGAACAGCATAGCAAACATGGAGCTGCAGATAAAAAAAATACATCCTTTATAAAATATTATCAACATTTATAGTTACATATAATCACAATTTTAAACCACATACCCTTACAATAAAAATACAAACAATAATTATACACTCTGCTTACATGAAAACACCTTTAATTACCTATTCTGATTCAAAGGAAACAACCACAAAAATACAACCAAAACACAGAATGCTCAATAAACAAAACTTGCTGTTGAACTGAAATAATAAAATATATCCTTAAAATTTATTTTTGGACATTGAACACCTGAAAATAACAAAAAACAATTAACTGTCATGCATGTAACTACTCTATTGTGCATGTGGAGCTGAGATTGTGATCTTGTACCTGAGGGTGATCTGTAAACCCAGCTCAGCTAAGGGCTCCACACTCTCTTCAAACTCAGGTTCACTAGAATTACTGGCATTGCCCAACAAATGGCTTGCATAGATCCCCTAAAATGGGGAAAGCAAAATAACAAAGAGCCCTGTCACTTTGCATGTGTGTATAGCTGTGTGTTTCAAAAGACAAATATTAACACAAGGTTTACCAATCATTTGCTACCTTGAACTACAATTGGCATTCTGGGAGTAAAATCATCAACCTTCAATAAATATGTTTATTAAAATACACTTCTCTCATTTTGTTACATGGTTTATGGATATTTGATTCTAACTGGTCAATTATGCAGACAAATATATTTGTATAATTCCTGTTAAAAAAGTACAATTAACTGTTATGCCAACTAATCAATTCCTACATACACTAGCCAACTGTTCAAAAGTTTGGGTTTGGTAAGATATATGTAATGTTTTTGCAAGAAGTCTTTTAATAAAATTCAAAGTTTATTATTTTAACATATTTTAAAATGTAATTTATTCATATGATAGCAAATAAAAAAATGTCTTTACTGTCACTCATGATCAATTAAATACATCCTTACTGAATAAAAGCATTAATTCTTAAAAAAAAAATAAAAAAATAAGAATAAATAAATAAATAAATCTTCCTGACCCCAAACTTTTGAACTATATATAGCTGTGCTTAGTTTCATGTGTGTCATAGCCCTCGACTCTCTTTTTCTCAAATAATGAATACTTCAACTCAACAATGATATTTAACGGCAATTCGGGGGGAAGTCGTGGCCTAATGGTTAGAGAGTTGGACTTGCAATCCAAGGGTTGTGAGTTCGAGTCTCGGGCCGGCAGGAATTGTAGGTGGGGGGAGTGAATGTACAGCGGTCTCTCCACCTTCAATACCACGACTGAGGTACCAACTGCTCCCCGGGCGCCGCAGCATAAATGGCTGCCCACTGCTCCGGGTGTGTGTTCAAGGTGTGTGTGTGTGTTCACTGCTGTGTGTGTGCACTTTGGATGGGTTAAAAGCAGAGCACGAATTTCGAGTATGGGTCACCATACTTGGCTGTATGTCACGTCACTTTCACTTTCAATTTCAATTAATTTCATAATTTTGTTACAGCTATCCTGATTTTTTTTTCATCCTGTCCTCTAGAGGGCAACAAAGAGAGAAATGGTTTTAAGGTTTCCTGGAGCATAGAGGAAGGAGAGTATAAAGAAATGTAGTAAAGTAATACATTTAATGAGAGGGGTTGCAGGACAAGATTGGAGTTCAGATAAGCATTCATTAAAGGGTATTTATATTGGACTCATGAGATCAGTTTTCAATTATGGATGTATTGTGTATGAATCTGCATCTGCAATGTTATTAAATAAACTAGATATTATCCAAGCTAAAGCACTAAGATTGATTCTAGGAGCAGTTAAAACAACACCAATTGCAGCAATACAGGTGGATTCTTCAGAAATGCCTCAGGGCCAAAGGGAGGATCATTCTGTAAGAGATGTACTTAATTAAAGTTAGGAAAAAGTAAAAAAAAAAACAGGTAAAGGATTTGCAAGGAAAATAAAGAAACTGATCAATGAAACTGGAATAGAATCAAATAAATTTGCATCGGTAATAGTAACTCCTCCAAAAGCACCTTGGTTATTAGAACAACCTGAAGTTGACTTAAATGTACATAAAGGAATTAAGGGAATAGGGGAGGGGTTTAATTTAAAAGTGTATGTTAAAGAATATTGTAATGTGGGTTTTGTTTCATGTTCTTGTTTCCATGTCTTTTATTTTGTAGTTTGATTGCTGTTTGTGTCATGCTTCCCTTGCCCTCTTGTCTTCATGCTATTGGTTCCTCTTGTTCATTGTGTCATGTTCTAATTGGTTTATTGTCTCGTCATGTGATTGTCAGTTCTGTTTGCTCATTGGTTTGTTAATGTCATGTGTCCCTCATTGTCTGTCATAAATAGCCATGTCATTGCCTTGTTCAATGTTCTGTATTAATGTTGTTACCTGCTGTTGGTGAATCTAGTCTGTTCATGTCACGGCAAGTCTGTTCATGTCAAATCTGTTCAAATCAAGTCTTTGTTTCCTGTTTTGATCACTGTAAATAAACTGCACTTGGGTTCATCGCTATGCTCGCCTTCAGTGGACTCTTTACAGAATACATGACCGCCAAAATGAACCCAGCAGTTGCTCATCTCCTCCGCCTTCATCAAGGTAATCAGGCCATTGAGGAACATGTTCAGGACTTTTGTGGTTTGTGCCAGTTGGTGGATTTTAATGGCGTAGCGCTTAAGGACATCTTTTGAATGGGTTTAAATGAACCCATTCATTCTCAGTTGCCTGGGAGAAAGATTTGTTGGTCACTGGAGGAATATATTGACCATGCTCTTTTGCTGGCTGGTTCATTTACTGTGGGGATTGCGGATGAGGAACACTGCAATCCTGCAGTAGCCACCATGCCTGCCAAGCCAGTCTGCTCATGTCATGTCTGCGACTCCAGGACCTGCCCCCCACATGCCAGTTAAGTCACAATTTACCCCTATCATGTCTACCAAGTCAAAGTCTGATTACATGTCTGCCAAGCCAGAGTCCACTAACATCATGTCTGCTACCCCAGGGTTTGCTCACGTCATGCCTACCAAGTCAGTACCTGTTCACGTCAGGCCTGCTACACCAAGTCCTCTTCACGTCACGTCAGCCAAACCAGAGCCTGCTCACATCCTGCCAGTCACTCAGGAGATTCTTAACAACATGGCCACCATTCAACAGGGCTCAATCGCAAGATGGCCGCCAAACAATAGTCTCTTCAGAAAATGGACGCCGTTCTAGAGTCTAATCACATCTCAACTGATCGTCCAGAATCTCGTCAGGACATGGCTGCCATTCCAGATTCTCGTCACGTCATGGCTGCCACACCATGGCCGCCACACCTTCAGTGCTTCATGTTATGGCGGTCACCATTTTGAGCGTGTTGCCTGCACACTGCGCTCCAGACACCTCTCCTGTCCACGAGTCTGCTCCTGAGGGTTCTCCTGACCGTGAATCCACTCCAGAACCTCCAGAGGAGGCAGGGTCCACTACAGAACCTCCAGAGGTGGTGACTTCCACTGTAGAAACTCCTGAGGTGGTGGCTCCCACATTTGAACTCTCTGCCTGTCCCGTCACGGCCCAGGAGGCCGTCCACAAACTCACTGCCTGTCCCATCATGGCCACAGAGGCAGTCCACAAACTCACTGCCTGTCCCACCACGGAGGCTGTCCACAAACCCACTGCCTGTCCCGTCACAGCCACGGAGACCGTTCAAGATCCCTTTGCCTGCTCTGTCACAGCCAAGTGGTCCGTCCATGTCTCTGCTCCGCCATGGCTCCCCACTAGGCCTGCTCTGCCATGGCTCCATACTGCTCTGGTTCTGCTCCATGGCCCAGGTCCCCCTCTGTTTCATTGTCTGTCACTGCTCCATGGCCCAGGTCCCCCTCTGTTCCATTGTCTGTCTCTGTGCCACAGTCTGAACCTGCCTCTGATTCACGAGTCTGGCCCTCCATCCCTCCCCCTGTTCCACCTCCACTCCACCACCCTCCTGAACTTTTTGGGTTTTGTTGTTTGGGCGTCTGGAGCCACCCTTAGAGGGGGGTTTTGTTTTATGTACTTGTTTTCATGTCTTATTTTGTAGTTTGATTGCTGTCATGTTTCCCTTGCCCTCTTGTCTTCATGCTATTGGTTCCTCTTGTTCATAGTGTCATGTTATTGCCTTGTTCACTGTCGTGTATTAATATTAATGTTGTAACCTGCTGTCGGTGAGTCTAGTCTGTTCATGTCAAGTCTGGTCAAGTCTTCATTTGCTGTTTTGATCAGTGTAAATAAACTGCACTTGGGTTCATCGCTACGCTCGCCTTCAGTGGACTCTTTACAAAAATATATAAAAAGTATGCATTATTAATTTCTCCAAACTTACACAGATGGATCAGAGAACATATAAACTGGAAGGACAGGTGCTGCATTTTTCATTCCAGAATTTCAGGTTAGAAAGGCTGGAAGAATTACAGATGGTACTTCTGTGCATACAGCAGAGATGGTAGCTATCCTTATGGCATTAGTGTGGGTATATGAAGTAAGACCAGATAAAGTAATATGCTCTGACTCAATGGCAGTTCTTATGAGTCTACAATCATGGCAATCTAATAGGAAGCACATTTTTATCAGAAATCATGATAACACTATATACACTCACTCACACTATATACACTTTATTAGGTTCACCTATTCAGTTGCTTAGTAACAAATTGCTAATCAGCCAATCACATGCATTTAGGCATCTAGATGTGGTGAATACAACTTGATGAAGTTCAAACTGAGCATTAGAATGGGGAAGAAAGAGGATTTAAGTGACTTTGAACGTGTATTGGTTGTTGGTGCCAGACGGGCTGGTTAGAGATGATAGAAAGGCAACAGTAACTCAAATAACCACTTGTTACAACCAAGGTATGCAGAATATAATCTCTGAACACACAACACGTCGAACCCTGAAGCAGATGGGCTACAGCAGCAGAAGACCACACTGTGTGCCGCTCCTGTCAGCTAAGAACAGGAAATGGAGGCTACAATTCACACAGGCTCACCAAAATTGGACAATAGAAGATTGGAAAAACGTTGCCTGGTCTGATGAGTCTCGATTTCTGCTGCAACATTCAGATGGTGGGGTCAGAATTTGGTGTAAAGAACATTAAAGCATGGATCCATCCTGCCTTGTCTCAACAGTTCAGGCTGGTGATGGTGGTGGTGTAATGTTGTGGGGGGTATTTTCTTGGCACGCTTTGGGCCCCTTAGTACCAATTGAGCATTGTTTAAACGCCACAGACAACCTGAGTATTGTTGCTGACCATGTCCATCCCTTTATGACTAGAGTGTATCCATCTTATGATGGCTACTTCCAGCAGGATAATGCACCAAGTCCCACAGCTCAAATCATCTCAGACTGGTTTCTTGAATATGACAATGAGTTCACTTTACTCCACAGTCAACAGATCTCAATCCAATAGAGCAGCTTTGGGATGTGGTAGAACGGGAAATTCGCATCATGGATGTGCAGCCGACAAATCTGCAGAAATTGCGTGATGCTATTATGTCAATATGGACCAAAATCTCTGAGGAATGTTTCCTACACCTTGTTGAATCTATGCCACGAAGAATTAAGGCAGTTCTTTAAGGCAAAAGGGGGTCCAACCAGATAAAGTTTTTACTAGCTAGGTGTACCTAATAAAGTGGCCAGCGAGTGTAGTATTAAACAGATAGGGATAATTACTCGGTTTCTATGGGTACCTGCACATGTGGGAATTCAAGGTAACGAAGAGGAAGATAAAAAAGCAAACAAATCCGTAAATATGGATGATCCAAGAATAAATATAGAACTCAGCAGAACAGAAGGGAAACAGTTAATATTAAATTAGGCACAGGCCGATTACCGATTTCAAGGTATACCGCGATTTCAAAATTTCAAGGTTTCAAAAGCACTAATATTTTCTATTATACCGTTCCTGCGGAATGCACTGTTTTCCATGTCTCCTCAAAGACTGAAAGAGTAGGAATGTCCCTCAGGCTGAGTGCAGTGTAGAGAGTGACACTGACCCCTCCTCCTTCTGTTGGTGCGGTCAGTCATGTGTGTGTAGGATGGCTGAACTTAAGGAGCTGCCCCCGGACCTTAAGGCCTGGGTACACTACACATTCAGCGTTCCTTTCCGTTTTGCGCACAGCTTTCAAAAGTATACTTTTTTTTATTATTATTAATGCCAAGGTACCAAAGATAAAAATACAGAGAATGTCAACATTACGTACAAAGAGGTGGCATTACATGCAAAGCACCATTTATAGACATATGCAACAGTAAATAAATAATATAAAATGAAAGCTTTAACAAAATAAATAAAAAAATAAATAAATAAATGAATGGTTTTAAAAGCCTTAAGATTTTTGGAAGATGAAATAGTTTAGATATACTGTTGAACCTCTTTTTTAAAAACATTATATAAAGAATTTTGATGAGTGAATTTACTGCGGTGAATATGAAATTTTGCAAGAGGTAATAATAGGTTAATAATAAAACATTCATTTATTTTGTCTTTTTGCATATTAAAGAAGCCAAACAGTACATCCTTAAAAAGCAAAGAGAAACCCTGGAGAATTCAATCCAAAATAGTTGTGTGTGAGGACAATCCCAAAATATATGCATATCAGTTTTATTAGGGTCACCACATAAAGGACAGCTTTTATCTATGTCTGATTTAAACCTTTTCAAAAACACTTTGGCTGGGTAAAATTTGTCCATACGTTTTTCCAATCAATATGATTAACCACATTTTTCGAATAAGACATCACATATGGAGTTGTTGCAAGCTCCTTTTGAAAAAGTGATCTAATCTTATAGTTATAGTTACGTAACAAAAAATATAGTTTTCCTACTGGGATTTCAAATGGGTCTAAAGAAATAGATAAAGTGCTGGATGATCTAACAGAATCCCTTAAAAACATAATAGCTCCTTTGGGAATAGTGCCCATGACAATGGAGAATTCTTTGGGAGTTACTGGAAAATTAAACTTACATAAAAGTTTAAGCGCAAATGGAGAAAATCTAACTTGGAAGTTTTTAGAATTGCGTGGAAAAACAGTATGTCTAGCTATAGACAGGCTCTAAAAACTGCCAGGGCCGAGCATAGCCACAAACTCATAGAAAATAACCAAAACAATCCAAGGTTTTTATTTAGCACAGTGGCTAGATTAACAAATAACCAGACACCACACGATCTACATATTCCCTCACAGTTAAATAGTAGTAACTGTTATGCTGATGATACTCAGCTCTATATTTCTTCGCGGCCCGGCGAAACATACCAATTTGAAAAACTAACGGAATGAATAGTCGATATAAAAAACTGGATGACAAGTAATTTCTTACTGCTAAATTCTGAAAAAAACAGAAGTGTTAATTATAGGGCCTAAAAGCTCTGCATGTAATAACCTAGAACGCTGTCTAAGACTTGATGGCGGCTCTGTCAATTCTTCGTCATCAGTTAGGAACCTAGGTGTGCTATTTGATAGCAACCTTTCCTTAGAAAGCCACGTTTCTAGCATTTGTAAAACTGCATTTTTTCCATCTCAAAAATATATCTAAAATTACGGCCTATGCTCTCAATGTCAAATGCAGAAATGTTTAATCCATGCGTTTATGACCTCAAGGTTAGACTATTGTAATGCTTTATTGGGTGGGTTATTCTGCATGCTTAGTAAACAAACTCCAGTTAGTCCAAAATGCAGCAGCTAGAGTTCTTACTAGAACCAGGAAGTATGATCATATTAGCCCGGTCCTGTCAACACTGCACTGGCTCCCTATCAAAAAACATTGTATAGATTTTAAAATCTTGCTTATTACTTATAAAGCCCTGAATGGTTTAGCACCTCAGTATTTGAACGAGCTCTTGTTACATTATAGTCCTCCACGTCTGCTGCGTTCTCAAAACTCTGGCAATTTGATAATACCTAGAATATCAAAGTCAACTGCGGGCGGCAGATCCTTCTCCTATTTAGTGCCCAAACTCTGTAATAACCTACCTAACATTGTTCGGGAGGCAGACACCCTCTTGCAGTTTTAAATCTAGATTAAAGACCCATCTCTTTAACCTGGCTTACACATAACATACTAATACATTTCTAATATCCAAATCCGTTAAAGGATTTTAGGCTGCATTAATTAGGTAAACCGGAACCGGGAACACTTCCCATAACACCCGATGTACTTGCTACATCGTTAGAAGAATGGCATCTACGCTAATATTAGTCTGTTTCTCTCTTATTCCGAGGTCACCGTAGCCACCAGATCCACTCTGTATCCAAGTCAGAGGGTCACTGCAGTCACCCGGATCCAGTATGTATCCAGCCCAGATGGTGGATCAGCACCTAGAAAGGACCTCTACAGCCCTGAAAGACAGCGGAGACCAGGACTAGAGCCCCAGAGACAGATCCCCTGTAAAGACCTTGTCTCAGACGACCCCCGGGACAAGACCATAGGAAACAGATGATTCTTCTGCACAATCTGACTTTACTGCAGCCTGGAATTGAACTGCTGGTTTCGTCTGGCCAGAGGAGAACTGGCCGCCCAACTGAGCCTGGTTTCTCCCAAGGTTTTTTTCTCCATTCTGTCACCGATGGAGTTTTGGTTCCTTGCCGCTGTCGCCTCTGGCTTGCTTAGTTGGGGACACTTCATTTTACAGCGATATTGTTGACTTGATTGCAAATTATTGCACAGATACTATTTAAACTGAACTGAGCTGCATGATGACATCACTGAATTCAGTGATGAACTGCCTTTAACTGTCATTTTGCATTATTGACACACTGTTTTCCTAATTAAATGTTGTTCAGTTGCTTTGACGCAATCTTTTTTGTTTAAAGCGCTATATAAATAAAGATGACTTGACTTGACTTAATGACTTTATGAATTTCTTTACTGATAAAATAGATAACATCAGAAATTCAATAACAAATGTAGATTCTACAGCGTCTAATACTTTAGTTATATCCATCGCATACAAAGATAAACTGCAGTGCTTTACAACTATAGGACAGGAAGAGCTAAATAAACTTATCACTGCATCTAAACCAACAACATATCTATTAGATCCTGTACCCACTAAATTACTGAAAGAGTTGTTACTTGTAGCAGAAAAACAGCTTCTCAATATTATTAACTCGTCGTTATCTTTAGGTCACATCCCAAAACCATTCAAGCTGGTGGTTATAAAGCCTCTTATTAAGAAACCACAACTAGATCCTAGTGAACTGGCAAATTACAGACCCATTTCAAATCTTCTGTTTATGTCTAAAATTTTAGAAAAAGTTGTGTCTGCTCAAATTTGCTCCTTCCTGCAAAAAAATTAAAAAAAAAAGATCTCTATGAAGAATTTCAGTCAGGTTTCAGAACCCATCATAGCACAGAAACTGCACTTGTTAAAATTACAAATGACTTGCTTCTTGCATCAGACCAAGGCTGCATCTCATTGCTAGTTTTACTTGATCTTAGTGCTGCGTTCGACACCATAGATCACGACGTACTCATAGATAGATTACAAAACTATACAGGTATCCAAGGGCAGGCATTAAGATGGTTTAGATCCTACCTGTCCGATCGCTACCACGTTGTTTATTTAAATGGGGAGCCATCTCATTTATCACCAGCAAAATATGGAGTGCCACAAGGATCTGTCCTAGGTCCTCTGCTATTTTCAATATACATGTTGCCCCTTGGTAATATTATTAGAAAATACGCGGATTAGTTTCCAGTGTTATGTTGATGATACTCAACTATATATCTCAACGAGACAAGATGAAACTTCTAAATCATCTAAGCTAACAGAGTGTCTTAAAAATGTAAAAGATTGGATGACCAATAATTTTCTCCTATTAAATTCAGATAAGACAGAGATATTACTTATTGGACCAAAAAACATTACACAGAGTCTCGTAGATCACAATTTGCAATTAGACAGATGTACTGTTACTTCCTCTACTGTCAAAAATCTGGGTGTTATTTTAGACAGTAACTTGTCTTTTGAAAATCATATTTCCCATGTTACAAAAACAGCATTCATCCATCTTAGAAACATTGCCAAGCTACGGAACATGTTACCTGTTTCTGATGCAGAATAGCTAGTTCATGCGTTCATGACCTCTAGACTGAACTATTGTAATGCACTGCTAGGTGGTTGTCCTGCATCCTCAATAAACAAGCTACAGGTAGTCCAAAATGCAGCGGCTAGAGTCCTTACCATTAAGTTCCGTATTAGTTACAAAATATTTTTACTTACTTATAAGGCCCTTAATGGTTTAGCTCCTGCGTACCTAACTAGTCTTCTACCACACTACAATCCATCACGTTCCCTAAGGTCACAAAACACTGGACTTTTGATAGTACCTAGGATAGCAAAGTCCACTAAAGGAGGTAGATCTTTTTCGCATTTGGCTCCCAAACTCTGGAATAGCCTTCCTGATAAGGTTTGGGGTTCAGACACACTTTCTCTGTTTAAATCTAGATTAAAAACACACCTCTTTGGCCAAGCATTCAAATAATGCATCTCATAATTTTGGACTGCAGTTATATCTGATCAAATGTGCATCATTATTCTTTAGCTTGGGTTAAACTAATTAATTTTACTTGGCTGGAACAGCAGCTACGCTAATTATGTCTCTATTATGCAACCAAGCGATGATATCTCAGATCATTATTTAGTTTTGTGCAAACTTCATATAGCTAAAACTGTAAATTCTACTTCTTGTTACAAGTATGGTAGAACCATCACTTCTACCACAATCTTCCTGATGTATCCCAATTCCTTAGCATATCAGCATATCCAAAACCTCAGAACAACTTGATGATGTAACAGAAACTATGGACTCTCTCTTTTCTAGCATTTTAAATACAGTTGCTCCTTTATGCTTAAGGAAGGTTAAGGAAAACAGTCTGACACCGTGGTATAATGAGCACACTCGCACCCTAAAGAGAGCAGCCCGGAAAATGGAGCGCAGCTGGAGGAAAACAAAACTAGAGGTATTTCGTATTGGTTGGAGGGAAAGTAACCTATCTTACAGAAAAGCATTAAAAACTGCTAAATCTGATTACTTTTCATATATTTTAGAAGAATACAAACATAACCCCAGGTATTTATTCAATACAGTGGCTAAATTAATGAAAAATAAAGCATCAACAAGTGTTGACATTTCCCAACATCACAGCAGTATATGACTTTATGAACTACTTTACTTCTAAAGTCGATACTATTAGAGATAAAATTGTAACCATGCAGCCATAAGCTACAGTATCACATCAGACAGTGCACTATAGATCCCCTGAGGAACAGTTCCACTCATTCTCTACTATAGGAGAGAAAGAATTGTATAACCTTGTTAAATCATCTAAACCAACAACATGTATGTTAGACCCTATTCCATCTAAGGTCATAAAAGAGGTGCTTCCAGGGGACATATCCTAATAACAATTCCTCATTGTTATTAGGATATGTCCCCAAAACCTTCAAACTGGCTGTTATTAAGCCTCTCATCAAAAAAAACTTGACCCCAAAGAACTAGTTAATTATAGATCGATCTTGAATCTGCCTTTTCTGTCCAAGATACTAGAAAAGGTAGTATCCTCACAATTATATTCCTTCTTAGAGAAAAATGGCATCTGTGAGGGTTTCCAGTCAGGATTTAGACCGTATCATAGTACTGAGACTGCTCTCCTTAGAGTTACAAATGACCTGCTCTTATCATCTGATCGTGGTTGTATTTCTCTATTAGTGCTATTGGATCTTGGTGCTGCGTTCGACACTATTGACCACACTATTCTTTTGCATAGGCTAGAACACTTTGTTGGCATTAATGGAAGTGGATTAGCATGGTTTAAATCGTACTTATATGACCGCCATCAATTCGTAGCAGTAAATGAAGAGGTATCATATCGTTCACAAGTGCAGTATGGAGTACCTCAAGGCTCAGTACTAGGGCCGTTACTCTTCACGTTTTATATGTTACCCTTGGGAAATATCATCAGGAAACACGGTGTTAGCTTTCACTGTTATGCTGATGATACTCAGCTCTATATTTCTTCGTGGCCCAGCGAAACATACCAATTTGAAAAACTAACGGAATGCATAGTCGATATAAAAAACTGGATGATGAGTATTTTCTTACTGTTAAATTCTGAAAAAACAGAGGTGTTAATTATAGGACCTAAAAGCTCTGCATGTAATGACCTAGAACGCTGTCTAAGATTTGATGGCTGCTGTCAATTTTTCGTCATCAGTTAGGAACCTAGGTGTGCTATTTGATAGCAACCTTTCCTTAGAAAGCCACGTTTCTAGCATTTGTAAAACTGCATTTTTCCATCTCAAAAATATATCTAAATTACGGCCTATGCTCTCAATGTCAAATGCAGAAATGTTAATCCATGCGTTTATGACCTCAAGGTTAGACTATTGTAATGCTCTATTGGGTGGTTGCCCTGCACGCTTTGTAAACAAACTCCAGTTAGTCCAAAATGCAGCAGCTAGAGTTCTTACTAGAACCAGGAAGTATGACCATATTAGCCCGGTCCTGTCATCGCTGCACTGGCTCCCTATCAAACATCGTATAGATTTTAAAATATTGCTTATTACTTATAAAGCCCTGAATGGTTTAGCACCTCAGTATTTGAACAAGCTCTTGTTACATTATAGTCCTCCACGTCTGCTGCGTTCTCAAAACTCTGGCAATTTGATAATACCTAGAATATCAAAGTCAACTGCGGGCGGCAGATCCTTCTCCTATTTAGCGCCCAAACTCTGGAATAACCTACCTAACATTGTTCGGGAGGCAGACACACTCTTTAACCTGGCTTACACATAACATACTAATACACTTCTAATATACAAATCTGTTAAAGGATTTTTAGGCTGCATTAATTAGGTAAACCGGAACCGGGAACACTTTCCATAACACCCGATGTACTTGCTACATCGTTAGAAGAATGGCATCTATGCTCATATTAGTCTGTTTCTCTCTTATTCCGAGGTCACCGTAGCCACCAGATCCAGTCTGTTTCCAAGTCAGAGGGTCACTGCAGTCTAGTATGTATGTATCCAGCCCAGATGGTGGATCAGCACGTAGAAAGGACCTCTACAGGCCTGAAAGACAGCGGAGACCAGGACAACTAGAGCCCCAGAGACAGATCCCCTGTAAAGACCTTGTCTCAGACGACCACCGGGACAAGACCATAGGAAACAGATGATTCTTCTGCACAATCTGACTTTACTGCAGCCTGGAATTGAACTGCTGGTTTCGTCTGGCCAGAGGAGAACTGGCCGCCCAACTGAGCCTGGTTTCTCCCAAGGTTTTTTCTCCATTCTGTCACCAGACAGAAGTTTCTGGAGTTTTGGTTCCTTGCCGCTGTCGCCTCTGGCTTGCTTAGTTGGGGACACTTCATTTACATCGATATCGTTGACTTGATTGCAAATTATTGCACAGATACTATTTAAACTGAACTGAGCTGCATGATGACATCACTGAATTCAATAATAAACTGCCTTTAACTGTCATTTTGGATTATTGACACACTGTTTTCCTAATTAATTTTTCTTCAGTTGCTTTGACGCAATCTTTTTTGTTTAAAGCACTATATAAATAAAGGTGACTTGACTTGACTTGACTTGACTTGACTTGACTCTATTTGTTTCTCTGTTTTGCCACGGAATTTACACAAGCTCCAGTCTGGATCCAGAACACTTGAGAAGAGATGATGCCAACCCCTCAGAGGACCTCAGATGATGCTTACCCAGAGACAACATACAGAACTACCACATTTTGCTATAAGTTTATTGCATAATTGCTGTTAATAGTGTTAATCGTCTGTTTGTTTACGTCTTTTATTGATTTTTCTGAACATTTCTGCCGTATGCACATAAATTAACAGTCACCACTGATAAGCTACTACTAAATATTGTAGAAACTTAATTTTCTGTAAAGTTGCTTTGCAATGATTTGTATCATAAAAAGCGCTATACAAATAAACTTGAATTGAATAAAAATTATTCATAGTTTAAAATAAGACCTTCTGAGGTAAATTACTGGGAAAAAATAAAAATGTTTTTCTCAAACCAATTACTAAAAAACAAAGATTTTCTCTTATATACAATGTCTTTATTGTTCCACATGAAGTACCGGTGAGGGGAGAAATTGTGCTTAAAGATTAATGACCATGCAAGTAATGCCTGTTTATGAAATTTAGATAAATTGTAAGGGATTCTAGCAATATTATAATTACAGATCAATAGGAAAGGGAGACCACCTAATTTGGAAAAGTAGTAATTGGCGATAAAATTCCAGAATGAGTTTGGATTACACAAAAACTGTCTAATCCAATTTATTTTGAAAGTGTTGTTCAAAGAAGAGAAATCAAGGAAATTCAACTCACCATACTCATGCATGTTCATTAATACAGACTTGTTTTTCCAAACAAAATTAAACAGGATTTTATCAACTGATTTACATATTTTGTTGTCCACATATAGAGAGAGTGCAAAATTAAGCATTTGATAAACAGATTTTTTTTCTTAGAAACATATTTGCTACCTACAATTCAATTGCAAAATTTTGCAATTTAAAAAAAAAAAACTTCATTGCAATTTTTAAAAAACATCCTTTAAAACAGAAACCGTACTCGGTTACTTAACGTAACCTCGGTTCCCTGAGATATGGGAACAAATACTGCGTATTGCTATACGCATATGGGAAAAAGCCTTTTTTCCCCTGAATTGAAGCCTTTTTCATTCACGCAATGAAACTGCATGGCCGGTGGTTAGCGCAGTGTATTAAAAAATGAACCAATGGCTAGGCAGCGGAGCTGCACGAGCCTATGGCGATGAAGCCTGCCAAAGCCCTGCCAGAATGGGCAGGGCGTATATAAACTGGCGTGCGCCACAGGATTCTCAGGCTACTTCGACTGAAGCAACGACTGAGTTGTGCAGCCACATAGCATGGCTAGCAACGCAGTACTCGTTCCCGTATCTCAGGGAACCAAGGTTACGTTAAGTAACCGAGTACATTCCTTTGATACTACACTTGTACTGCGTCTTGCTAGATGCATATGGGAACAGTACAATCACGCAGTGCTAATGTAGTGGAACGACTAAGATATCAAACTTCCATAAGCAATCCATTGCCATAGAGAAGTTAACAATAATCCAAGGCTAAGACGGGTGCAGTTAAACGGTTTATTAGGAACAATCAAAACTGAATTTTAGCATCATTACTCCAGTCACACGATACTTCAGAAATCATTCTAATATTCTGATTTGCTACTCAAAAAAAAAAAAAAAACATTATTATTATAATAATTATTATTATTATTATTATTATTGTTATTATTACTGTTGAAAAGAGCTGAGAATAATTTTTCAGTGTTTTTTTTTTTTTTTTTTATGAATTGAAAGAACAGCATCGTTTGTAAAAGTTTTAATTTCAATGTATACTGACTCCAAGCTTTTGAATGGTATAGTGAATATTGTTGCACTTGGAGTAAGACTTGAATAATGATGCAGAAACTTTAGTTTTGATCACAGGAATAAATTACATTTAAAAATTTATTTAAAAAGAAAGCAGTTATTTTAAATAGTAAAAATATTTCACAATATTCTTGCTTTAGCAAATGCAATTTTATGTATTCTGGATCAAATAAATGCAGGCTTAGTGAGCAGAAGAGAATTCTTTACAAAAACGTTTGGGCTGAGTCGAAATTGTTCCCAGGAATGATATTCACTGACTGGACAACAAGCTCTTGGCAAAATTGACCCTGAGGTTCAGTCACTCTAGGTGGCTGAGGAGGAGGGTCCTGTGTGATATTAATTCTGCCTCCAACTGGGTCAGAAGGAGCCAGTTGTCGAGGTAGTTGAGAATGAGGATTCCCATCTGTCTCAATGGGGAGAAAGCTGCGTCCATGTACTTTGAAAAAGTGCAGGGGGGCCAGAAAGTATGCATCCAAGCGAAAAGAAGCAGTCTCTTGAGCAAATTTGCGCAAGGATCTGTTTCAGCATAGACATCCTGAATGACCTTTTTGTGAGGGTGTGATTCAGGTGTCTGAGATCAAGGATGGGCCGGAGGCCACCATCTGATTTTGGGGACTAGGATGTAGCAGCTGCGAATTGCAGTCAATAATCCCCGTTTTACTGTCTCCAACACCAGTTTGGCACTACAGGGATTGCCTGTCAGGCCTCAGCCTTTGTGACAAGGGGTTGGATTAAATTGAGAGGATGGTCACCGTAGGGGGACCCCACACTCAGAAGAGGAAATTTGCTTCCCTGAAAATGCTTTCAGAAAATGCTTTGCTAGACTTAATGCTCCCATAGCAGAGCAGTTTGACATGAGCAAAGCAGAGCGAGACATGAACTCTCGTAGTAAGAGCGGTCTGTCTCAGCGGCGCAGCCTCAGCAGGGGCGCAGTCAAATACAAAGTTGTCCACGATACTGAATCACTGGTGACACCATTTTGCTCCAAACCGCCCAGGAGGATTGAGCCGCTCGACAATAAGGGTCTGTGATCCTTACACTGGCAGATCAAAGAACTGCATCAAGAGTGATGCAAGTGGGGGCTTTGCCAGCATTAAATCACTCAAGCCTGATCGATCATACCCGTGAGTTTGCCATTTCTACCTCCAAGTAACTGAGAGGAGAGAAACACAAGAGCGGGGGAGGCAGGGCTCAGCCATGCACACACAAATGCAAAGCTGCCCTCGTTTTGCTTTGATCTGCCTGGGAGGATTAAGCTGCTCGATAACGAGGTGCACTGATCCTCATTTGTAAGTGACATGATATACAGCCAAACATGGTGACCCATACTCAGAATTCGTGCTCTGCATGTAACCCATCCAAAATGCACTCACACAGCAGTGAACACACACACACCATGAACACACACCCAGAGCAGTGGGCAGCCATTTATGCTGCGGCGCGCGGGGAGCAGTTGGGGGTGTTGTGGTAGGGCACCTCAGTCGTGGTATTGCTGGCCTGAGACTCAAACCCATAACCTTAGGGTAAGGAGTCAAACTCTCTAACCTTTAGGCCACAACTTCTTCCTTGTAATACACACTGGCAGATTAAACAAGCATGATGTGTGTTGAAGATTGGTGTAAAGTCTAAAGAACAGAATGGTGTAAAGAACAGAAACTGCTTTTTGTTAATAATTGGAATCTTTTCTGGGAGCATCCTAGGCTTTTTCGCGATGATGGCCTGCACCCCAGCAGAGTTGGAGCGGAACTCCTCTCGGACAACATCTCCAGGACTCTACACTCCATATGACTAGTAAGCCAATTATCAAATAACTGCTATGATGGCTTTTGTTCTACCCGCTTAAATGTTAGAAGTACTTGCACTGTGCAATCTATTAAGACTGTGTCTGTTCCCAGAATAGTGAGGTCAAAATATAAATTTAATGTAGGATCTAGAAAAAATCTTATCGTGATTAAACAAGAAAAAACGTAAAATAAATGAACAAAAACAATTTCTAAAGTTTAGGCTCATAAACATTAAATCACTCACACCTAAAGCAGTTATTATAAATTAAATGATCACAGATAATAGTTTTGATGTTCTCTGCTTGACTGAAACCTGGCTAAAACTAAATGATTATATTGGTCTAAATGAGTCTACTCCACCAAACTACTGTTATAAGCATGAGCCCCGTCAGATTGGTCGTGGGGGAGGTGTTGCAACAATATATAGTGATATTCTCAGTGGTACCCAGAAAACAGGATTCAGGTTTAAATCATTCGAAATACTTCTGCTTAATGTTACACTGTCAGATATACAAAAGAAATCTATCGTATCTCTTTCTGTGGCCACTGTGTATAGACCACCAGGGCCGTATACAGAATTCCTAGAATAATTTTGAGATTTTTTTGGTTACCGCTGATAAAGCGCTAATTTTCTGAGATTTTAACATTCACATTGATAATACAAATGACGCATTAGGACTTGCGTTTACTGACTTATTAAACTGTTTTGGAGTAAAGCAAAATGTCACCGGGCCCACTCATCGTTTTAATCATACGCTAAATTTAATTATATTGCATGGTATCAATTTTATTAATATAGATATCTTACCTCAAAGTGATGATGTTACTGACCATTTCCTTGTATTGTGCATTCTGCGTATTTGTAACGGTAACAAAGGGTGAGGAAGCAGGTGCAAGAGTGAAATACAAATGTTTATTGAAGGCGGAGATACAAATGAGTCCAGGTGGAACAATGGTTGGTCGCAGCGATGACAGACGGTGATCCAGGAAGTGGCGGTGAGATGAGGCAGCAGGACAGCGTGACACAGGCCTGAGATGAGCAGTCCATGGTGGTGAGTTGGTGCTTCCGGTGGTGAAGAGTGGACGGGGTTCCAGGGTCAGACAACAGCGACACATATAGCACAGAGAAACAGGAACGAGAAACCAGGCAACCGAACGGGAGACTTCATACAACGCTCTGACAAACACAAGACGAAAGACAGGGCAATAAGTAGGGATCGGGTAATGAGTAACAGCTGGTGCAGATGAACAATCAACGGAGACGCCCACATGAAACAATCAGTGCTGACGAGCGACACACACAAACTCCACCCACATAGTGCACCATAGTAAACCCGAGACCATGGTTTACCAACCGTGACAGTACCCTCCCCTCTAGGAACGCCTCCTGGCGTTCCCAGCCGACCCTACCTGTCGATTGTAATCATCAATCAGAGAGTGATCCAGTATGTCCCTAGCAGGTATCCAACTCCTCTCCTCCGGACCGTAACCTTTCCAGTCCACCAAGTACTGGAATCCTCGTCCCCTCCGTCTCGAGTCCAGAATACGATTAACCGAATATGTGGGTTCCCCATCTACGAGACGCGGTTGGGGGGGGAACCGGGGTGGGCAGGTTAATCCGTGAATAAAACACAGGTTTAATTTTGGACACACGGAAGGCGGGATTAATCCTCTTGTACGCCGGAGGTAGTTTGAGGCGGACTGTCACCGGACTAATGATCTTGGTGACAGGGAACGGGCCAATAAATTTGGGAGCTAATTTATTAGAAACGGAACGGAGAGGAATGTTACTAGTAGAAAGCCAGACTTTGTGACCCACGACGTATACGGGAGGCTTAGACCGGTGGCGATCGGCTTTGGCCTTGGTACGCACCCTCACTTGGAGCAGAGTCTCACGGGCTCTGGTCCACGTGCGGTGGCACCTCTGGACGAATGCGTGAGTGGAGGGGACCGCGACTTCAGATTCCAGACTAGGAAAAATAGGTGGCTGGTAACCTAAACTACATTCAAACGGAGAGTGGCCCGTGGATGACACTGGTAGCGAGTTATAAGCGTACTCAACGATAGAGAGTTGCTGACTCCAGGAAGAAGGATTCTTGGAGACCAAACATCGAAACGTTCTCTCCAAATCCTGGTTGGCCTGCTCAGACTGACCATTGCTCTGCGGATGGTAACCCGAAGACAGACTAACCGTCGCTCCCAACAATTTACAAAACTCCCTCCAAAATTTGGACACAAACTGGGATCCCCTGTCAAACACCACGTATACTGGGAGGACATGTAACGACCGTCATGCCATTAGAGGGCGGGAGGGCGGTAACAAAATCTAGAGCGATGTGGGACCAGGGTCTCGAAGGGACAGACAGCGGTTGAAGAAACCCATCCGGAGGTCGTTTAGACGTCTTACCACTGGCGCAAACGGAGCAGGCCAACACAAAATCGTGAATGTCGCGAGCCATAAGTGGCCAACAGAATCGTTGTTTTACCAAATAATCTAGTGCGGCTTATTCCTGGATGACAAGCGACATTGGAGCAGTGACCCCATTGAATCACGTCGGACCCCATGTCATAATTACGTTCGGCAGGAGGTAAACGATGGGAGAAAAGCGCGCAAGGATACATCTTGTCGTCTGAGGCAGCACGTTGGGAAAGAACTGCACCTACTCCCACCTCTGATGTGTCAACCTCCACCACGAACTGACGTGTGGGATCAGGGGCGACTAAGATGGGAGCCGAAATGAAAGCGGCTCTTGAGGTTGGAAAATACAGTGTCAGCTGTATTCGACCACCTGAACGTAGTGCTGGGGGAGGTCAAGGCAGTCAGAGGTGAGAGTAGTTGGCTGAAATTGCGAATAAAACGGCGATAAAAATTGGCGAATCCCAGAAACCGCTATAGGGCCTTATGGGAATCTGGACTTGGCCAATCTATAACAGCCTTAACCTTGTCAGGATCCATACATATTCCCTCAGACGAGACTATGTAACCTAGGAAGGAAACAGACTGTGCATGAAATACGCATTTCTCCGCCTTGACAAAAAGCCCATTCTCTAGTAACCTCTGGAGCACTCGTCTGACGTGTTGCACGTGTTCCTAGAGAGACGAGGAGAAAGTCAGTATGTCATCCAGGTAAACATATATGAACTGATCTACCATGTCTCTCAACACGTCATTGACGAGTGCTTGGAAAACTGCAGGCGCGTTGGAGAGCCCGGGTCAGTCGAGCTCTACCCACCTGCATGGGTTCGTGATCGAAGACGGGACCAGCCGTGTTCTCTCTACTCGAGCTGCCACTCTCTAGGGTGCTGGGGAGATGTGTAGGACAGGCGTGCGCCCCCAGGCGCTCGATGCGAGCATCCACTCGGAGCACCACGTCGATGAGGCCATTAAGGCTGGTTGGCAACTCGAGGAGGTAGATCTCCTTGTGAACATGGTCGGCCAACCCATGCAGGAACATATCCCACTGCGCCTCCTCGTTCCACTCGTTCTCCCACACCGCCATTCCCCACAGGGCAGCCTTCCCGGAAAGCAGAGTCAGCACGAACGCCACCTTGGACTCCTCGGTCTCAAAAGTGCGAGGCTGCAGGGAGAAATGCATGGAACACTTGGTTAGGAATGTTCCGCAGTAGTTGGGCTCACCGGAGTAGCTCTCGGGAACGGGTAGGCGTGGTTCGGGTCGGTAGCTGGGTTCGGCGATAGCCCGGGGAACTGACGGTGCGGGTGGCGCAGCGGGAGTAGTCAACTGTTGGATCTGCTGGGTGAGCTCGGACACCTGTGTCGGTGGTGGTGAGTTGGTGCTTCTGGTGGTGAAGAGTAGACGGGGTTCCAGGGTCAGACAACAGCGAAGCATATAGCACAGAGAAACAGGAACAAGAAACCAAGCAACCGAACGGGAGACTTAATGCTTGCGGTTGTCCATCGAATCCGATGATGACGTCCACTTCTGTCTTTTAACGGTGAGTTTTCTGATGGCTGAATAATCAGATCCTGAATCCACAGGTTCTATTGCAGGTGGGGCATATATACATGCTATTGGTGTTACTGGTATTTACGGGTGTGTTTCTCCTGAGCCTTCAGTAGTAGCAGCTGGTGCAGATGAACAATCAACGGAGATGCCCACATGAAACAATCAGTGCTGACGAGAGACACACAAACTCCACCCACATAGTGCAAACCCGAGACCACGGTTTACCAACCGTGACAGTATTGATGATATTAACTACAGGTGCCGGTCATATAATTAGAATATCATCAAAAAGTTGATTTATTTCACTAATTCCATTCAAAAAGTGAAACTTGTATATTATGTTCATTCATTACACACAGACTGATATATTTCAAATGTTTATTTCTTTTAATTTTGATGATTTTAACTGACAACTAAGGAAAACAAATTCGGTAAGAAATTAGAATATTACTTAAGACCAATACAAAGAAAGGATTTTTAGAAATCTTGGCCAACTATTTCAAATGTTTATTTCTTTTAATTTTGATGATTTTAACTGACAACTAAGGAAAATCCCAAATTCGGTATGTAGAAATGCGGCGTGGCATGGAGTCGATCAGTCTGTGGCACTGCTCAGGTGTTATGAGAGCCCAGGTTGCTCTGATAGTGGTCTTTAGCTCTTCTGCATTGTTGGGTCTGGCATATCGCATCTTCCTCTTCACAATACCCCGTAGATTTTCTATGGGGTTAAGGTCAGGCGAGTTTGCTGGCCAATTTAGAACAGGGATACCATGGTCCTTAAACAAGGTACTGGTAGCTTTGGCACTGTGTGCAGGTGCCAAGTCTTGTTGGAAAATGAAATCTGCATCTCCATAATGTTGGTCAGCAGCAGGAAACATGAAGTGCTCTAAAACTTCCTGGTATACGGCTGCGTTGACCTTGAACCTCAGAAAACACAGTGGACCAACACCAGCAGATGACATGTCACCCCAAACCATCACTGACTGTGGAAACTTTACACTGGACCTCAAGCAACGTGGATTGTGTGCCTCTCCTCGTTCCTCCAGACTCTAGGACCCTGATTTCCAAAGGAAATGCAAAATTTACTTTCATCAGAGAACATAACTTTGGACCACTCAGCAGCAGTCAAGTCCTTTTTGTCTTTAGCCCAGGTGAGACGCTTCTGACGCTGTCTTTTGTTCAAGAGTGGCTTGACACAAGGAATGCGACAGCTGAAACCCATGTCTTGCATACGTCTGTGCGTAGTGGTTCTTGAAGCACTGACTCCAGCTGCAGTCCACTCTTTGTGAATCTCCCCCACATTTTTGAATGGGTTTTGTTTCACAATCCTCTCCAGGGTGTGGTTATCCCTATTGCTTGTACACTTTTTTCTACCACATCTTTTCCTTCCCTTCGCCTCTCTAATAATGTGCTTGGACACAGAGCTCTGAGAACAGCCAGCCTCTTTTGCAATGACCTTTTGTGTCTTGCCCTCTTTGTGCAAGGTGTCAATGGTCGTCTTTTGGACAACTGTCAAGTCAGCAGTCTTCCCCATGATTGTGTAGCCTACAGATTTAGACTGAGAGACCATTTAAAGGCCTTTGCAGGTGTTTTGAGTTAATTAGCTGATTAGGGTGTGGCACCAGGTGTCTTCAATGTTGAACCTTTTCACAATATTCTAATTTTCTGAGATACTGAATTTGGGATTTTCCTTAGTTGTCAGTTATAATCATCAAAATTAAAAGAAATAAACATTTGAAATATATCTGTCTGTGTGTAATGAATGAATATAATATACAAACCCGATTCCAAAAAGTTGGGACACTGTACAAATTGTGAGTAAAAAATGAATGGAATAATTTACAAATCTCATAAACTTATATTTTATTCACAATAGAATATAGATAACATATCAAATGTTGAAAGTGAGACATTTTGAAATGTCATGCCAAATATTGGCTCATTTTGGATTTCATGAGAGCTACACATTCCAAAAAAGTTGGGACAGGTAGCAATAAGAGGCCGGGAAAAGTTAAATGTACATATAAGGAACAGCTAGAGGACCAATTTGCAACTTATTAGGTCAATTAGCAACATGATTGGGTATAAAAAGAGCCTCTCAGAATGGTAGTGTCTCTCAGAAGTCAAGATGAGCAGACGATCACCAATTCCCCCAATGCTGCGGTGAAAAATATTGGAGTAATATCAGAAAGGAGTTTCTCAAAGATAAATTGCAAAGAGTTTGAAGTTATCATCATCTACAGTGCATAATATCATTCAAAGATTCAGAGAATCTGGAACAATCTCAGTGCGTAAGGGTCAAGGCCGGAAAACCATACTGGATACCCGTGATCTTCGGGCCCTTAGACGGCACTGCATCCCATACAGGAATGCTACTGTAATGGAAATCACAACATGGGCTCAGGAATACTTCCAGAAAACATTGTCGGTGAACATAATCCACCGTGCCATGCGCCGTTGCCGGCTAAAACTCTATAGATCAAAAAAGAAGACATATCTAAACATGATTCAGAAGCGCAGGCGTTTTCTCTGGGCCAAGGCTCATTTAAAATGGACTGTGGCAAAGTGGAAAACTGTTCTGTGGTCAGACATATCAAAATTAGAAGTTCTTTTTGGAAAACTGCGACGCCATGTCATCCA
The DNA here is from genome assembly GCF_018340385.1 of Cyprinus carpio. NCBI lineage: Eukaryota > Metazoa > Chordata > Actinopteri > Cypriniformes > Cyprinidae > Cyprinus > Cyprinus carpio. The sequence goes on along the minus strand of NC_056595.1, from coordinate 9,353,583 downwards.
GACTAAAGAGGACAAGGACAACCCAAATTGTTATCAGCGTTGAGTTTTTTAGCATTATTCTATTTTTGTGTGGTGTTGAATTTGTGATTTTGGGTTGGTTTGATTACACATCTGGAAAGGCACCATCAATGCTGAAAGGTATATCCAAGTTCTTGAACAACATATGCTCCCATCCAGACGTCGTCTCTTTCAGGGAAGACCTTGCATTTTCCAACATGACAATGCCAGACCACATACTGCATCAATTACAACATCATGGCTGCTTTGAAGAATGTTACTGTTACTGGATTGGTCTGGCTGCAGTCCAGCTCTTTCACCCATAGAAAACATTTGGTGCATCATAAAGAGGAAGATGCGACAAAGAAGACCTAAGACAGTTGAGCAACTAGAAGCCTGTATTAGTCAAGAATGGGACAACATTCCTATTCATAAACTTGAGCAACTTGTCTCCTCAGTCCCCAGACGTTTGCAGACTGTTATAAAAAGAAGAGGGGATGCCACACAGTGGTAAACATGGCCTTGTCCCAACTTTTTTGAAATGTGTTGATGCCATAAAATTTAAAATCAACATTTTTCCCTTGAAATTATACATTTTCTCAGTTTTAACATTTGTTTTGTCATCTATGTTGTATTCTGAATAAAATATTGAAATTTGAAACTTCCACATCATTGCATTGTGTTTTTATTCACAATTTGTACAGTGTCCCAAATTTTTTGTCGGGTTTGTACAAGTTTCACTTTTTGAATGGAATTAGTGAAATAAATCAAGTTTTGACGATATTCTAATTATATGACCAGCACCTGTATATGGCTTTGCGTTATCGTCCGGGTAGAACTATTGTTCCAGCCACCAAAGACAGCTTCGCTAAAACCTGCCTGATTTATCTAAAGTGCTCTGTGTACCCATAAATACACATGAAGTAGATGAAATGACTGGCTACATGGGCACCATCCAGGCCCGGATTGGCTAATCGGGAGGACCAGGAGAATTCCCGGTGGGCCGGTCTGTTATTTTTGGCTGCGAGTGGCTGTCATGCCACTCCACTGGGGTTGAGATACGCTGTGCTGCATCCACTCACAGCAGCCCCGCTCTTTTTATTTATTATTTTCTCCCAGCCTCACTCGCGGTTGCCAGCTGTTCCGTATAATACGGAATCTTCCCGTATTTAAGGCATCAAAGAAGCATCCCGTATAAAAGATATTGCCTACGGAACGCAGTTTATCCCTTATTTGCAAGAGAAATTCTTCTGCTTCACAGCGAGCGGGACTTAAGGCAATTCCCTTCCACCATCCGCAATTTGATTTTGCCAAATCAGTTTGGGTGAATGCAAACAATATATTGATCATGAGCCCAACATCCAGCAAGGCAGGAAAACATTCAATCTACCCGAGGGAAGACGTCTTTCATTGTAAATTAATACTGTCGAATAAAGAAAAAATAGACTAGGCTACATTTTTATAAAAATTAACTTCTAGTTTATTCTTAAAACTAGACCCAAGTACAAATCCAATGACCAGAAGTAGCCCACTCTCTAAGCTTTTTAATAAAAATAAAATATATATGCATTTTTATTCATTCAGGCTATATGATTGCAATCAAATTTTAGTTAAAAAATTTTTATGCTTCATTGACTGATGCTTCATTGACGTTCATTTGTTATGCTTTCAAATTTCATGCCATTTGTATGTATGTAATTTCACAGTATTTTCACTCCCTAAATTACTACACTACTTGTGCAACTATAGGACTGGAAGAGCTAAATAAACTTATCACTGCATCTAAACCAACAACATGTTTATTAGATCCTGTACCCACTAAATTTCTGAAAGAGTTGTTACCTGTAGCAAAAGAACCCCTTCTCAATATTATTAACTTGTTGTTATCTTTAGGTCTCGTCCCAAAACCATTCAAGCTGGCGGTTATTAAGCCTCTTATTAAGAAACCACAACTAGATCCTTGTAAACTGGCAAATTACAGACCCAATTCAAATCTTTCATTTATGTCTAAAATTTTAGAAAAAGTTGTGTCTGCTCAATTGTGCTCCTTCCTGGAAAAAAATAAAAAAAGATCTCTATGAAGAATTTCGGGAATGGATAAATGTCGGGTTTCAGGCCCCATCAATGCACAGAAACTGCACTTGTTAAATTTTTTTACTTGATCTTAGTGCTGCGTTCAACACCATAGATCACGACATACTCATAGATAGATTACAAAACTATACAGGTATTCAAGGGCAGGCTCTAAAATGGATTAGATCCTACCTGTCCGATCGCTACCACTTTGTTTATTTAAATGGGGAGTCATCTCATTTATCACCAGTAAAATATGGAGTGCCATAAGGATCTGTCCTAGGTCCTCTGCTATTTTCAATATACATGTTGCCCCTTGGTAATATCATTAGAAAATACGAGATTAGTTTCCACTGTTATGCTGAATATACTCAACTATATATCTCAACGAGACCAGATGTCTCTAAATTATCTAAGCTAACAAAGTGTGTTAAAAATGTAAAAGATTGGATGACCAATAATTTTCTCCTATTAAATTCAGATAAGACAGAGATATTACTTATTGGACCAAAAAACATTACACAGAATCTCGTAGATTACAATTTGCAATTAGATGGATGTACTGTTACTTCCTCTACTGTCAAAAATCTGGGTGTTATATTAGACAGTAACTTGTCTTTTGAAAATCATATTTCCCATGTTACAAAAACAGCATTCTTCCATCTTAGAAACATTGCCAAGCAACGAAACATGTTACCTGTTTCTGATGCAGAAAAGCTAGTTCATGCATTAATGGCCTCTAGACTGGACTATTGTAATGCACTGCTAGCTGGTTGTCCTGCATCCTCAATAAACAAGCTACAGGTAGTCCAAAATGCAGTGGCTAGAGTCCTTACCAGGTCAAGAAAATATGATCATATTACCCCAATTTTACAGTCTCTTCACTGGCTACCTATTAAGTTCTGTATCAGTTACAAAATATTATTACTTATAAGGCCCTTAATGGTTTAGCTCCTGCATACCTAACTAGTCTTCTACCACGCTACAATCCATCACGCTCCCTAAAGTCACAAAAAACTGGACTTTTGGTAGTACCTAGGATAGCAAAGTCCACTAAAGGTGGTAGAGCTTTTTCACATTTGGCTCCCAAACTCTGCAATAGCCTTCCTGATAATGTTCGAACGAACACGGGCACACTGCTTTCGTGGTAAAAGCAGTCTGTGTCTGTGAGCGCAGCCATAGTGACACACACACAAATTTGAATCTGCTCCACACTATTTAGGAGGATAGAGCCACTCAATGTAAAGAGGGATTGATTTTTACGTGTGAGACACGGATCAAAGCGCAGCGGGGAGAGCGTGTACGCAGGCTCTGTGTTGGCGTAAGATCGCTCAGACCCAAGTGCTTAGTTCCCAAGCTTCGCCATTTCTCTCTTCCGAGACTAGCTGAGAAAGGAGAACGTGAGAGCGGGGCTGTTCAGTGAAAAGCGGTCCACGAGTGGAGAAGAGAGAGACTCTGCTCGAGTGAGCATTCTGTCTCAGTAAGCACGCAGCTCACTGCCCTTCTGTGGCAGATCCAAGTGCAATGGAGAGAGAGCATGCAGGCACAATGCCAGCATGAGATCAGTCAGACTGATTGCTTATTTCCTGACTCCACTGTTTATCTATCTGAGGCTCGCTGAGAGAGGAGAAACGGTCGGGCGAGGCTGTTTTCTGTGAAAGACGGTCCGCGAATGGGAAAGAGCGAGATTCATGCTCTAGAGAGCATTTCATCTCAGTAAGCGCACTTACATTTGTGTTTGTTTGTACAGTATGTTTGTGTTCGTTGTTTACGTTTGTATGTTTGTTTGTACAGTATGTTTGTGTTTGTTGTTTACGTTTGTAGGTTTGTTTGTACAGTATGTTTGTGTTTCTGTGTATGTTTGTGTTTCTGTGTATGTTTTACGTGTATGTTTGTGTACTTGTTTGAGTTTGGATGTATATTTGTGTTTGTTTGTAAGTTTTAGTCAGTATGTTTGAGTTTGTTTGCATGCATGTTCATGTTTTCTGTATGTTTACATTTGTGTGTGTGTGTTTGTGATTGTATGTTTGTGTTTGTGTACTTGTTTGCATTTGCAGTGTATGTTTGTGTTGAGGCTTGAAAAATCAAGGTGTGAATAAAAATAATAAATGTAACTAAAATAAACTAAATTAACTCAAATTAAACAACATTTTCCTACAGCATAGACTGTCTTGTTAAAAACAATCACCCCCTGACCCACCCCTATTTATTTCACTTTGTTGTTATTGCCTTTTCTCTATCTATCTATCTAAGATCATCCTGAACTGTTGTAAAAACTAAATTCATTAGTTCGCAAATTAATTACAAACCCAGAAAACCTTAAGATGTTTTACAACCTTTTCAAAAATACAGTACACTGATATGGTCGCATCAGTAATCACACAACCCCAGACACCCTGCACCGTTCTCGTTTCGATGCACTACGTGAGACGAAATATTTAGCCTTTCGTGTAATGTTGTAAAAGTTTAGACATTCTAGGTCTATTTCAACTGATAACAAGTCTTATGGCAAGAAAATCCTATCTTGATTTTACCACTTTCATTCCTGTTTCATATTTGTATGCGTATACGGGTGTTTTAACTACGGAAGCCCTGAACCGCATGGTGGAGAAAAAAAAAAAGGAAACTTATCTCGTTATTTCGACATATTAACTCGTTATTTCGACATATTAAATCGTTATTTCGACATAATAACTCGTTATTTCGACTTAAGTCGTTATTTCGACTTATTATGCCGTTATTTCGACATAACAAGTCGTTATTTCGACATAACTCGTTATTTCGACTTAAGTCGTTATTTCGACTTATTAAGTCGTTATTTCGACATAATAAGTCGTTATTTCGACTTATTAAGTCATTATTTCGACTTAAGTCGTTATTTCGACATAAGTCGTTATTTCGACTTATTAAGTCGTTATTTCGACATAATAACTTGTTATTTCGACATAATAACTCGTTATTTCGACTTATTAAGTCGTTATTTCGACATAATAACTCGTTATTTCGACTTATTAAGTCGTTATTTCGACATAAGTCGTTATTTCGACTTAAGTCGTTATTTCGACATAATAGTGTTATTTTCGACATAATAACTCGTTATTTCAACTTATTAAGTCGTTATTTCGACATTTATTAAGTCGTTATTTCGACATAATAACTCGTTATTTCGACATAACTCGTTATTTCGACTTATTAAGTCGTTATTTTGACATAATAACTCGTTATTTCGACTTTTTAAGTCGTTATTTCGACATAAGTGTCATTATGTTAAGGCTTGTGTTAAGTTCAGTATGAACGACTAGAGGGCATAATAAGACCGAGAATCAAAGAACCCATTGTAGTTATGTTGACCTTAAGCACTTTTACAAGTTGGTGCTCCAATTTCTCAGAGGTTTTGTGCTAATTGCCAGTATTGCTCTTTCATCCCACCTTATCCACATTTTTATCTGTTTGATTTGCTTTATTTGTTAACTTTATTATTTTTTCTTAAATATTTTGCTTCATGTGCTTGAGCTTTATTGTCCCGATCAGAAATTCTGTTGCTTGCACTGTGTTAGCCTACGACTACTACAGGTTCCACTACTGTGGATATTATTATTATTATTGTATCTGTTATTGTTGTTGCTGTCCTTGATAAGAGCAGACGATTTGGCAAAACGAGTGTGGTCGTACGAATTCGTACGAATAAACCACCTCGTAAAATGTGTAAGTATTGATTTTGGATCTCTTAAAATATGTACGAATTGCCGTGAGATCGGGTTGGTAATCCTCAAATTGTGTGCTAAATCCGCTCACTGCACCAGTGCTAATAATAATAATAAATATAAATAAAATAATCTTATATTTTCACGGCTGCTGCATGTTACTGAAAAAACAGAAATTACTGTATTCATAACCAGGGCCGGATTAAGACCAAATTGGGTCTGATGCTGCAGGCCAAAAAGGGCCTATTATTTCTCGGCATTTGTGCATGTGCGTTTTTTACGGCTGAACATACACGCGCACTCAGACCGACCAAGAAGTGACGCAACCAGCCAGCCTTTATTAAACATGAATAATAATAACGACTTATTATTGTAACAACTCGAGATTAACATCAAGCTATGTAATATCAACATTAAAAAGCAACTGTCTGAAAAATTAAACAATCTAAACCAGATAAACTTATAAGCATATAACTCTTACTACTGCGCTAGCTGCTTACAGCCTATTGCAAGAGCGTATTCTTCGATCGTTTCAGTGAAGTCAAGGCTGCGCAGCAGCTCATGCTCAATGCTCATAAGCTTAACCTTTCCTGCCCACTTGAAGACCGCAGCTCTCCTTTGACTATTCCCAACTTTGAAAAGCTCCGCTCGCCGGAGGCATTGGACACCATCATGCACAGATAGATACGCAACCCAATTTTGACGTTTGGAAATGTCTGAGAAAAATTCAACGATGACCAAAAGCTTGTAAAAGCTCTGCTGATTCATTCACAGTCACCGGTTTCTGAGTGCGCATAAATGCAGCAAACTGTATCAGTTAATTTTGACCGATTAATAATCAATTAAACGGTTTAAAAAGGTTTGCTGAATGGTTAAAATACGCTACGCGTATAAAAAAAAAGATTATTATTTAATTCAGAAATAGACCTAATGCAGACACAAAATATTAACAAATATTAGGCTAATAAACACTGTAAACTAGGCTATTTAGTTCCCCTCAGTCCACAACAAATCCTTTCAATTAACAGTATTTAGAAAATAACAAGAATTAAAAATATAAAAAGCTATAGCAATATTAATGACAAGCCAAAAACAAATTAATTTAGGCTAAAACGAAACTGAAACCACAAAATCAAATATTTTCGTATATGCGATGTATTTGAATGTCAAATTATTATTTATAATGTACTTCACTCACGTTCCAATATCCACGTAAAACTAAATGTTTTGCATAGGCCCAACATCATGATTTTAATATTTAAACTGAGTAGTGTGTGTGTGTGTGTGTGTGTGTGTGTGTGTGTGTGTGTGTGTGTGTGTTTTTTTCCTTCATGTATAAGACTGACTGTATTTTATTATGATAAACAGGCTGCATTGTCAACTGTGTGTATGCATGCTGCACGGCTTGCAATCACTTGATTTTTTTAGGACTCCTTTTAGTCATAAATATAATCCGAATTGTAAAAGGTTTGCCTTTATTTTGTGTACATTCACAATAAAAACTAATCTCTGTGATTTTTGTAAAATAAGCCGAAAGAAAAATAGGAAGTCGCTTTCTGCCGACTTCATTTCGAGCAGCACAAAAATGAAACGAAACTCAACTACTCTTTGTACAGTTTTTCTTTCATTTTCTTAATTTATGATTTAGTAAAAAAAATATATTTCTGGTGTAGGCCTATTTATTCGTTATATTTATATAGGCCTATATATAGCCTAACTTTATGTTTTTTTTTCTGTTAGTATTTTTAATGGGTCACAGACACCTTTCTAATTTAATTCAATTCTAATTTAAGATAATCTTTTTGGTTAATGGTTAATAATCGGTCGGTTAGGGGAAAAAAATAATGAAATTAAAATCCCTAGTTACGTCAGTAACATCACGGTGCAAAAAAATATAGAATAATAGCAACCGTATAATAAGTAATGCTGTTTGTGCGTCCGAAAGTCGGACTCCAAATTTCATTATAAGAATTATTTTGAGGTTAATATAGCAAAGGAGGAAAACTGTTCAGCTTCCGGGAAATTCTCGTCCATTTTCATCTGGGTCTGGGCCTAATGCTGCAGCATCAATAGCACCCACCTTAATCCGGCCCTGTTCATAACCAATACAACTCCATTTGAATTTTTCTTTAGCCTGTGATCAACAACATGGAATAAAATGATACTACTAATTTTTAGCCTTCCCATTTTTTTTTAAAATTTTTTTATTTTTTTTTTACATCATAAATGATTTTTAGCCTTCTCATTTTTTTTTAAAATTTTTTTAATATTTATAACAATATTTATAATAAAATACTATAAAAACTATTTAAATTATAGACTATAGCCTACTTTGGAATTATGAACTGAATTCCACGAATCCATGGAATAGAGTGATGGTGTGACAACATTACAGATAATGAGTTCAGACGGGAAAAACCTCTTGTTTGTTTCATATGAATTACATAGGGCTAAACATAAAATTAATATTATTATTTTTCTATTTAAATTGTTTATTTTAAAAGTAGACATGCCCTTTTATAGACATGGTTGGTCTGTGATGCATGAGCCTGGTTCATTTCTGACGTTTTAGAAAGAAGTTCATGTAGACCGAGATGGCAGAAAGCACATCCTGTTGAGTTTTGTTATGTTTTCATGTTGTTGAGGGTGTCTTCCGACCAAAAATGACGGAGCTGAAGCTCTTTCCTCTGTTATCGGGATGGAGAGTGTGTGGATCGGGATCCGCCGATCGGAGAAGTGCAGCAGACTCTACAAGATATAGCGTGGATAGTGCTGCAGTTTGCTGTAATATAGGAAATGAAAACATGTTACCTTTGAGGTTTTCTTAAAACAGGCCATAGAATAAAATTAGTAGGCTAAAAATCAGTAGACTAGCCTATCATATTTCCATGTCGTTGTAGATCACATACAGTAAAATTAAAATGTCAGTAAATATAAATTAATTTCCGTTTTTGGCAATAAACATGCAGCAGTCGTGAAAACAATATATAGGCCTATAAAGAGAGAGAGAGAGAGAGAGAGAGAGAGAGAGAGAGTTTCTCTCTCTCTTTCTCTCTCTCTCTCTCTCTCTATATAGCTATATTACATTTTATTTTAATTTAATTTATTTATTTTTTAAATCTTGCAAGCACCGCAAGCAAAGAATCCGCGGGATTAATCGGGAACTCGGCTCGTCTGCCGCTTCTCTCCTGTTGAAAATGAACTGAGCTCGCGGTTGCCGCTTGTCGGTGCAGTAGCTACAGAAGGGATGGGAAAGGGGCGTTTCACCGTTGCCGCCCACACATTCAAACAAATATTAAAGCATAATCTTTTTTTACCCAAAATCAAAAATACGAAAAAATCCAGCTAAAAATTTAGTTTTACGTTTCTTAAACAAAACGGAAACACGAAAATCAAACCGTTTCTCATTTCTCTTTATTTCTTTTTAAGTACAAAATCAAATGACCAAAAAGATACACGGACCGAAAATCTACTTGAGTAAAAGCATGTTCACATCCGAAACATAATTAATTGAGTTGTACATACATGTTTCATTTTTGTAAATTCAAAGACCTGCCATGTTTCATCTTTTTTTTTTCAGTGTAGGTTTCATAATCGTCTGCTCTTATCACGGACAGCAACCAACAATAACAGATTAAAATAATAATAATAATATGCCACAGTATTGGAACCTGTAGTAGTCGTAGGCTAACACAGTGCAAGCCAAGTTGATTAACAACAGAATTTCTGATCCGGGACAAATAAAGGTCAAGCACATGAAGCAAAATATTTCAGAACAAATATAATATGATTGTTGTTAAAGTTGTAACAATAAGCAAATCAAACAGATTAAAGGTGCGGTGGGGATTAAAGAGCAATACTTGGCAATTAGCACAAAACCCTCTAGGAACTGGAGCACAAACTTGTAAAGTGCTTTAGGTCCAACATAACTAAAATGCGTTCTTTGAGATTCTCGGCTCCTATTCGCCCCTCTAAGTGGCTCAATCACTTGGAACTTAACAACACGCCTTAACTATGAGACTCTAGTCGAAATACGACTTAAGTCCCGAAACTCAACGAGTTATTATGGTCGAACCTTTATTGTCCCGATTAATAATTCTGTTGTTAATCAAGCTTGCACTGTGTTAGCCTACACCTACTAACAGGTTCCACTACTGTGGATATTATTATATATTATTGTATCTGTTTTGTTGTTGCTGTCCTTGATAAGAGCAGACGATTTGGCTAAAAACGAGTGTGGGTCGTACGAATTCGTACGAATTAACCACCTCGTAAATATGTACGAATTGCCGTGTTAACGGGTTGTTAATCCTGCAGATTATTTTGCTAGCGGTGCTTACAAGATAAAAAAAATAGCTAATAATAGAATAATAAAAATAAATAAAATAATAAAAATAAATAACAGAATCTTCTCATTTTCACGGCTGCTGCATGTTACTGACAAAAACAGAAATTACTGTAATCATAACCAGGGCCGTATTAAGACCAATTGGGTCTGATGCTGCAGGCCAAAAGGGCCTATTATTTTCTCGGCATTTTGTGCATGTGCGTTCGACACTCAACATACACGCGCACTCAGACCGACCAAGAAGTGACCAACCAGCCAGCCTTTATTAAACATGAATAATAATAACGACTTATTATTGTAACACCCGAGATTAACATCAAGCTATGTAATATCACATTAAAAAGCAACTGTCCTGAAAAATTAAACAATCTAAACCAGATAAACTTATAAGCATATAACTCTTACTACTGCGCTAGCTGCTTACAGCCTATTGCAAGCGCGTATTCTTCGATCGTTTCAGTGAAGTCAAGGCTTCGCAGCAAGCTCATGCTCAATGCTCATAAGCTTAACGCTTTCCTGCCCCATTGAAGACCGCAGCTCTCCTTTGACTATTCCCAACTTTGAAAAGCTCCGCTCGCCTGAGGCATTGGACACCATCATGCACAGATAGATGCGCAACCCAATTTCGACGTTTGGAAATGTCTGGAGAAAAATTCAACGATGACAAAAGCTTGTAAAAGCTCTGCTGATTCATTCACAGTCACCGGTTTCTGAGTGCGCATAAATGCAGCAAACTGTATCAGTTAATTTTGACCGATTATAAATCAATTAAACACTTTTAAAAAGGTTTGCTGAATGTTTAAAATACCTACACGTATAAAAAAAGATTATTATTTAATTGCAGACAATAGACCTAATTCAGACACAAAATATGAACAAATATAGGCTAATAAACACTGTAACTAGGCTATTTAGTTCCCCTCAGTCCACACAAATCCTTTCAATTAACAGAAAATATATAGAAAATAACAAGAATTAAAAATATAAAAAGCTATAGCAATATTAATGACAAGCCAAAAACAAATTAATTAGGCTAAAACGAAACTGAAACCACAAAATCAAATATTTTTCGTATATGCGATGTATTTTGAATGTCAAATTATTATTTATAATGTACTTCACTCACGTTCCAATATCCACGTAAAAACTAAATGTTTTTGCATAGGCCCAACATCATGATTTTAATATTTAAACTGAGTAGTGTGTGGTGTTGTGTGTGTGTGTGTGTGTGTGTGTGTGTGTGTGTGTGTTTTTCCTTCATGTATAAGACTGACTGTATTTTATTATGATAAACAGGCTGCATTGTCAACTGTGTGTATGCATGCTGCACGGCTGCAATCACTTGATTTTTTAGGACTCCTTTTAGTCATAAATATAATCCGAATTGTAAAAGGTTTGCCTTTATTTGTGTACATTCACAATAACAAAAAACTAATCTCTGTGATTTTGTAAAATAAGCCTACAAAGTAAAATAGGAAGTCGCTTTCTGCCGACTTCATTTCGAGCAGCACAAAAATGAAACGAACTCCACTACTCTTTGCACAGTGTTTCATTTCATTTTCTTAATTTATGATTTAGTAAAAAAAAATATATTTCTGGTGTAGGCCTCTTTTTTCGTTATATTTATATAGGCCTATATATAGCCTAACTTTATGTTTTTTCTGTTAGTATTTTTAATGGGTCACAGACACCTTTCTAATTTAATTCAATTCTAATTTAAGATAATCTTTTTGGTTAATGGTTAATAATCGGTCGGTCCGGTTATTAGGAAAAAAATAATGAAATTAAAATCCCTAGTTAAGTCAGTAACATCACGGTGCTAAAAAAAAATATAGAATAATAGCAACCGTATAATAAGTAATGCTGTTTGTGCGTCCGAAAGTCGGACCCCAAATTTCATTATAAGAATTATTTTGAGGTTTAATATAGCAAAGGAAAACTGTTCAGCTTCCGGGAAATTCTCGTCCATTTTCATCTGGGTCCTGGGCATAATGCTGCAGCATCAATAGCACCCACCTTAATCCGGCCCTGTTCATAACCAATACAACTCCATTCGAATTTTTCTTTAGCCTGTGATCAACAACATGGAATAAAATGATACTACTAATTTTTAGCCTTCTCATTTTTTTATTTTTTTTATTTTTTTTACATCATAACACAGTTTCATGGGAAAAACCCAACACTACATAAATAGGCTATATTTATAACAATATTTATAATAAAATACTATAAAAACTATTTAAATTATAGACTATAGCCTACTTTGGAATTATGAACTGAATTCACGAATTCCATGGAATAGAGTGATGGTGTGACAACATTACAGATAATGAGTTCAGACGGGAAAAACCTCTTGTTTGTTTCATATGAATTTACAATAGGGCTAAACATAAAATTAATATTATTATTTTTCTATTTAAATTGTTTATTTTAAAAGTAGACATGTCCTTTTATAGACATGGTTTTGGTCTGTGATGCATGAGCCTGGTTCATTTCTGACGTTTTAGAAAGAAGTTCATGTAGACCGAGATGGCAGAAAGCACATCCTGTTGAGTTTTGTTATGTTTTCATGTTGTTGAGGGTGTCTTCCGACCAAAAATGACGGAGCTGAAGCTCTTTCCTCTGTTATCGGGATGGAGAGTGTGGATCGGGATCCGCCGATCGGAGAAGTGCAGCAGACTCTACAAGATATAGCCTAGCTACTGCTGCAGTTGCTGTAATAGTAAATGAAAACATGTTACCTTTGAGGTTTTTCTTAAACAGGCATAGAATAAAATTAGTAGGCTAAAAATCAGTAGACTAGCCTATCATATTTCATGTCGTTGTATATCACATACAGTAAAATTAAAATGTCAGTAAATAAATTAATTTCCGTTTTGGCAATAACATGCAGCAGTCGTGAAAACAATATATTAGCTATTTATTTAAGAGAGAGAGAGGCCTATAAAGAGAGAGAGAGAGAGAGAGTCTCTCTCTCTCTCTCTCTCTATATATATAGCTATATTACATTTTATTTTTTAATTTTATTTTATTTATTTTTTAAATCTTGCAAGCACCGCAAGCAAAGAATCCGCCGATTAATGAACTCGGCTCGTCTGCCGCTTCTCTCCTGTTGAAAATGAACTGAGCTCGCGGTTGCCGCGTGTCGGTGCAGTAGCTACAGAAGGGATGAAAGGGGCGTTTCACCGCCGCCCACACATTCAAACAAATATTAAAGCATAATCTATTTTTTACCCAAAATCAAAAATACGAAAAATCCAGCTAAAATTTAGTTTTACATTTCTTAAACAAAACGGAAAAACGAAAATCAAACCATTTCTCATTTCTCTTTATTTCTTTTTAAGTACAAAATCAAATGACCAAAAGATACACGGACCTGAAATCTACTTGATTAAAGCATGTTCACATCCGAAACATAATTAATTGAGTTGTACATACATGTTTCATTTTTGTAAATTCAAAGACCTGCCATGTTCATTTTTTTTCAGTGTAGGTTTCATAATCGTCTGCTCTTATCACGGACAGCAACAACAATAACAGATAAAATAATAATAATAATAGCCACAGTAGTGGAACCTGTAGTAGTCGTAGGCTAACACAGTGCAAGCCAAGTTGATTAAAACAGAATTTCTGATCGGGACAATAAAGGTCAAGCACATGAAGCAAAATATTTAAGAAAAAATAATAAAGTTAACAAATAAAGCAAATCAAACAGATAAAAATGTGGATGAAAGAGCAATACTGGCAATTAGCACAAAACCTCTGAGAAATTGGAACACCAACTTGTAAAAGTGCTTAAGGTCAACATAACTACAATGTGTTCTTTGATTCAGGGCCTTATTCTGCCCTCTAGTGGCTCATACTGAACTTAACACAAGCCTTAACATAATGAGACTTATGTCGTAATAACGACTTAATAAGTCGAAATAATGAGTTATTATGTCGAAATAACGACTTAATAAATCGAAATAACAAGTTATGTCGAAATAACGACTAAATAAGTCGAAATAACGAGTTATTATGTTGAAATAACGACTTAATAAGTCAAAATAATGACTTATGTCGAAATAACGAGATATTATGTCGAAATAACGACTTAAGTCGAAATGACTTAATAAGTCGAAATAACGAGTTATTATGTCGAAATAACGAGTTATTATGTCGAAATAACGACTTAAGTCGAAATAACGAGTTATTATGTTGAAATAATGACTTAAGTCGAAATAACGAGTTATTATGTTGAAATAACGACTTATTATGTCAAAATAACGACTTAAGTCGAAATAACGACTTAAGTCGAAATAACGAGATAAGTTTCCTTTTTTTATTTCTCCACCATGCGGTTCAGGGCTTCCGTATTTAACTGATATAGCATGCTAGAAGTTAAGATTGACAAAATAAAAGACTAATTAAAGAAATTAGACTACTAAATTAAACATGAATAACTAAATAAAAATTTTGTGTAATGTTGTAAAAGTTTAGACGTTGTACGTCTATTTCAACTGATAACAAATCTTATGGCAAGAAAATCAAAGAGAAATACTGATTTTATCACGCAGTATACATTTGCTTTCATTCCAGTTAGATAAGACAAAATAAAAGACAGATTAAAGGATTTAGGCTACTAAATTAATTGTGAGTAACTAAATAAAACAAAACAAAACAAACAAAATTTTTCCTGTGGCTTAGCGTTAATTGTTTAGAAGACAACTTGTGTTATCTAATTTTAACGTAAAAAATGCTGGTCTAATGTTAAAAACAGGTAGAATGTTTTCATCAATTAAGAAATTATGTCGATTTATTAAAAACATTTAATTCTTTTAACATACATTTAAATCTATCTTTGCGGCCTCCGGTATTAGGGGCGGTTAGTGGGTGTGGTTTGAGTGGGACCGGACGTAAGCATTCTGAGCTTTGACAGCAGCGTGTGAGGATGTATCAGCGTAAGCTTTTCAGGTCTATTTTCTATTGTTTAACTTTCTGTCAGTAACAGAGTCAAGATTTTTAAAATGGTAGTTAATGGTCGAGTACAAAATAGATTTTGAAAAGTATCTTGTGCTATCAAAATGCTAACTTTCCTGATTTGAAACATTGAAAACCTACCGTTTGCTTAACATCCGCTTCTGACAGTTTTTTTGTTTAGATCGAGGTAAGATAAGTAAACATTTATTATTTTCTTTTCTAACTGGTAACAAATTCTAACTTTTAAAAATTGTATCTGAAAGGATACTTTTTTGTTTTAAAATATGGTAAGTCAAGATTTTTTCTTTTATTTTCTAACTGGTAACAAACTAAATAGTTTTTAAATTGTAATGTTACAAGATTTTGACTGCCACGAGAATGTTTAACAAATGTATCTGGAAGGACACTTTTTTTTGTTTTAGATCAGGGTAAGATACAAATACTGCAAACCTCTGTATTTTTCTTTTCTTTTCTAACTGGTAACAAACTCTAAATAGTTTTTAAATTCGTAATGTTACAAGATTTTGACTCTCACGTACTGTTCAACGAACGTATCTGATACTTTTTTGTTTGTTTGTTTTAGATAGATAACCAGTAGCCTAATTTTCTTTTTATTTAATTTGTAACAAACTATAAATAGTTTTTAAATTGTAATGTTACAAGCTTTGACTCTCACATACTGTTTAACGAACGTATCTGATACTTTTTTGTTTGTTTGTTTTAATCAGATAATCAGTAACCTAGTTTTCTTTTTATTTAATTTGTAACAAACTCTAACTAGTTTTTAAATTGTTTTAACAATGCTTAAATACATACCTTGACACGTTTTTACTCTTTTCGGGGGGAAAAAAATGGTCATTACATTGTTTCTCTTTCGTGTATGTTTTAACCTTTTTCTTGAAATGCATTGTGTATGTAAAAACCTTAATAAAAACTTCCCTTATCCCGTTTAACAATCATACCACGTTTTCACATTTTAAAGTTTAAAGCACATAGTTTTGAACAGTTTTCAACGGCCCACACACAAAAAACACTTTCCAAAACAGTCGTAAATTCATCCAGATTATTGGAATGGATAAACAGATGGTCACAGACGGGTGGGGGCTGTACAGGAACAGGTGTCCAAACAGATGTCCAGTAGGGTGGGAGGGAGGGAGGGAGGGTGGGAGGAGGAATTTTTATGACCCTCATCAATCAAAGTTTTTGCAACGAAGCATACTATACTCTCTCTGTGTTCTTTGAAGAAAGTCATACACATCTGTAAGTAACAAAGTCTAGATTTTTAAAATTGTAGTTAATGGTAGAGTACAAAATAGATTTTGACAAGTATCTTGTGCTATCAAAATGCTAACTTTCCTGATTTGAAACATTGAAGAACTACCATTTGCTTAACGTCCGCTTCTGACACTTTTTTTGTTTAGATCGAGGTAAGATAAGTAAACAGTTATTATTTTCTTTTCTAACTGGTAACAAATTCTAACTTTTAAAAATTGTATCTGGAAGGATACTTTTTTTGTTTTAAAATATGGTAAGTCAAGATTTTTTCTTTTATTTTCTAACTGGTAACAAACTAAATAGTTTTTAAATTGTAATGTTACAAGATTTTGACTGCCACGAAAATGTTTAACAAATGTATCTGGAAGGACACTTTTTTTTGTATTAGATCAGGGTAAGATACAAATACTGCAAACCTTGGCAGGTGGGGGCTGTTCAGGAACAGGTGTCCAAACACATGTCCAGTAGGGTGGGAGGGAGGATAAGGGGTGGAATTTTTATGACCCTCATCAATCAAAGTTTTTGCGACAAAGCATACTATACTCTCTCTGTGTTCTTTGAAGAAAGTCATACACATCTGTAAGTAACAAAGTCTAGATTTTTAAAATTGTAGTTAATGGTAGAGTACAAAATAGATTTTGACAAGTATCTTGTGCTATCAAAATGCTAACTTTCCTGATTTGAAACATTGAAAAACTACCGTTTGCTTAATGTCCACTTCTGACACTTTTTTTGTTTAGATCGAGGTAAGATAAGTAAACATTTATTATTTTCTTTTCTAACTGGTAACAAATTCTAACTTTTAAAAATTGTACCTGGAAGGATACTTTTTTGTTTTAAAATATGGTAAGTCAAGATTTTTTATTTTATTTTCTAACTGGTAACAAACTAAATAGTTTTTAAATTGTAATGTTACAAGATTTTGACTGCCACGAGAATGTTTAACAAATGTATCTGGAAGGACACTTTTTTGTTTTAGATCAGGGTAAGATACAAATACTGCAAACCTTGACGGGTGGGGGCTGTACAGGAACAGGTGTCCAAACAGATGTCCAGTAGGGTGGGAGGAGGAATTTTTATGACCCTCATCAATCAAAGTTTTTGCGACGAAGCATACTATACTCTCTCTGTGTTCTTTGAAGAAAGTCATACACATCTATTGCATAAGGAAGAGATTTACAATGGAGAATTGTTCATGGTGTTATTGCAGTTAATGCTTTTACTTATTTAAATCCTGGAAGTACCAGTAAGTGTCCTTTTTTCATGCATTATTAAGCTGTGACCTAAACTACTGTTCCCTTTCGATACTAAACTTGTACTGCGTTCTGCTAGATGCATATCGGAAAAAGCCTTTTTTCTCCTGAACTTAAGCCTTTTTCATTCACGCAGTGAAAATGCTCAGCCAGTGGTTCGTTCAGTGTATTAAAAAATTAACCAATGGCTAAGCGGGCGTTCGCCACAGGATTCTCAGATTTCTTCTCCGCTACAGCGACGCAGCAGTTCTGGTCTGTTTCCCCTGCCGGCATCCAGTGACTCTGAAAGAGCTTATTTCTAGCAAGTAAACCCTAAAAGAGCAAATTCTAGTAATGTTGTTGCAAATGTTGCGCTGCGAGTGTGGCCCATGCAGGGAAACCTGCACGATGCAGAAGAGCCATGAGTACGTCATCTGTCTGGGCAGACCCCACGTAGATAATGCTCACTCACTGAGATGGAATGCTCACTCGAGCATGAGTCTCGCTCTTCTCCATTCGTGGACTGCCTCCACTGGAGGCAGCACCGCTCTCCCGTTTCTCCTCTCTCTGCGAGCATTGGAGAGAGAAACAGCAGAGTCAGGGAGCTAAGCAACTGGGTCTGAGCCATCGCATGCCAGCACTGTACCCATGTGCTCACTCTGCCCGTTGCACTTGGATCTGCCGCAGAAGGGCAGTTAGACATACAAATGCATACTATACAAACAAACCTACAAACTAAAACTTACAAACAAACACAAATATACACCCCAAACTCAAACAAGTACACAAACATACAAACAAACAAACTAGGGCACAAACACAAACATACACGTAAAAACAAACACTCACACAAACACACACAAACATACACAGAAACACAAACATACTGTACAAACAAACATACAAACGTAAACAACAAACATACAAATGCAAACATACTGTACAAACAAACACACAAACTAAAACTTACAAACAAACACAAATATACAAACTCAAACAAGTACACACACACACACGCACACGCACACACACAAAAACTAGATCACAAACATGCACGCAAAAACAAACACAGACAAACATACACAGAAACATAAACATACTGTACAAACAAACATAGAAACGTAAACAACAAACATATACAGAAACAAAAACATACTGTACAAACAAACATACAAATGTAAACAACAAACATAAACATACTGTACAAACAAACACAAACATAAACAACAAACATACAAACACAAACATATTGTACAAACAAACATACAAACGTAAACAACAAACATAAAGATACAAACACAAAAAGACCTATAATAGATTGAAAATGAGTTGTCATAAGGTTCTTTGCAACAAAAAGTGTTTCTTATACAAGTTGCTACAATTTTTTTTACAACAGATTAGACTTTCTTTCTCACTTTACAAATGTTGTTAACCATGCTGTTTAAATGCAACATATTTATTTTTCACACTATGTTTTATTTTATTAAAATAAAAACATTTGGGTCTTTATAGATTTATTTTACTAAGATTTGATCAAATAATTGATAGAAGAAATAATTCTAATAATCAATAAGTCCAATTTATCAACCCCCACCTGATGTGTCTGATGGTTTGTTATGACATAAATATCTTACTGATACAGATGTGTTAAGATGTCAAGTATCTGTAAAAATAGTTTAAAAAGTAATCTTTTTTACCTTTCATGTAGGATTCATGTCCACACTCAAGTGTTTTTAGTAAGAATCCTGAGACAAATGAAAATAGATGTGTGAAAGACTTTTCTCTTTAAGATATTTTTATTGACAGACTAAAAGCTTTAGATTGTTTAAAACAATTTATTTTATGCATTTCTCTTGAATATGTATACAGTAACTGGTGAGTACATGAAGCAGAATATATACATTACCTCATAAATGCATTGTGGTTCTACCATATTAATCAATAAAAAAGACTAAATTTACATATCATATCTTACTTTCTTTTCAAAACACAATAAACATTCTTATGATTTCTTAAATGTGAACAACCGATTTTGTTGGAAATTAAAAATAAATAAATAAATAAATAAATAAAAACAGTGTTATGTTTCTTAGTTAGAATGCTTATAGTTTGTAGTAAAATCACATATTTAAGGTAAAACATTTTTCTTTCAAACACTCTCATGCACCCACGCAGCTTTCACAGACACCCCTCACAAACTGCCAACTAGGTCCTTAAGTTTGTTTTAACATTTAGCTGTAGCTGAGACCCTGATGGAAATATTTTATGCACTGTTTTGGGGAGGTTACTATGGAATTGTAATAGGTTATAGATTACAAGTTATCCTATTTAAAATATAAAAGGTAGTGTAACTATTTCAATTTCTTTAAAAAAGTAATGTAACTGATTACATTTTATTACATTTCTAAATATGTAATGTTTTCAACCGTTAATCTTTTGAAACATATAAACCGGCCAGGGTTAACATTACAGTAGGACTCAACAGCTAATGACTGTCAGACTTTCAAAATCCTTCATCACTTAAATTAGGATTGTAATAATTTCATTTTAAAGCACAACCACCACAAAATCAGATTTGCTTGGAGATTGTTCTGAGATTAAATACATATTTAAAAACACAACAAGATAGTTTAATAGCTATGATACTGTTTTTGAAATCAAGTTTTTGCATAGCCCGGCATCTAACAACAGGTTGGTAAAACAGTTAAACTTAAAAAAGAAATATACATCACCCAAATAGGGAATAAGCATGTGTCCTTAACTCCTGAAACATCTGTGTCTCATATTTTAGAGCAGTCAATGCGGTTTATGAAATATATCAATTAAATCTGTATGTGTGTAAAAAAAAAAAAATTCAGATGTTACCCCTCTGTAATCGTTAACATTCATAATTAACTGCAATTTAATTATTTTTTTCTTAGTAACTCTAACTGATTACAATTACATTTTTGTAATTAAATTACATAATTTAGCTATATGTAACTAGTTGCTCCCTAACACTGTTTATGTATTCTTACAATAATAGATGGTGAAAGAGTTCATTAACCTCTTTAACGTTAAAAATGCGGACAATATCACTTAACACTAGTTTGGCAAACAAGGGTTTGCTCATAAAACAAGCCAGACCCGACTTGAAGCATCGTAACAAGTACAGCCATTGCAGAAATTTATTATAGAGATGCAGTAAGATAAAATTCTGGATGCGTGATTGACCGACTTATCACATGTTTAGCATATTATTACAATACCCTGCTTACCTAGTTTATGATGAAATATAGGCATGAGCTAACAGTCTGTAAAAATACCGGTCATGCTCAACATGCAGAACATGTTAAAATACATTGTGTATACACTCACTAATCAAAGAGTGACAGCTTTTTTAGTGGTAATGAGCACTCTTTGCAAGCTTTCTAGTCTATGATCCATTTAAAATGTAGAACTTTGTTTTTCAGCCAAGCACACGTTGCAAAGTTTTGGGAATGACATCTGCATATTTATGTGGGATACACTCTCGAAGTAGCAGTGATTGACACAATGATGACCAAAGCAATAGACGGGAGAAAATATGTGAAAATGGGCATTAAGACTAGAGCACCCTCACTAATTTTAGAAGCACCCTCAGTGATTATTTCTGGAACCTGGTTAATACGCTTTTATTGCAAAACTATATACAAAAACAACAAAATACAAATGCACTTAATAAAACAATTGAATAAATTTATATTTATAAGTTAAGCACTTAAACTAAAATAAGTAGGCTATTAATAAAATAAATAACTAGAGAAGGCTGACTATAATCAGCTTGCTTCCATTTAATGAGATAAGCCTACTCCTCATCTGAATTAGAAAAAAAGCGCTTCTAGTCTTCAAGAAGGGAAGAACGTTTGAGCATACATGTAATCTCTGAGCAAAAGCAGAGCCAATTCATAAAAGAACAATGTATATTTAAAAGCACACATCCAGTTTTGTGTGAGTGAAGGAAATCCACTTGTGAGTGGAGATTCGTGCTCGCGCATTACATGGATCACGTAACATTATGTGCTCTCGATATCTGTCAAATATCACACTATAGAAACCACCTTAAATTAAGTATAAAGAGGAGAAGAAAGCGGCCCTAGGCAGCTACACATGCCAGGATCCGCCACTGCCAGATGCAGTTAGAAATTTACTAAAAACAAGTCTATCGCAAGACATCTGGTGGGGGGGGCAATCTTGTATCTTATATCTGATATAAACTAGGATAATATAATGATGTTAAGTAAATGTCTCGAATGAAGACGAGGTTTAAAGCAATATTTTAATAAACAAATTCACAGAAATATTGACTTGTATGAACAAAGAGGCCTGCTAACATGACAGCAAAAACTAGGAAACAAAACATATAAGGCCATAAGCGTAAGGCCAAACAATTACAATTAGGTGGGAAAATAAGATAAGAATGGTGAAACTGCGGTAAACAAATTCAAACAGAAAGAGCTAACAAAGTCATGGAGACATGTTGTTCTGGTTTCAAAGTGTAACGCTATGAAAAACTCTGCGGTTTATATCTCACAACTCTAGCAATTTTAGGTGTACTTAGCAGGTATATTGTGTTGTTAGGGTATATTGTACTTATTGTCATTATGAATATTTGTACTCTTATTTTCATTTCAGCATTTTATTGAACACTGTTACATAAATTGTCTTAGTGTCTTTCAGTGGAATATTTTATTAAAAGATGATGCGTTGGACTGTTTGAGTGACACTCTCGTCTGTCACATTTACTGTCACATTTAAGTTTTCACCGCTTACATGCACCCAAATACCTGAAACCTGTAACTCTATCGTAAATAGTTAAAAATACAAATAAACTTAATGCCCGAAACTTTTGTAACTGACTAAAAACTGATATTTAAGCTAAACAAACAACAAAGGATCGGTGCATAAAACTGCGACTTTTGTTTTCATTAACTTAAATGAACAAAAGACAATAATCACCAATGTGTTCACACAGTTAACTTTTTTTAAATGTTTCACTGATATAAAATGACCCTTGAGTTTTTAGAAAAATATATGTATACTGATATAACAGCGAGATGACTAAAGGAGCCGATGAATCGGTTCATTGAATCAGTTCATTCAACCGAACTGTCCAAATGAATCGTTTTGCAGAAGTGAATCCGACTTTACATCACTAAGACGGATCACAAAAAAAGGGGGGTTTGTAACATCACAACATGGAAGGAGCGTATACTTCACAAAAAGTGTGGAAATGTGAGTCTTTTTATATAGGGTATCTGAGCATGCATTTAATCAGAAGTCCAACGATTTAGAGTGCTGCTGTGTACAAGTATTTTGGGATATGGATCCCCGACGGCCATGTTTGAAGTCTGAGGTGTATGCTGGGTATTGTAGTTCCCTTACCTGAAGGTCTACAGCGCTTGAATGAGGTATTAGTTAAAAGTGTTCAATTGAACACCTTTCTAAAAACAAAAACAAAAATAATTGTTAAAACATATTTAGACTAAACGATTATATTCAAGAATAATACGATATACATGTGCTAAAACAGCCTTGAAGTGTTGGCTATGTTGTAATGGAGCAACCGTTGTTATGTTATCTTGAGAAGCATTAGGCATTAGGATTCATGTGTTCCTGAAACCAAATAATTTTCTTGATATTTAGAAAAAGACAATCATGTCCTGCTGCTGATGTCTGAATATCCAGTCTGTCTTCATCATGAAATGATGAGCCCATCATCAGCAACATTCTGGAGTATGTGTGTTGTGTTAGACAGGGTGTTTCGTGACCCCCAAGGGTATGTTTTTTGAGTTCTCTCTTTCTCTATTAGTGCTATTGGATCTTAGTGCTGCGTTCGACACTATTGACCACAACATTCTTTTGCATAGACTAGAACACTTTGTTGGCATTAATGGAAGTGCATTAGCATGGTTTAAATCGTACTTATGTGACCGCCATCAGTTCGTAGCAGTCAATGAAGAGGTATCATATCAATCACAAGTGCAGTATGGAGTACCTCAAGGCTCAGTACTAGGGCCATTACTCTTCACTACTCCTTGGGAGATATCATCAGGAAACAGGGTGTTAGCTTTCACTGTTATGCTGATGATACTCAGCTCTATATTTCTTCGCGGCCCGTGAAACATACCAGTTTGAAAAACTAACGGAATGCATAGTCAAAATAAAAAAACTGGTTGACGAGTAATTTCTTACTTCTAAATCCTGAAAAAACAGAGGTGTTAATTAACTGCATGTAATAACCTAGAACACTGTCTAAGACTTGATAGCTGCTCTGTCAATTCTTTGTCATCAGTTAGGAACCTAGGTGTGCTATTTGATAGCAATCTTTCCTTAGAAAGCCACATTTCTAGCATTTGTAAAACTGCATTTTTCCATCTCAAAAATATATCTAAATTATGGCCTATCCTCTCAATGTCAAATGCAGAAATGTCAATCCATGCGTTTATGACCTCAAGGTTAGATTATTGTTATGCTTTATTGGGTGGTTGTTCTGCACACTTAGTAAACAAACTCCAGTTAGTCCAAAATGCAGCAGCTAGAGTTCTTACTAGAACCAAGAAGTATGACCATATTAGCCCGGTCCTGTCAACACTGCACTGGCTCCCCATCAAACATCGTGTAGATTTTAAAATCTTGCTTTTTACTTATAAAGCCCTGAATGGTTTAGCACCTCAGTATTGTGTGAACGAGCTCGTTACATTATAATCCTCCACGTCTGCTGCATTCTCAAAACTCAGGCAATTTGATTAATTAGATCCTTTTCCTATTTAGCGCCTAAACTCTAAAATTGTTCAGGAGGCAGACACACTCTTGCGGTTTAAATTTAGATTAAAGACCCATCTCTTTAACCTGGCTTACACATAACACACTAATATGCTTCTAATATCCAAATCCGTTAAAGGATTTTTAGGCTGCATTAAATTAGAAGAATGGCATCTACGCTAATATTAGTCTGTTTCTCTCTTATTCTGAGGTCACCGTAGCCACCAGATCCAGTCTGTATCCAAGTCAGAGGGTCACTGCAGTCACCCGGATCCAGTACGTATCCAGACCAGATGGTGGATCAGCACCTAGAAAGGACCTCTACAGCCCTGAAAGACAGCTGAGACCAGGACAACTAGAGCCCCAGAGACAGATCCCCTGTAAAGACCTTGTCTCAGACGATTCTTCTGCACAATCTGACTTTGCTGCAGCCTGGAATTGAACTGTTGGTTTCGTCTGGTCAGAGGAGAACTGCCTCCATTTCCTGTTCTTAGATGACAGGAGCGGCACTCGATGTGGTCTTCTGCTGCTGTAGCCCATCTGCTTCAGGGTTCAACGTGCTGTGCGCAGATGGTATTCTGCATACCTTGGTTGTAACGAGTGGTTATTTGAGTTACTCTTGCCTTTCTATCATCTCTAACCAGTCTGCCCATTCTCCTTTGACCTCTGACATCAACAAAACATTTTCGTCCACACAACTTCTGCTCACTGGATATGTTCTCTTTTTTTGGACCATTCTTTCTAAACCCTAGAGATGGTTGTGTGTGAAAATCCCAGTAGATCAGCAGTTTCTGAAATACTCAGAGCAGCCCTTCTCAGACCAACAACCATTCCACGTTCAAAGTCACTTAAATCCCCTTTCTTCCCCATTCTGATGCTCGGTTTGAACTTCAGCTATTCGTCTTAACCACATCTAGATGCCTAAATGCATTGAGTTGCTGCCACGTGATTGGCTGATTACCAATTTGTGTTACCAAGCAATTGAATAGGTGTAACTAATAAAGTGGCCGGTGAGTGTAGATTCAAATAACTGGAAAAAAAAAAAATCCCAAATAGACCAAATCATATTTCCAAAATCCAAGTCGTGTAAGATGTGTGTCAGGTGTGTTGGAGGATATTACAGATATAACATCATCGGGTCACATGACCACAAAGTTATATAGATTTGAAAATTTCAACAATTCATAACGTATAAATACTTTGTAGGTAATTTGAGCTCTTTTGATAAAACAACCACAAAGTTAAATATATTTATTTCATTAAGACATTCAGTTTACTTACATATTTATAAGAGATATATTAATCATATAAAATATGTAAATTGTATTAATCTATACTTAATCTGTTTGCTAACAAACTACACATGTAAATGAGTCACATTTTTAGTGTTTTTATGGAATAAAGCACATATTTAACCAAGTTTATTGTGGATTGCACTTTTGAGATACTCCCTTGACGTGCCCAAGTGAGGATAGTTGTGAGGACTTTTTTCCCTTCAGATGCTTAGAATAATTACATAATTGAATAATATTATTATTAATTTTGATATTATACTTTTAAATGTGATCTGAACGAGATACAGCATGATCAATGAGTATCATGCGATTACATATAAATTAATGCAGAAGAAAAGATCGAAAGTCTAAAGAATATCCAACATAAAACCAACTTTACCGCAGTTGAAATTTCTTACCTGTACTGCTGCAGAGTTAAAGTACTGTTGCCTGAAAAGCTGTTAAGTTTTTCTGACAAATTTCTTTTCAGATTATTATTGTCAAATCGATGTTCTGGATGGACAGTGGTGATTTGGCAATCCATTGTTTCACAAATTAAAATTGAGAAATAAAGTTCATGATTTGAAGGATATTTCAAAATAAAAGTCATCAACTTATGGTGCTGTACTGTAGTAACAGGAGACCAAGTGCCGGATAAAAGGACAAACTTAATGTGATATTAACATTTACTTTTACAGGATTTAACATATACAGCAAGTATCTTTCATATGGGTGACTCGCAGAGCCAGACAGTAACGGAGTACATTTACTTGAGTACAGTACTTAAGTACAATTTTGAGAGATCTGTACTTTACTCGAGTATCATTTTTGGGGAGTACTCATGACTTTACTCAAATACATTTGAGAGGCAAATATTGTACTCTTTACTCCGCTACATTTCTATCCATAACCGTAAGTACCCGTTACTTCTTTGGCCCCGTCCACACGGAGCTTACCCCAATACTAACTTTTTTTTCCTCATCTCAAGAAATATCCGTGTCCACACGAAACCGCAAAACGATGTAGTATACATGCCAGACCAGCATGTGGCACTGTAATTCTGCCACAGAGATACACTAAAAACGGAGAAGACTTGGACTATGCTCATAAACCTTGCGCGTGGCACACGAACGTGGAACAATACATTTATTAATCTGTGTTAATGTTAGTTAATAAAAAGACAATCGTTCAGTGTTTGTTCATGTTTTTGTTGCTGTTACGTGACATAGCGGTGTCGGATTAGGGCGAGACGTGGGCTGATGACTTCATAATTTCAGAAAATATACGGATTCGCCATCCAGATGAAAACGCAAAGGCGGCATTTTTAAAATTTATCAACTCTGGGACCCGGTTTCAAAAAACATCGGTTTCACTCTTCCAAAACGCCGGATTCCGTGTGGAAAAAACGCCTATCCGATAAAAAAATTTGTGCGACGGAAAAAAAGAAAAATCTCGGAAATTTGTTGTTTCCCTCTCAAACGTGATTGGATTGTGCAGGTGCCACTGATTGGGACACAGCCTATCAGCAATCACATTCAGCTATCCGCCAAAGACTTTATGACATTTGATTGAATTGAAGTACAGTACACACACACACACACACATACAGTTGTCACACATAGATTGTGTGTGCCTGTATGTCTGTGAGAGGAAGGGGCTTAATACTGTCACTCAAATTAGCTGAATTTTATTTTTCCTTCTTTGTACGCTGACCTAAACACAGCTGATTAGCTGATTTTCTTTAATTATTATTATTTTCTCTTCTATGCTGTGTGTATAACACGGTCAGGTTCAGAGGTGTGTCAGAACATTGCTATATTGCCTTCTTTGCTGATTTAGGTTTATTGATTTGATTGATGAAAAAAAAAAAACAGAAAAACTCACATGTACACACAATTCTTAGTTGAATTTTCTTTTCTGATATTACACATTAATTTAAGCTAAGCATTTGCTTTGATGTTCTTGAGTATGCGGTGTGTTTAACACAGTCAGGTTCAAATGTGGGTGCAAAAATTCCATTAAAACTCTAGCAGAGGTTTGTCAGAGCGTTGCCATTGTGCGCAAGTGAGAAATGATAAATAAAGCAACATGGTAAAAAGATGAAAATGACTTGATTTTCCTTTCAATTCCTTTTACATTCTCCAAGGTATTAACATTAAAATTTTTCATAACTGTACATAAATGTAAGAACTGTGGCAGTAGTAATGCAATATTTTGAAAATGTACTCTTGTACTCTTGATACTCAAGTAAGCTGTTATTCGTCCCCCGCCTCTGGTGAGCGTGTCAGGCAGTACTACCCTTTTTGTTAAGTGTTACAACTGTCCATATTAAAAACCAACCAACTCTTTCACAGAACAGCTTTCAACATTAACACCATTAGAACAATTATTGACAATTTCAATTCGAAGAAGAGATTGTCTAATTTGGGGCAAGTAATCGAAGAGATGGACAGTCTGACCCTCACATGTAAAGCCATGAGAGTAAACAAGATCGTTGGATTGACTTCCCCCCCACCTAGCAGAACCAGACTGAAATTCCTAAGGAGACCTGTTAACCCCTCTGGTCTTCACAGGACATATCCTTACTCCCCAGAATGGCACAGAGAATGCCTTCCAATGCATATATGCACCAAAATGAACTCAAAAAAGACTTCTAAATGGATTTCAGTCCATTGCTCAACTCCATATCATACATGTAACCCACACATTTGATTATAATGTTTCTAATCACTTATTGTGTATGTCTTTTTAAATAACTCTTGAATAGCTTAAGGGATCATATTCATGTTATGTGTGTGTGTTCGAATCTTCTTGCTTGAAACGTTTCTGACCATCAGTTATTTATCAAATGTATCATATTCTTGTTATAGGAATCATGTCCAAATTATACCCTGCAAGAGCGGGAAAATTCGGACCTCGTGCTTGATAAGATAACATATGATTTATGAATGGGTGGGACAAACAATGCAACACACACGAGAAAAGACAATATCTAATTGGTCAAGACAACATTTGAGGTGTGGCCAAAAGGCCAGTTTAAATACTCAGGACACCATCAATATTTGCTTTTAGCCTTTGGCTTTTTTAGCTTTGCTATCAGTCATGCGGCTTTTAGCTTTTGCTATAAGCTTTTAGTCATGCTTTTAGCTTTGAGCTTTTAGCTTTTAGCTTTTGCTATCAGTCATGCTGGCTTTTAGCCTGCTTTTAGTCATGCTTTGTCATCACTTTTAGCGTTCTTCGAGCGCCGTTCCAGCGTGCTTCGGCCTGCACGCCTGCTGCTACTTAGCCACGATGAGAAGAAACACCACCTAGTCTCGTCAAACTTTACTTCTGTTCTTTTACTTTAGTTTCTTTTCTTTTCCGTTTGAGAGTTTCGTGTTCTGAGTTAAGTTTTGTAACGCCGTGTCTCCGAGTTTGACCTCGAGTGCCCGTCTGAAACTTCAGCCAGCCTACAACTCCGCATCTTCAGCCAACGCCCAACCACGGGCTTCCCAAGACGTCACTTCAACGACTACTGAACTTCCAGCCAATCAGCAACTTCGGGAAACCCCCTTTTCAGCGACAACAAAGGGAACCCCGTTAAACAGGCAACGCAAGTAACCTCCAGACTCACATCTGTACTGGTGTTATCTAATATTATTTTAACCTCATTGAGGAACTCAGTGCGAGGGTTAATTAAGTGATTAAATGGTTGTTCATGTCTATGCAATTTCACGTATTGCTGTAAACTTGGGATTTCACATTTTCATTCTCTTAAACTCATTCTTTCCTAACTTTCTATCCTCCTGCAACTTGTGTGAATGTGTGAGTGCGTGTGTTTATGTGTTAGATTAGTTTATATGTCTTAGATTTATCTAATAAAGCCTTATTTATATTGAAAAGAGAAGTATCTTGTGTTTTGTGCTCACAAGTTAATGTCTTAAACTGCCGATCTTGTTACTGTGCTAATTAATAGTGTTTTCACTATACTTTGGATATTAATATCCAGCGCAGATTTGATGTTAAACGGCTCGTTCAGTGAATCGCTGGCCGTTTCAGTGATCAGCCGTGAAACAGTGATTCTGTTCAAATTCCCTTTAAAATCTAAATGATTCCCTTTGAGCTAAATTGACCTGTTTCCCTTACAGTATTATGGTGGAGGATGCGGGCAGTTTAATCTAAATTGTGAGCATAAACCAAGTTATTTAATCTTTTCTTTTGCTGCGGATGAAAGATGAGAAGCTGAGTCGAGACGTGTGTGTGTGTGTGTGTGACCCGTGACGTAAGCAGCGCGCGACCGCTTGAATAGAATGAACGCAGAGGAGGCTGTAACTCAAGTCCGCCTCTTCATTGTTAAACGGCAGTAAGTGAACTTAAAGTTAACATCTGAGATCGTACAATAAGGTAGAAATTGAGCGTGTTCCTCATTTTTGTAATGCCTTGTTTATAGCTAAATTGATTTCACTGCGTGTTCCAGTGCCTCTCAAAAGCTATACTCCCGGCAGGGAATCTCAGTCACCGTTCGCTGAACGGAGCTAAACTGTAGTAACGTTAATTCAAAGGGAAATAAATCGGTGTATAAAGAATAGTTTTGAGCGTGTTCCTCAATCTATTTATCAAAGCCTCGTTATTCATAGCTTGATTGCCAGTGCGTGTTCCACTGCCGAATCAAATGCTATTCGACTCCCTGGGTTAAACATTAGAGAATAATGTTTCCCTGTTCACAAAGTGAATGCAATCTCGCTTAACACTGCGTGTGTCCGAGTGTGATGGGAGTGTTTTAAAAGCTTGATCAAGTAAATTTTAAGTTTGTACCAACAGCGAAGAAAACCTGTTGTGTTTGTGTTTACGTGTCCAGAGAAACTGGCACGAAGATTTCAGATCCGCCGAGATCGCCCTCACTTTTCCCTTAACTACAGCACGAAGCTGCTATTTGAATTAAGTTAAAGTTAACTCTATACGAACTGAGAGTTTAAGCGCCACATCGCAAAACCAACTAAAAGCGGTGTTGTTATTTGTACAGTGTTGAAATGCGCCGACATTTCATGTAACATGCTTAACTGTACTTGCAATGCAATGATTCATGTGCTAGTCCACTAGAGTTTGTTTTGGTTGCCACAGTTACGACCGTGACACGGAAGTCTTAACATACTTCCGGAGCAACTTTGAACTGCGCACGCGCAGTGCATCGACGCTAGTGTAAACAAACTCCACGGTGTTGCTAAGCTAACGAAACAGTTGTATTTACATTGAAGTCTATGCTAAAGCCAATAGCCTCAAAGGTTAGCCGTTAGCATTAACATCCAGTGGTTGAATAGTGTCTGTTCGGGCAGCGCTAAAGTGATTTAACCCTTTAAACATCTCAACTAACACTTGTTGGTCTCTTTCTCTCTCTTTTCTCACGATACCATTTATTGGCATTTTACTAGAAAGGGAAATATTCACTCACAATTATTAGTTGTCTCAAATTCAAATTTAATTGCAACATTAAATTTATTTGGAATCATTCAAATTTCCCCCTCAGATCATTTCATATGATCATTACTTCTAGTATTCTCTTTTGGGCCTAATTATTTTAGGTACGAATAAGACTTGAACTTTGAAAGTTTAAGTAAACTTGTTCTACCTAGTTTATTTATTACCCATCTGAATATATTCTATTCAGACTTGTACTTATTTTATTGCGGTTTACCCCTCTTTCTTCCTGTTTTGGTTATACACTTAGCCACTATTGTTTTATTTATAGATTTTCTCCTTTATTTAATTTAATTTTTGCTTATTTTGCCCATTTATTACTTTTTTTTAATTTGACCTTTTCTTACCATTTCTTTCCTCTGTGTATCCTAGCTTGGGAACGACACACCTGAGCCCTAAAAGGAGACATTGTTATCCCTCACTACGAGTTCAAATAAATTAGAAAGACAACTCTCTTTCACTTAAAGTTTATTTTGTTTGATTATTTGTGCAGCAACTAAAACAACGCTCTCCTCGTAGTTGAGATATCCGCTACTGAGACTTACCATCTCAGTCCCTCTCTCTCCTTTCCTTTCCTCTTCACTTTTAACATTTGTAGGGACATGTAAGAACCATCAATCAATTCTAAGTGAATGAAATACGCAATCTTGTCAAAGAAGACGAATCACCCTTATGAATTTGATTGTAATCAACCTCTCCTTTGTTCTTCCTAACCTCCCTACATTTGGAAACGCAATCCAAGTTTTAGCATCTCATCCAACATTGAGATCAATTTAATAGAGATACGTGTTGAACAACTGTCGCCTTCGCAGCCTCCCTGGTGAGTGGTCCAACTGTAAGGTGTACGGTGTCAATCCTGTCAGACTAAGGAAAGAGATATCAGCATTATTATTGTATTCTTTTGTCCAAAACAAGAGATTTAATAATATTGTTTACCTTCTTGATAACATTTAATTGGGAAAATTAATTTTCCTCATTTGAAAAACAGAAATTGTTGCTTGTCATTAAATTTGTTTTTCACCTCTTTCTCTTTTTTTTCCCTCTTCCTCATTAGAGTGACAAAGTCTTCGCATCTCTAGTCTACTTAGACACCCTGAGAACAACACAGTCATCACCACACTTCACTAGTGGTTCACAATCACTGACACAACACTTAGTTGTCCCACCACACATAGGCTTTTACTCCACACAGATCTGTGTCAGTCTCTCTTCTCCCCATCGTGCAAACATGCCGCAGACTGCAGACCCCATCACCCATGGGAAAGATGTGAACAATTGGCTGAGAGGCATGACAGACAGCCTCACCCCCAAGACATTTGAACTGTTATTATTTTTAATAATAATCCTAATCCTGAGAAGATTCCTGACACAAGATTCAAGCCAGAACAACAACCACGAGGAGCTAGTCAAGATCACCAGCTCCCTAAGCTATGCCTTCACAACCCAGCTGAAACTGAGCGACAAGCACATCACCCACCTTCAAGAGGAGCTGACACGTGCTCAACGTCGCATAGACAAGCTGGAAGTGAAAGTTCAAGATCAACTCAAAGCACCCAACGAGAGGGAGCAGGAAACAACGGAACAAGTTAAGAAGCTCCAAGCAGCCCTGGCAGCAGCTCAGCTTGACCAGCAACATGCAACAGCTGCCCAGAGAGACCTGGTAAACAGACTCCAGTATGCCGAACAGCTACTAGAGAAAGCCAAGAATGATATCAGAGACAAGAATTCTGAAGTCAGTGCTTTGAAAGACCACCTTGAAAGGTACAGGACTGAAACGGACAATCTGACCCAACAACTAGACGATACCAACGATGAGCTCTACATGGTCAGAAAAGAACTCCAATATGCTTACAAGCAGAAACAAGAGCCAAGGAAAGAGAAACATCTCTTAGCCTCATCACTGCTGAGCAGAGCAGAGTCCCACGTCCAAGAACTGGCATATGACGAAAGGAGCGAAGGGCAACAACTCAAAACCTCACCTGCCTTCGCCACACAACCCTTTCCTGCCAACGAAAGAAAACCTCCCGTCCAAGACCTTAGAGCTGCACACGGGATGACCATCAAAGACCTCAACAAGCTGTCTGAAAACATCAGCAGGTTCAACCCGAACTCCACAGAGGGCCACGACATCCAGGCTTACCTGCAAGATATCGAATTTCATCTGGAAATGAGACCTCATGTGACTGACAGAGACAGGTTATACATCCTTCGAGCCACGTCCAGTCCCGAGGTACGAAACTTCCTAGATCGACAGCCCAGTCAAATAAAGTCAAACTACCAGCGACTTCGTGAGGTCCTGATTAAAGAGTTTACAGACCCAGAGTCTGAACATGGACTGTTGACTGCCTTGGAAACCAAACAAGGTCGACAAGAGACTCCACAAGCTTACTACAACCGACTCCGACAAGCCTACTTTGGTGCACACAACAAGCCTGACCTTGAAGAGGATGTGAACTTCAAAAGCCTCTTCCTAAAGAATCTGCACCCTGGAGTCAGCCACCATCTAGGCGTCATGGCCTGTCCACACTCCATGACCATCCAACAGTTGCGTGACCTAACACAGAAGGCCTATAACAAGCAGAAGATGGCCTCAAAGAAAGGTAACAAAACATCCACACTCTTGAACTCTGTCAACAAAGACTCAAGCCTTGCACTCGACGACACCCAGTGGCATCACAACACCAGAGTCTTCCATCAAGAGCACAGAGAACGTGACACCCATGTCCACAACCGCTTTCAGCCCAACCGCTGGAAAAATCCATGGGACCAGCCACGTTTCTCAAGAAACCAAAATGATAAGAACAACTGGAAACCTAACCAGACATCCAAAGGTAATCACCTGACTCATCCAAGAGCAAGTCATGTGGGTAAGCGACAACGAAAACCCACCTCAGCACCACTCAGACATGCACAGTGCTGAGTATTCACAAGAACATGACAGCTTACCGTCAGAAGACATGGAACAAGTCATGAGACAACTGAAAGAGTTCCTTCAAGACCAGTTTCACACTTATGACCACAAAGTTGAGTCATGCTTGCTGTGACCAGCGACAGAACGGAAGGCCGGTGATCACCTGGTACACCACATCAGAGATGACAAGCACCTGTTCAACAACCACCCGGAATGAACAAGTCTTTCACGGCCAACCGTTGATGAAAAATCTGAGGTACTAAAAAAACATCACCTCAGTCACCCAACGCTCACTAACAAACTGTCAAATGAACTCCAACTCCAAGAACCACATTCCTGTCTGTGCAACAGCAACCACCAGAGCACAGAAGGTCAGAAAGTCTGCCACAGCCAGAAGGCATCACAAGAAGAGTGCAACATAGGAGACAAAGTTTTGCAACCCAGCTTCACACAGCCATGCCAAACTACCTCCGACTGTCTTCTAAAGAACTTCCTGCCTTGCTGGACTGACCCCCATTAGACCATGGACACGCCCTCATCCAAGCCAAGGATGCAGAGAGCCAGTCTTCAGTGACATACAAGCAAAGGGGGGAGACAACACAGACTGAAACAGATCTGACCACACATACACTACACCTTTAACACACACAGCATTACCTACACCCAGAGGTAACCACATCTACTGATAACACATTCAACAAACATATTCTTCCCACAGGTATAATGTCCAAATTTTAGTGTAACAAAGTTACATATACCCTCCATGAAGAAACATGCAGCCATCCTCACAATAGGTTATAACATCTGACACTAAGTTAAGGTACATGACACACTAGCTGCACATGACATCCTAGCTCAACAGCAGTTGTAAGCCATGCTAGGAAAACCCACAGCAGCTTTGTTTTGTTTGTTTTGTTTTTGTTATTCTTTTACCTATCCTTCTCCTTCCCCTCTTTCCTGAGTAGGTGAAACACCTAGACACCCTGCAAGGGTCGAAGGTCTGATATTAGGATTGACTCACCACACCTAATATCCGCCAGCCACTCTAAACTGAATGGAAGCCAGAGAGCTCCATGCACGATAGGTCAACTCATTTCATTGCAAATGATGTTACTAGAAAATTAACGGTAAACGTTTAAATTAAGACAACCTAGAAGAACCAAACAAAGTTAACCACAAATTTGATTGGTGAATCAAAATAAAACAACGATTTCCAAAATGATCTAAACTATCCTCAATGTACTAAACTACATTGACTAATTGAACTTAACCACGTGTGCCTAAATAACCTGATGCCTGCACCAGTACAGTAACTGTCATGGAGGTGTTGTCTTGTTGTTTGCTGTGTTTGTCTGCTTCTTCTGCCTTTGTTTCTCCAGCGATCGACG
Source organism: Cyprinus carpio (assembly GCF_018340385.1). Lineage (NCBI taxonomy): Eukaryota > Metazoa > Chordata > Actinopteri > Cypriniformes > Cyprinidae > Cyprinus > Cyprinus carpio. The sequence continues at coordinate 9,318,182 of NC_056595.1, read as the reverse complement.
ATGTCTTCAGCTAAACACCTCGCCGATCGAGGGGGGGTATATGTAGCGTGAACCAGACAAATTAAAGATTCGATCGGGAGCCTGGTTGAAACATGAGCCGAATTCCACAGAAAGGCAGGATGTTGTAAATCAACTCCTAGCACCACAGTCTGATAACCAACCACCAACTCTTTCACAGAACAGCTTTCAACATTAACACCATTAGAACAATTATTGACAATTTCAATTCGAAGAAGAGATTGTCTAATTTGGGGCAAGTAATCGAAGAGATGGACAGTCTGACCCTCACATGTAAAGCCATGAGAGTAAACAAGATCGTTGGATTGACTCCCCCCCCTCACCTAGCAAAACCAGACTGAAATTCCTAAGGAGACCTGTTAACCCCTCTGGTCTTCACAGGACATATCCTTACTCACCAGAATGGCACAGAGAATGCCTTCCAATGCATATATGCACCAAAATGAACTCAAAAAAGACTTCTAAATGGATTTCAGTCCATTGCTCAACTCCATATCATACATGTAACCCACACATTGATTTATAATGTTTCTAATCACTTATTGTGTATGTCTTTTTAAATAACTCTTGAATAGCTTAAGGGATCATATTCATGTTTAGTATGTGTGTGTTCGAATCTTCTTGCTTGAAACGTTTCTGACCATCAGTTATTTGTCAAATGTATCATATTCTTGTTATAGGAATCATGTCCAAATTATACCCTGCAAGAGTGGGAAAATTCGGACCTCGTGCTTGATAAGATAACATATGATTTATGAATGGGTGGGACAAACAATGTAACACCCCGAGAAAAGACAATATCTAATTGGTCAAGACAACATTTGAGGTGTGGCCAAAAGGCCAGTTTAAATACTCAGGACACCATCAAATTTTTGCTTTTTAGCTTTTAGCTTTGCGTTTAGCTTTTAGTCATGCTTTTAGCTTTCATGCGGCTTTTAGCTTTTAGCCGGCTTTTAGCCTGCTTTTAGTCATGCTTTGTCATCACTTTTAGCGTTCTTCGAGCGCCGTTCCAGCGTGCTTCGGCCTGCACGCCTGCTGCTACTTAGCCACGATGAGAAGAAAAAACACCACCTAGTCTCGTCAAACTTTACTTCTGTTCTTTTACTTTAGTTTCTTTTCTTTTCCGTTTGAGAGTTTCGTGTTCTGAGTTAAGTTTTGTAACGCCGTGTCTCCGAGTCTGACCTCGAGTGCCCGTCTGAAACTTCAGCCAGCCCACAACTCCGCATCTTCAGCCAACGCCCAACCACGGGCTTCCCAAGACGTCACTTCAACGACTACTGAACTTCCAGCCAATCAGCAACTTCGGGAAACCCCCTTTTCAGCGACAACAAAGGGAACCCCGTTAAACAGGCAACGCAAGTAACCTCCAGACTCACATCTGTACTGGTGTTATCTAATATAATTTTAACCTCATTGAGGAACTCAGTGCGAGGGTTAATTAAGTGATTAAATGGTTGTTCATGTCTATGCAATTTCACGTATTGCTGTAAACTTGGGATTTCACATTTTCATTCTCTTAAACTCACTCTTTCCTAACGTTTCTATCTTCCTGCAACTTGTGTGAATATGTGAGTGCGTGTGCTTATGTGTTAGATTAGTTTATATGTCTTAGATTTATCTAATAAAGCCTTATTTATATTGAAAAGAGAAGTATCTTGTGTTTTGTGCTCACAAGTTAATGTCTTAAACTGCCGATCTTGTTACTGTGCTAATTAATAGTGTTTTCACTATACTTTGGATATTAATATCCAGCGCAGATTTGATGTTATACGGCTCGTTCAGTGAATCGCTGGCCGTTTCAGTGATCAGCCGTGAAACAGTGATTCTGCTTTAATGGCATGTTATTTATACATTTTTCACAAGTTATGCAGTTAACTTCAAATATACTGTATGAATTACGATCATTAGCAATATATGATGTGGTGCCCAGCGGTCAAAAATGCATCACGTAATGCTACATATAAAAGTATGTACAACATAACAGATAATGTGAAGTTATTTCCAATGCTTATAAAAATAATCATTACCTCAAAATTCCAGTGATCAAAAAATAACATCTTTAGGATCTTTTCTCTGATATGTATACCTGATATGTTATATGCTCTGTATTTGGTTATATCCATGTACTTCAATCACTTTAAGCACAGTCTTTGCTTCTGTACTTTGTTTGCATCCATCAAGATTTCAGTAATATCTCTGGTATTTTGCTCACATGCATCCAGATTTAGATGTGAGAGAGGGAGTAAGTAATACATTTATCTAGGCTTGATGGATGTTAAAACATTATGTGCATCCTGAAAAAAAAAAATTTAACCAAGCATCAGCTCACTTGCATGTTGAAAAAATATATATATATTTATACTCTCAAAGACAAATACTTAACCCACTGTCCTACTTCCAATCATTTTGTGTGTGTGTGCATGGACTAGGAGCCGTGTGCCAAGTGAGTGTGCAAGCCCTTTGAATTCAAGGGAAAAAGAATAAAGTTCAGCTACTGTCCACAGTCATTCAGTAGAAAAGAGGCCATAAGTTAATAAAAATATCTTCTGAAAGCAAATTTAAATTCTCTGACAAGACAGACACCTTTATACATCTGCAAACTTAATTTTGCTTAACCTCAGTGCCTTTAACACTAAGATCAATAAAGCAGGTTTTAGCTGATGAAATGGGTTTTCAACTTTAACATATGCCCTTTTTCAGTTTTTGGCTATTTAAATCAGCATTTTAAATTACAATGGCAAAAGTCAGTACAGCCTGGACTTTACAAACAAAACTAAACAAATTTTTCAGACCACCATCAATCTGTACACCAGGGATAGCAGCTTATTTCTTCCTCATGTCAGTTCCTAGTACGTTTGCATGGCTACAGCTAGGTGAATAATGAGGCACTGATCTCTCAAAGTCAAAGCAGGAAGCTAGTAGTGATCTCTGCATTCAGACTCTTTCTGCCACTATCAATCAGAAAAAGCATCCAAGCGTTGGCACATTCCATCGCTTGGCAGAAAGTACATGCTGGATAGGTGGGATTCAGTGCCCCCTGTCAATATTCACCAATGCAGAATTGTGTGCGTCACTCCAAGATGTCAGTTTCGAAGGGAACCAGGTGGTAGTAGGACAGGTTAGTGACGTAAGCTTCAGGATCATCATCACTTAGGTCTTGATCTACAGGATCCAAAGATTCTCTACCATCGTCATCATACCTGCAAATTGAATGATAATTCAACCATTTAAAAAAATAAATAAAATAAAAAAACCTTAAGAAACAATATAAATCCAAAACATAGTAAGCTGCCTGCTGGGATAGTATGTACATTACAGCATCATAGGAAGCATGGAAGGAAGAGTAAAGGGAGCATGTTTGCCTTTTCACTTGTAACAGGACTTCACAGTAATACATTCATCCTTCTGTGTGGAGGTACCATATATTGAAATACACAACAAATCCAATTTATATGCTAAGGAAGAGAGAAGGATTTTAAATTGACTAACCAACAATTTGCCTAATTAAAATGCTTTAAAATGTGATGATCTGTTTAAAAAAAAAAAAAAAAAAAAAAAAAAACACAGAAGAAAGAAACTCATAGGTTTGGAACAAGTGGAGGGTGAATGTTGTTTTTATGGGTTTTATCACATTTTTGGTGATAAATTATTGTTTAATTTTTGATAACATTTAAAAAATAAATAAATAAAATTCCGTTACCTGCACTAATATATGCATTTTACTGTATCTGTCGGCAAAAGTCTGCCAGAGCAAAAGTTAGAAAAAGTCTGGTAGACTTTGACAGCTCCAGGGCTTTTGTTATAACTACCTTTTTTCACCATAATCCTTTTTCACTGTTCTCTCTGGTCAGCTAGCAGCTTTTTTTTTTTTTTTTTTTTTAATTGCACTTCTACTGTACAGACAGCCAATTTTAATTTGATTTAAAAACCCTTTCACCAGTGCCCCTTTAAATTAAGCTTTTTTGTAAAATTGTAAAAAAATAAAGTAATAATACGTAGGCCTATACTTATGATATTGTGAATGAGGACCGAAATAAAAAAATCTTGATGACTTCACATGATGTATTATTGTTTGGGATGGACAGAGGAAGATAGTGTTTGGGATGGACGGAGGAACTCTGAAAATCATGCATTCATGTGGGAGGAATTTCATCAAACATCTAATAGGGAGGGTCTGGGGTTTCATTCCAGAACCTCCTTCTCACACCCAGGGAAGGAAGTACCACTTCCTGTGTGTGACAGACTATGCACTCAAGGAAAACATTACCACAAGCATGCTGTCAATGGCCTATGTAAAAATTAAATTGTATGAATGTAATCAGGGCTCTCTGACAAAGCTTTATCAAAATATTTCCTTTATTGTTATGTAGCCTACTCTGAAACTTGGACTGGGATGTCAGAGGTAATGTCAGACACTTACGAGTGCTGGGCTGAGTCAGTGGAAGAGGGTCTCCCTTTGTCCAGTGGAATGCTCTCATCAAACACAATGGTCTCTGTGTTTGCCAGGCAAAACCCATTAGACCTCATGATCTCTGCAGAAGTGTCAAGTGAATGATCAGAAGTCAGACAAAAATCATCTTCATATAGATTCTGTATTCATATTGATTTATTTGAGAGAGCGAGAGAGAATCTTCAGTTTCACTGGCTACACAACAACACTGCAAGCAAAATCTACACCCTGCCAAGATTTTTCAAAATGTTCAGTTTCATTGACCTGATACTGTGTTTGCATGTGGTGATGAACAGCCAAATGGCATAGAAAAAAAACTTTGAAAATATCTGTGTTTGTGTGGACAGGGCCTTGATGTTATACTGTGATTAAATGTTCCTTTATCATCAGTATTAGTATTACAATAGTTGCACTATTAATTGTATCACTTCAATTGTAAGGATATTACACTATAATATAATATTCATAAATATTATCAAGCATTTTAACAATAAAAGCCTATACCTGAAATCTTAACTGGACTTTGAAAGCACGGCTGAATTTTGTGGACACTGTCGTTCCTCAGGACCTGGTCAAGCTGCGAGCGTTCAAAGAATGTTAAGACAACCTCTGACCTGGAAAACTGAGAAAACAATTTTAGTAAGCTATTAAAAATAACACTTCCAGTAAACCATTCAGGAAGATGTTCAGGTAATTAAATTAAACTGTTAGCTGGCAAGAGGTAATAAAGTAAAATAAGGCATGTTTCTTGTTTGTTTTACTCAAATACACAAACCCTTTTCCTGATGGTGTCATCAGTTAGATCTCTCACCTTCCAAGGCATGTTAATGGCATTCTTCAACAGTCGCTCCACTTCATTTAGTTTTGTCTCAATGTCTTTTGCTTCTTTAATCTTGACAAGCCCTGTGTGAGAGCACAAACATATCAGCATTGTGCCTCTCACCTCAAAATTTTATGTGCAGTTCTAATGAGATGTGGCTCATTAAGATTAGTCTAGACAAGGGTGCAGCTAATTATCACTTTGAGGCAACACCTAAAACAATTTTGTCTGTCCCCATATACATGTAAAGGACCGTAGAAACAAATCTTACCTAGTTTAATAAAAGGTTGGCTTAAATGTGAGCAAGTCTGATAAGGGTCCTGGCCTTTGTATTAACAAAACTCAACCCATTATCTGTCCGTTCAAAGCAGTTTTTACAAAAATTAAGGCATTTCTTCTAAGTGACGTGGTTCATAAGAGTGGCATTCAAGAGAGGATGTGCCAAATTATATGGAAGTGTTTTAGTAAGGCCAGGCATTGTTTTATTATTTTAGGAGCAACAGCAAGTGATGCTAATATTTTCACACAGCTGCCTATGCTCTTTGCTATATATATATATATATATATATATATATATATATATATAATAATATATATTTTTGTATATTTTTATTTTTTCCCCCACACACTGTGACAACAATATTACAGTTTTAACTTTATGACTACTTTTACAAAAATAAAAAAATCTTTTGACCATATACTTCAGTGTCTTTGTTTTCTTTTAGATTTACTGAGGCAGAAGGGAACCATCAGGGACCTTTAGGCCTTCAGAGATGGCTTAAACTATTGTAAAAACAATATTTACAATTTAAAAAAAAAAAAAAATTAAATATTATTTTCAATAAAAAGTCATAATTTCTATTATTATTTAAGCAATTCATAATTTGACGATCACCATCAAGGTGTACAGTAAACAAGCTTTAAAAAAAAAAAAAAAAAAACAGAACTTTTATAAGCTGTCAACCGCCCAAAAAACGAGTGTTTAGGACACAAAATTAGAGTACAATGTGTCATATTACTCTGAGAACTGTGCCCCCTGGAGGGAAACGTAATCGGAGACAAGACCATTCATTATTTTTCACCATGTCAAAGGATTATTTCACCACCCTATGTGAGTCTCAGAGGATCCAAGGGGCTGTAGTATTTTATTTTGTCCAGCAGGTGTCTCGGGGTAACACTTTTTGTGTCTTCAGGTTAAGTGCTGTGACGCAGGTGTGGAAAATTGATTGTGATTAATCATGCTGCTTATAAGATGCTGGCTTCCTCACCCTCGAGGGGGATGAGATTGGGGCTTGGCCTCTGGTGGTCTTGCTGACTTTCCCACGCTCTCCAGTCCAAGGCTTGATGTTGTGTTTGGTATCTTTATTTTCATTTTTTTATCTTTTACTTTAATGTAGGTATGTCTGTAATCTGATTAAAATACATATTTGTGCAAATTTGATTAGTGGTTTTTGGACTGGAGAGAGAGATAGAATTGCCCAACAGTTGCACTAAATTGCTCAGATGTTGCAGTTTAGACTGCATAAGCTGTAAATAACCCTGTGTTAGGCTGAAGAGCGCTTAACGCTTTTTGTTATTTTAGTTTGTTGTTTTTGGTGTGTTGAATGTGGGTAGACTGGTTAGCAGTTGAGTGGCATGTGGGTGTGCTGAAGACTAGGGTTGAGCATAATTAGTTGTGTATATATTAGTTAGATGCGGGGTGGCTTTAAAAATCTTTCTGGCAGTTGAAGTGTGAGCTGTTGGCTTTGGTGAGTATTATTTGTTGTTCAAATGTTCTTTTAGTTACAAGGTTAGGTTAAAATGGATTTGTTACAGGATTTTTTTGTTGCTCCTACGATGGGTAAATTTAAAGGGTCTTTCAAAAGAGCAATTATTTAAAGTAGCTAAACATTTCGATTTTGAATTGGCTTTAACAAAAAGCACTAAGGTAAAACCTCTGCGAGGGGCTGTAGAGGAGAAATTAAGAGAGATGTTAATTTTGACTTCAGAGACACAGTCTGATGAAGAGGTGACACCTTAAGGTACTTCGACACCTCATGCGTTGTTAGAACCTTACAGGTTAACCGGTTAGGTTATCCAGTTAGAAATCCTTAAGATACAAAATAAAGAATGTGAATTGGACAGACAACTTGAATTACAGAAATTGAAAAGCCAAGAGTGAGAACAAGAATGGAATTTTGAAACATTTAGAATGCAACAAAAAATGGAAGAAGTGAAATTAGCTCAAGATGCAGAACGGTTAAAATTGATCGGACAAGGAAAGCTTTCTGGTGGTAATGTTGATTCCTTAAATGATCAGGAAATTATAGGGGCGAGTGGAAATTGAATAACCGGTTTAGTACAGATGATTAAACTCTTACCTAAATTCAATGATTGAGATCCAGATGTGTTTTTTTTTTCTCTATTTGAGAGTTTGGCTGAGGATAGAGGATGGAACGATGCTGAATGTACACTCTTACTACAAAGTGTTTTGGAAGGAAAAGCTCAGGAAGCCTTCATTTCACTTTCTTTTGAAAATCGAAAGAACTATAAGGTAGTAAAAGAGGTGGTAGTAAAAGCTTATGAACTTGTCCCTGAGGCTTTTCGGTGACGTTTTAGGGGATGGAAAAAAGATGAGCGTAAAACACGTTGAATTGGCAGGTCTCTTTAATCGTTGGCGTTCATCATTGTGTGTTAGTACTTTTGAAGAGCTTTCTAATCTAATAGTTTTGGAGCAGTTTAAAAACATTATCCCAGAGCGTGTCGCGATGTATGTAAATGAACATAAGGTGACAACGGCTGCTGAGGCTGCCATTCTTGCGGACGAATATGTACTAATCCATAAAAGCGCCAGTGAGTATTTTTATAAGCCAAATAACAGCGGAAATGCAGTGAGAATGGGTTAAAATAAATCAGCATGCTAGAAAAGTGGATCCAGATTCGAGTTGCAAGTATTGTTTGGAAAAGGGTCATTGGAAAAAAGAGTGCCCTATATTAAGAAATAAGTACAAGTCTGTGGTTCCAAAAGCCGTTGGTCTCGTGACTACTACCGGATTGATTTTAAAATCAGATGTAGGAGAAGTGAAGACTTGCAGAAGGAATAAGGGTCTTCTGCAAGCAGGATATGAACCGTTCATAACTATGGGGACTGTGTCTTTGAAAGATTTGATGAGGGTACCTGTTATGAGATTACGTGACATGGGATCATCTGAATCTTTCTTATTGGATTCGAAACTACCGTTTTCTTCAAAATCAGATACGGGAAAAAGCGTTCTAATTCAAGGTATTGGATTAGACATATTTTTGGCTCCTCTGCACCGAGTTCAGTTAGATTCTGAGGTTGTGAAAGGGGAGGTGGAAATTGCATTACGATCAGTTTTGCCTATCGAGGGGGTGGATTTGATTTTGGGAAATAATTTGGCTGGGAGTAAAATATGGGGTACGGAAGTGTTTCCCATTGTTAAAACCACTCCGGTCGGCTTGGTGGAATCAGACAAATGTGTACAAGAACTGGCTGAAGGGTTTTTTTTTTTTTTTTTTTTTTTTTGTTCCTGTGCCATAACACGAGCGATGACTAAGAACAAAGGTAAGGATGAGTATGAAGACCAGGAGGGAGTTCCTTGTGATCTTTCTAGGAATTCGTCTTGGTTGGTTCCGTCGATTTCTCGGCAGGATTTGATTGTAGAGCAAAAATATGATGTGCAGCTAAAACCATTGTTTGAATCTGTTAGAGCAGAATGATATGAAAAGTTTGGCTAGCGGATATTTTACACAGAACGGATTATTACTTCGTAAATGGACGCCATGTTATGATAAAATTCTGGGTGACCCGGTGGTTCAAATAGTGATACCAAAGGGACTGCGGGAGTTCATCTTAAAAACTGCTCACGGTGACATTGCTGGACATTTTGGAGTGAAGAAAACCTATCACAGCGTGATGTGTTATTTCTTTTGGCCTCGATTTAAAGCGAGACGTGGCTGCTTTTATAAAAACTTGCCATGTGTGTCAATTGGTCGGAAAACCGAACAAAGTGATATCTCCTGCTCGATTGTATCCTATACCTGTGGTGAAAAATCCCTTTGAGCCTAACGATTGATTGTGTGGGGCCATTACCTCCTTCTAAAACTGGTTCCATTTATATATTACTACAAAGTCTGTAGTGAAAGCTTTGACTCAATTTATTTTCATATTTGGAATTCCTCGTGTAATTCAGTCTGACAGGGGAACAAATTTCACGTCTCGTATGTTTGCCCAAATTCTAAAACAGTTGCGGGTAGATCATCAAAAAGCAGTGCTTACCATCCTGAGAGTCAGGGTGCCCTTGAGCGCTTTCATCAAACACTAAAACAGTTGTTGAGAACATACTGTACTGAATTGATGAAAGACTGGGAGGAGGGACTACCTTGGTTGATGCTTGCTGCTCGCGAGGTCATTCAAGAAAGTTTGGGTTTCAGCCCTAATGATCTAGTATTTGGACATAAGGTAAGGGGAACGCTCGCGCTTTTGCGTGATTTATTGGAAACTGAACCACCAATAAATCTTTCGGATTATGTAAATGGGTTCCGATATAGGTTGTATTGGGCTGGTACATTAGCCCGTGAAAATCTGGGTAAGGCACAATCTAAAATGAAAACCTGGTTTGATCATAAGGCAGAAAGCAGGGAATTCAATTCTGGAGATCAAGTTTTGGTGATGCGTCTGAGGACTGGTTCCTCTTTTGCTGCAAGATTTTCTGGACCTTATACTGTGCTTGAACAACTTTCAGAACAAAACTATATGATTTCCACTCCTGATAGAAAGAAGAAGGTTCAGTTGTGCCATGTAAATCTATTGAAGCCTTATTTGTTTCCTGCAATGGGACTAAACGTCGCTGTCGGGGGTGCTGAAATTAAATCTGTTGCGATTGCTGTGGGGGGCTGAGAAAATGGGGTTGAGAAGGATATTTGACGAATGTTTAATCAACCTAGACTTCTAAATTCTGAGCAATTAAATAAATTGGAGATTATGCTTGGGCATTTATCTCAGGACAGATGTGAGGAATTGATACGTCTCATAAAGGAGTTTCAAGTGCTTTTTTCTGATACTCCTTCGTGCACTGACATGATTCACCATGATATTGATGTTGGTGATTCCCCACCTATTCGGCAGCGATTTTATAGAGCGTCTCCCGAAAAACAAAAACTTTTGGAATCAGAGGTAAAGTATCTTTTGGAGAACGGACTTGCGGAACGGTCTAGTTCCAGCTGGGCTTATCCTTGTCTTTTAGTTGCGAAACCAGATGGAACATTTAGGTTTTGTACCGATTATAGAAGATTGAACGCTGTTACTAAATCAGAGTCTTTTTCCACTTCCACGAATTGAAGACTGCATTGATTCGGTGGGGTCCACTGAGTTCGTTACGAAGATTGATTTACTTCAGGGTTATTATCAGGTACCCCTGACTTCCCGTGCTCAGGAAGTCTGTGCTTTCAAGACGTCTTCCGGATTATATTCTTATAAGTGAATGAGTTTCGGTCTTCGAAACGCTCCAGCTACATTCCAGCGACAACATCTTTGCCAATTGCGCACTTTATTTACTCGTCTTGAGACAGCAAAGTTGACGGGTAAATTTAGCGAAATGTGAATTTGCACGTGCCACTGTGGTTTATTTGGGAAATATGGTAGGACAAGGTAAAGTGTGTCCTGTTCAGGCAAAAGTCCATGCCATTGATAATTTCCCAGTTCCTTCTACAAAGAAAGAGCTAATGAGATTTCTAGGAATGATTGGGTACTACCGGAAATTCTGTGAGAATTTCTCGATGGTGGTTGCTCCTTTAACGGATTTGTTAAAAGGCAAACAGAAATATGAATGGTCCTCAAATTGTCAAAATGCTTTTGATAATGCCAAACTTTTGCTGAGTTCTGCTCCCATATTAACAGCACCTTGTTGGGACCGAGTGGGCTGGGTGCTGGAGCTGCGTTATTGCAGAAAGATGACAACGGCATTGATCGACCAATTAGCTTCTTTTCTAAGAAGTTTAATTTGTGTCAGGAATTATTCAACCATTGAAAAGGAGTTGTTGGCATTAATTTGGGCTTTACAACATTTCAATGTGTATGTAGGGGGAGGTTCTGTATCCTTGGTGGTATTTACACCCCACAACCCTCTTACCTTCTTACAGTCCTTGCATAGTCCAAATCAACGACTTATTCATTGGGCTTTATTCTTGCAGTCATACAGCCTGGATATTCGTCATATTAAAGGGGTAGATAATATTATGGCGGATACCTTGTCACGAGCTCCATTGAACGAGTAACCTATTACAATTTTGTTGGTTCTTGTCTTTATTTCTTTCACCTCGTTTTGTTCTCAAAGCGCCTGAGGGCATTAAGAGGTGGAGCTGATAAGGGGTAGGTGGTGTAGGAGAGAGGGTAAGTGGAACCAAAAATTTTGTTTGATTTCTAAACCTGCTTAAATCTTATCCTGTGAATTGGATTGTTCTTTGTATGTGTTTTTTTTTTTTTTTTTTTTTTTATTGTTTACAGAGTACCTTTTTATAAGGGCCTCTGTCTTTGGGAAGGAGGTGTGACGATCCAAGGGGCTGTAGTATTTTATTTTGTCCAGCAGGTGTCTCAGGGTAACACTTTTTGAGTCTTCAGGTTAAGTGCTGTGACGCAGGTGTGGAAAATTGATTGTGATTAACCATGCTGCTTACCCTCGAGGGGAAGGAGATTGGGGCTTGGTGTCTGCTGGTCTCGCTGTTTGGTGGTCATGCTGATTTTCTCACGCTCTCCAGTCCAAGGCTTGATGTTGTGTTTGGTATCTTTATTTTTTTTATCTTTTACTTTAATGTAGGTATGTCTGTAATCTGATTAAAATACATATTTGTGCAAATTTGATTGTTGTATGGACTCTCCATTCATGTTGCTACTCCTTGAGCCAAGGGGTCGTAACACATGTTTACTGTACACCTTGTCACATAGCAGCTTATAGGCGTTGCTCTGTTTTTTGTTATAAGACAGAAATGACAAGGAGGCAGCTTCCCGCAATATAAAGTCAATGGAGAGCATTGTACCCCCCCACCCCACCCCTGTGTGGGCGTGGCCTAAATGTGATCTGTCTCTATAGTAAATCAATGGGGATTTTCATTTGACTTCAATTTAGCTATGTATTATTTTAGCGATATCAGTCACTCTCGCTGTGCTGTTTTCTTGTTGTATTTCTGAAAGGTGGTCACATACCAGACGAGAAGCACAGCCAGCGCTGTGCCACATCTAAGGCAACTCACGTATCTCACACCAGACGCATGTTCGGTGATTAAAAACAGAGCAACTGGAATGAAAAAGTGCAATCTCCTGCAGTCTATGAATGAAGGACTTTATTACAGTCACAGAAATAAAAACGTTTCTCTGAAAATTGCACAATACAAAATCTTCCAGCCTAGAACGAAGTCATTATATACATTAACAATAATTTGGGACAAATATAATGCAATTTAATGGAAAACTTTAATGGAAAACTGCACCCAGATATGCAGCTGGGATCTGCGGACAGTTGCCGGTGGTACTACCGGTGTGTGTACACTCATAGAAAAAAATGTGTTCAAATTTTAAAAACGTGACGCGACGCAGAGCTGTGCTTCTCATCTGGTTTGTGACCAGATTAAGGCTGGATTCTTGTTTCAAAGGTGGAATTGTCAAAAATGACTTTTAGAAGAAGACACCGCAAACTGGGCTGGTAGTTTATTTTCCCCCCGATAAGTGTAGGGAGAGAGGGCCTAGGTTTAAAAGTCATGGTTCGCTACTGCTTTAAGGTTAATTCATATAAATTTAAGCATATTTTCTAATAAACTGAGTTATAATCTGGATTGCAATTGTCACAAACTGGAAAACAGATAACGGAATGACTGAGGGTATTTCTATTCCCGTGATTGAGGAAGAGGAGTTGCCGGATTTGATGCTGATAAGTTCGTGAAATCAATTGACAGCACAAGTTGGAGGGCAAATTGTAAATTATTGGAACAATTTAGAGTATTTCAAAGAAAGTCAGACTGAAAACAATGACGAATCTGTGTTGTTTTTGGTCAGCGTGTCCAATTTTTCAGACCAAACCCACAGCTGTAATTATGATGTCAGTGATGGTAACAACAACGCCCATAATCTCAAGTCACAAACAAAATTTTACACAACACCCTCTTCTTATTCAGACTGTGAAAGAGTCCACAAAAGTCCACACTGATGTAATGACTATTCATTACTAATGTCTTATGCTGATGACATCACCCCTCAGGGCAGTATATTTTTAGGTCATTAAATCAGCTTTGGATCATTTTGACTCAAGCAGCCACAGCTGAGTTATACTGTGTCTTTCAAAACTCATGTTTATCATTATCATACAGTTAAAATAAAATATTTTACATAAAACAAATCAGAGGATTTGGATTGCTGACAGATGAAATAAGAGACTATGTGAAATAATTCCTCCAATTTACAGTATGCATATCACAGATACAAAGATCTTTAAATCTTTAAAATAAAAATAAAAAATCTGGAAAAAAAAGGCACTGGCCTTTAAATGTTACTGTGGATAGAAAACTGAACTCAGCTGATGTTATACAAAGAATTGTAGAAGTTTGATAACACTTCGGCAGCATGAGTCAGACAGATGCAAAAGAACATTCAACGTTGCAGCAAATAATCTATATCTAGGAAAAAATAAGATGATTAAAGGGGCACTATGCAGGATTTTCATTTACTGTTTGTAAACAACATTCAAACTTTGTCCCTCCTCATGAACAGGCTCAACACCACAAGAGGTATACATCCCCTGATATCAGTTGCCAGAACACACACACAGCCCAACCTGCAGCAAGTCAAAAGCGGACTAATTGCGGAAAGATGAGCAATGGGGTGTTTTACTGGTATTACTATACTTATAGAGTTGGTCCTCATAATGTGCCTATATGGGGTAAAAAAAATGTGGTCTTTTTGTGTTTAAAATATAACAATATAACACTTTCAGATGAACAGTATTCAGTATATAGTGATGTTGCAAACAAGCATGATATGGCTAAACACGCAGTTCAATAAAGCAGATGTACTGAGCTCAAGAACTGATGAGAACAAAACTTTCACAAGAAACCTCTTATGTTGAAAAAGACAGAAATAAGAGCAAAAATATCTAGTCATGTCTGTTTATTTAACTGTAAACCATTAACAAGTTATCTACACACTGTGACTGTTGGAGTGATCCAGCCATGGATCTATGTGTTTGCATCAGTAGTCCAAACCAGAAAAAGCAGACTTTGATAACAACAGAAAGATGCAGTGAGTTCAGTTAAGCTTCTAAAGGTTTCGACTAATAACTGATAACAAGTTTAGAACTAGATTTAAAAAAAAAAAAACACACACACAAATGAATCAAAATTTTCAAAACTCCGTAAACAAAGCATGTTGAATGTATACATTTGAAAATATGCTTGAACTAATCAAAGTGATCATTTCTGAGGATTTTTATTGTTTCATTTGATTTCCGCTTGAAGTTCCATTATGTTTTCTGCTTGAAAAACCTTGCATGTGAGATGTGCCTATTTATGAAGTATGTGTTTGTGTGAATGTGTACCTGCACCTGGTATTCCTCACATTATGAGGACCAACTCTATAAGTAAAGTAATACCAGTATATTTTGACCATGTGGGGACATTTTTGGTCCTTATGAGGAAAAAAGATTATAAATCATATAGAATGAAGTAGATTGAAAATCTAAAATAGCAGAAAGTTTCCTGTGAATGGTAGGTTTAGAGATAGGGTTAGGGTAAAGGGATAGAAAAAAATATAGTTTGTACAGTATAAAAATAATTATTACTATGTATCACTTGTTGCTAAGGTGATGCTTTTCAACTCAAAAACAAGCAGTCAGAATGAGCCAAATAGGTATTGATTTAAAGCTATTTTTGCATACATGTAACTAAACGTATGCAAATTGAACCTTTTGAACAGCATAGGATTGGACAATGAAAGGTGAAATAAACAGCCTTTTTTTACAACACTGATACAAACAGAAAAACCTGAGTAGTAGCACAGCCAGAATCAAACTCTAGACTAGGGTTGCCACCTTCAGGGAGGCAAATTAAGGGACACCCCCCCCCCCCCCCCCATATATATATATATATAGTACAGGTCAAAAGTTTGGAAACATTACTATTTTTATGTTTTTGAAAGAAGTTTCTTCTGCTCATTAAGCCTGCATTTATTTGATCAAAAATACAGAAAAAATTTAATATTGTGATATATTATTACAATTTAAAATAATTGTTTTTAAATTTATTATACTTTAAATTATCATTTATTCATGTGATGCAAAGCTGAATTTTTAGGATCATTATCACATGATCCTTTAGAAATCATTCTAATATGATGATTCATTATCAAAGTTGGAAACAGTTCTGCTGCTTAATATTTTTTTCAGAACATGTGATACTTTTTTAGGATGCTTTGATGAATAAAAAGTTAAAAAAAAAAAAAAAAAAGTTGGAAAAGAAGAAGAAGAAGCTATGTTTTTAAAATATAAATATTTTGTAATAACAATATACACTACTGGTCAGTAATCTGGGGTCAGTATTTTTTTTTCTTTCTTTTTATATTATTATAATATATTATTAGAATATATATTATTATAATTTTTTTTTTTATTTTTAAATAAATGCTGTTCTTCTGAACTTTTTATTCATCAAATATATTAGACAGCAGAACTGTTTCCAACACTCATAATAAATCAGAATATTAGAATGATTTCTAAATGATCATGTGATAGACTGGATGTTACATGTGACACTGAAGGCTGGAGTAATGATGCTGAAAATTCAACTTTGCATCACAGGAATAAATTATTTTTTTAAAGTATATTCAAATAGAAAACTATTATTTTAAGTTGTAATAATATTTCACAATATTACTATTACTTTTTCTGTATTTTTGATCAAATAAATGCAGGCTTGATGAGCAGAAGAGACTTCTTTCAAAAACATTAAAAATAGTAATGTTTCCAAACTTTTGACCTGTACTGTATCAGTCTGGCGAGTAAACTAAAATATTTTCTAACCAATGGCGATTCAATTGCCAAGGTGTCCTTAGAGGGTTGCAGACCCATTGAGAACTTTCCCATTCAGCCCTACATCTGGAGAGTCTTGTGTTCAAAGGGCGAACGTGAGCTCTGTATGTTTTAAACCGCGCAGGTTTACCGCATGCTGTGCTCGTGTGAAAGGGCTTTAAAGTCACCATGAAATCAAAATTGAAAATTCTTTTTTTTAATGGAATACTGTAGTGTTTATTATAAATAATTTATCTGTGTGCTTCATTATTTTTAAAAAATTAATGTGCCCTCATAATCTTAAATCAAAAACGTTAACCTCCCCTCCCCCTCAAAATGACTAATTTTTTCTTCCTGTCACGAGTTATGGTGCAAGGGACGGAGCTAGTGATGTGAGGGGTAAACGCTGGGATAAACAACAGGGGGAAAACTGAAGCTGATGCTTCATTTTATAGAAATCAATGCATTGACCAATGCATGTGTAGACGCAAGCCATGGGGGAGTACACTACCCTTAAAAATTGAAAGGATATTAGGATATTACCACATTACTCTTAGGACATCGCAAACTATTTTTCTTATGAATATGACTTAACCTGATGGAGGATGCACAGTCATTCAGGCAGTCTATCTCTCTATCTCTTGGCACGCACTGTTAGGCATTTTTTTTTTTGCCATTGACTGTCCTCGTCGTCGTCGTCTTCCTCAATAAATAAACAAATTCTTCATGCTAGGGTGTCGGCAGATAATCCAGTGGAGAGAAATCCCCCCACAACTAATTGCAAACTGGCATTCAGATCTGCCTCCATTTTGTTAGCAACGCAACAACTTCCAACGATCCAATCAATTACCGAAGGACAAAATCAAGTCCCGCCCTCTTATTTCAGATGCCCATTTCACTCGGATAGACGTCACAGTAGAGAAAAAAAGACAATCGCTTCTTCCATTTCATGCCGACTTTAACAGCGCGGTTCTGGAGACTCCGTCTCTATGGAAACAAAGACACCAAAATGTAATCACACGTAAATGAGCTTCTAATAGACCAATGGGCGGAGCCTATCTTGTGGCAGAAAATGACAGTTTTAACCAAACAGCAACCTCCCGCTGTCTCTCGTGAAGCCAACAAGGAATTGACTAAAAGTGCAATTCATTGACTGGCCACTTGAGGCTGGCTGCAAAAGGGAATCAATCCCATAGACTCCCCATGTTAAAATGGCCAACTTTACAGCAGAAAAAAAAAAAAAAAACAAGTGTACAGCCTGGTACAAAAAATGATTTTGGTCTATATAGCTAATTTTGCCCTTCATGACAACTGGATGAGGGTGATTTTTTTAATATAAATTATTTGTTTAAATTATATCAAGCCTCAAAGTTCTGCATAATTAAGGGAGTGGCCACTTGAGTGACAGGTGGATTGCCACTGCGTGGCTTCAGCAACCAGATCCTGCCTTTTTTCCCATTTTCGATTATCTGGGAAAGACGTGCGGTGATGCACTGCCAAGATGGCGACGGCCTGCTGTGCGTTTCAAAAACGCTCTTCAGGAATCTACGGGTGATGTCACGGACACTACGTCCATGTTTTTATACAGTCTATGGTTTTAACGTAGCAGTTTATTCAAGCCATGGAATAAAATAATAAATAATTACATTTGAGTTTATATTTCAAAACTCTGACTTTTTTCTTGCAATTCTGAGATTATATCTCACAATTCTGGTAAGAAAAAACAACTCATCATTCTTTCTTTTTAACCCATTTTGAACTGTACCCATTTCCCTCTATCTAAGAGCACATACCATACGCTTGTCAAAATGATGATTCATCAGTTTCTGTTACTCCTACATACAATGTTATGTTTATGACATAAGGACTTAATAGTAAAATGTGTGCATTTGTGGAGTTGAATTTGAAAATAGTGAAACAAACATAAATCAGACCAATTCTTTAAAAAATATATATATTCCATCCATCCATCCATCTTCTTCCGCTTATCTGGGGCCAGGTCGCGGGGGCAGCAGTCTAAGCAGAGACGCCCAGACTTCCCTCTCCCTAGACACTTCCTCCAGCTCTTCCAGGGGGATACAGAGGCGTTCCCAGGCCAGCCGAGAGACATAGTCCCTCCAGCGTGTCCTCGGTCTTCCCCGGTGCCTCCTCCCGGTGGGACGTGCCCGGAACACCTCCCCGGTAAGGCGTCCAGGAGGCATCCGGAACAGATGCCCGAGCCACCTCAGCTGGTTCCTCTCGATGTGGGGGAGCAGCAGCTCTACTCTGAGCTCCTCCTGAGTAGCCGAGCTCCTCACCCTATCTCTAAGGGGGGCACCCATCCACCCTACGGAGAAAGCTCATTTCGGCCGCCTGTATCCGGGATCTTGTCCTTTCGGTCATGACCCACAGCTCATGACCATAGGTGAGAGTAGGAACGTAGATCGACTGGTAAATCGAGAGCTTCACCTTGCAGCTCAGCTCCTTCTTTACCACGACAGACAGGTACATCGACCGCATCACTGCAGAAGCTGCACCTATACACCTGTCAATCTCCTGCTCCATCGTTCCCTCACTCGTGAACAAGACCCCAAGATACTTGAACTCCTCCACTTGAGGCACTCGTCAAACTTTACTTCTGTTCTTTTACGTTAGTTTCTTTTCTTTTCCGTTTGAGAGTTCAGTGTTCTGAGTTAAGTTTTGTAACGCCGGGTGTCTCCGAGTCTGACCTCGAGTGCCCGTTCAACTTCAGCCAGCCCACAACTCCGCATCTTCAGCCAACGCCCAACCACGGGCTTCCCAAGACGTCACTTCAACAACTACTGAACTTCCAGTCAATCAGCAACTTCGGGAAACCCCCTTTTCAGCGACAACAAAGGGAACCCCGTTAAACAGGCAACGCAAGTAACCTCCAGACTTACATCTGTACTGGTGTTATCTAATATAATTTTAACCTCATTGAGGAACTCAGTGCGAGGGTTAATTAAGTGATTAATGGTTGTTCATCATGTCTATGCAATTTCACGTATTGCTGTAAACTTGGGATTTCACATTTTCATTCTCTTAAACTCATTCTTTCCTAACGTTCTATCCTCCTGCAACTTGTGTGAATGTGTGAGTGCGTGTGCTTATGTGTTAGATTAGTTTATATGTCTTAGATTTATCTAATAAAGCCTTATTTATATTGAAAAGAGAAGTATCGTGTTTTGTGCTCACAAGTTAATGTCTTAAACTGCCGATCTTGTTACTGTGCTAATTAATAGTGTTTTCACTATACTTTGGATATTAATATCCAGCGCAGATTTGATGTTATACGGCTCGTTCAGTGAATCGCTGGCCGTTTCAGTGATCAGCCGTGAAACAGTGATTCTGTTCAAATTCCCTTTAAAATCTTAAATGATTCCCTTTGAGCTAAATTGACCTGTTTCCCTTACAAAAGTAATGAACAGGACCGGTGATAAGGGCAGCCCTGCCGGAGTCCAACATGTACCGGGAACAAGTCTGACATACTGCCGGCAATGCAAACCATGCTCCGGTCATACAGGGACCGGACAGCCCTTAACAGAGGGCCCCGGACCACATACTCCCGGAGCACCGCCCACAGGAGGCCGCAAGGGACACGGTCGAATGCCTTCTCCAAATCCACAAAACACATGTGGATTGGTTGGGCAAACTCCAATGAACCCTCCAGCACCCTGCAAGGGTATAAAGCTGGTCCAGTGTTCCACGACCAGAACGAAAACCGCATTGTTCCTCCTGAATCCAAGGTTCGACTATCAGCGAATTCTCCTCTCCATACCCTGGCATAGACTTTCCCAGGAAGGCTGAGGAGTGTGATCCCCCTGTAGTTGGAACACAACCTCCAGTCCCCCCTCCTGAAAAGAGGGACCACCACCCCCGCCTGCCATTCCAGAGGCACTGTCCCCGACCACCACGCGATGCTGCAGAGACGTGTCAGCCAAGACAGCCCCACAACATCCAGGGACTTGAGGTACTCAGGGCGGATCTCATCCACCCCTGGTGCCATGCCACCAAGAAGCTTCTTAACTACCTCTGTGACTTCAGCTTGGGTGATGGACGAGTCCACCTCCGAGCCCTCAGCCTCTGCTTCCTCAACGGATGACATGTCAGTGGGGTTGAGGAGATCCTCGAAGTATTCCTTCCACCATCCGACAATATCCCCAGTTGAGGTCAACAGCTGCCCACCTCTACTGTAAACAGTGTTGGCAGGGCACTGCTTCCCCCTCCTGAGGCGCCGTACAGTATATTGAATATCCCAATTGAAAGTTTCAGCAATGAATCCAGACAAATGAAGCCAGACCACTCGCAGGTGATAGATTTAAAGATTGGAAACTTATGAGCCAACTGTTTTTGAAGCAGCATATAAGCATTGGAACAGTGTTTGATAAGCTATATAAATGCATCCTTTGTGGAAAAACATAAACGTTGTGCTAGATACTGTTCTCCACAACAAAATGCATATTTTCAGCTGCGCTTATTTCTATGGTCCTCGATGAACATGAACTGACAGAGATACTCATATACAAGTCTCGTTGTCTCAGACTGAGGTGATGCTTTACAATAAACTTCCTTTAGTTAACGTTAGTTAATACATTTATTATAGTATTTCTTAATCTTTGTTAAGGTTAGTTAATAAAAATAAGAATGTTCATTGTAGAACTTTCCAGCAGGTGTCACTACTGTTTGCGTATGTATATTACAAGTGATTGATGTTATTTTTATATTCTTGGGTATTTGAAGAAATAAGTGTACATTTATCATCTTATTCTAAATGCAGGCACGTTTATGTTATATTTCATATATGTTATTATCTTACTAGGTCGCAGATATGTTTTATTGTTGTTCCTAGTCACCAGATTGTGTATCTGTATATGCGTAGTTAGTGAGTGCACAGGCGCCGCCTTTAGTTTCATTTCATTCAGTCATTGATCAGGACTGGTACGCTTGCCGGTGAGTGTCTGTAAACTGGCATTGCTAGTAATTCAGATTGAAAATTAATATCTCATGATTGTGTAATTTCATTAGTTAATTCTGATGTTCGTTTTGTTTTCATTGCAGGTTTACAACCTAGCGATCTAACTGACTAGTTAACCTTACGAGCTAAACGGCACATATCTAGCTGTGTATGTGTACTAAATAAATGCTCAAAAAGTGGCTCGAGTTGTATCTGCCGTGCTTGTCCTGAAACCCTTCTGGTGGGGAGTTTGAGCTATAGCAGGTAGCTTAGTAGAAAACTGGACATTCATTGTTATTTGTATTAGCTTGAGTAGAAATGTTAACAACCTTTAATTTTGATTATGTATTAGTCAATTTTAAAATATACATTAATGTTAATCATTGCATTAGAAATATTGGGTATTGAACCTTGTGCTGTATTTTCTGTTGGCAATTTGTCATGCAGTTTTTGTATGCTACATTTTGCTTATTCTGTTTTGTGTAGGCCCACCCACTTAAACATTTCTGGCCTCGCCCTTGCAACAGACAAAGAAAAAAGCACAGATGCAAAACAATCTTGTGGAGATGACACGTGCTAGGCATCATGCCAACCTTGAATGGCATGCCAGCCGGTCTGGTTAAAAGAGTTCTGTGATGTTGACCTCAAGTGTGTATGTAAAGGATTTGCCACTGATGATTCAAATGCGAGTTTTGAGCGTGTCATTTCTCTGATCACAAATGCAGACATGGTTTTGTTTATGCAGCATGATGCAACACAACGTGTAAAAACACAGTAGAAGTCATTATAACCCGTAATTATGTCCCCACTGGATGCAACAAATGGCTCGTTTGTAATGGTTTTTATTGTTTTTGTCTTGTGGCGCCGGTGTTCTCACCAGGACATGCTTCACAGTATAGGGGTGTAATATTTCTGTCACACGCTTGAGGTATTCGGCCAATCACAAAGCACTGGATAGCTGGCCAATCAGAGCACACCTCGCTTTTCAGACCAATGAGCTTTGTAAAAAAAAATGACACGTTTCAGAAAGGCAGGGTATAGAGGTGAAACAATGATGAACAGTATGTACAAAATAATGTGTTTTAGAACCTTAAACTGCATAAACACATTTCATTACACCAAATACACAAAATAATGTTATTTTTAGCAACATTATATGACCCCTTTAAAGTTTGGGCCAATTTGATTTTTAGCACTGCAGTTGTGCTACAATCCAATAGGATGAAACATATCATTTAAGTCTACTTTAACAATTTGATCTCAATATGTTGTATGGCTTGTCCTGGCATGTGAAATCTAAAAAGGCTGCTCTATATTTAGAAAAGTATGTTGATGGATTGCTGCCACATACATATTTTTTCCCCACTCAATTATGTCTTAATAATGAATTATGTTGTAAAAACAAAATCTTTTCTCGATAATGCAACGTCTTTTCTCTTAAAAACAAGATATGTCGTAAAAACTATATAATTATCTTGTTAAAATGACATCTTTTCTCATTAAAACGACATATTTTTCCTAGTAATAATGACATATTATGTCATAAAAACAACATTTTCCCATTATTATAGATATATGGTACATTATGTGAACAAGCTAAGCGACCGCGCTGCTGTCGCCCCAGTCTGGCATAAACGAGGATCTGCACGCTGCTGAAATTATTTAAAATACACTGTTTTAAATGTATTTTAATGTAATGGTTTTAATTGTAGCGGCATGTTTATTAGGATTAATCTTCAATCTGTCTACAGTATAGTGCTATCCAATAACTGCCATGTGAGCCATAAGTGCATCGTAAGAAGACAGATTTATGCGGTCACCTGCAGGACAATAGGCAGATTAGACCTTTAACTTTTTTCAAGTGCAATGCGATTATAATATAAGGATTTAATTGTACTTTATTGTACACTTTATCACTTTATTACTTTTTTATTAATTTATAAAGGAAATAATTGAAAAGTGCAGAAAAAAAACAGTAATACACATCTAAATTAAAGGGGTCATATGATGCTTTTTTAAAGATCATTATTTTGTGTATTTGACGTAACAGAATATGTTGACATGCTTTAATTTTCAAAAAACACATTATTTTTCAAATACTGTACATTATTGTAGGTCATCTATGCCCCGCCTTTCTCAAACGCGTCATTTTCTACAAAGTCCCTCCTTCTGACAAGCGCAGTCTGCTCTGATTGGCCAACTGAACCAGTGCATTATGATTGGCTGAACACCACAAGCAATGGTCAGAAATGTAATGCCCCTTTCCATAATCGCGAGCTTCATCTTTCAAAATAATTGTAAAGACAGTTAATAATGTCCTTAGTTTTACCATCAGTTCAAGCCGGAAAGGGGAACAGAGGAACAGACACATTGATGAAGCTCCTATGTGTTTGTAGTACACAACCCACGGACGGTTAAGACAGCTGACTCCACTGTGTGATCCTGTCTCTCTCTGACACACACACACATACACGACATGCAAAACTCTGCATTTGAACAGTCAATATCAAATACGTATACTATTAACAAAACATACCTACAGTAGCTGATACGGTAGCTGATTCAGAAGTACCAGATTGTCATAGCAAAGTCAGAATTACCTCCTCTCCTAGGTTCACGAAACGGTCATCCATAAAATGCGTTGCTATTCTGTTGTAATAATCTTAAAGATTCCTAAATGCATCTACTTTCGGAAGGCCAAATAAAGTGCTTTTGCTTTCGCCTAGATGCACACAGCATCTCCATGACATGGCTGCTTCAACACTAACTGCAGTTACTGAAACCACGCCTTCTTTCTTTGCATGAACATTTGGGCGGCATTACATAAATATTTCCACATAGTGACGTAGAGATGTGGGGGCGTATTTGAATGATTCTTTTTTTGGGTGAGTGTTTGGGAGTTATTTTTGATATATTTTATCTCTTTTGATTTGAGACTTTAGTCTTTGCAACTTTACAGATCTTCTTCATGCACAAAGAGCTTGTAACACTCCAAAGAGAAATAAAAAATTTAAATCACATCATATGACCCCTTTAAATGACTGAAAAAAATAAAATAAAATAAAAATTCTAAAGAAGTAATGTAAGAAATATGCTTCAAAGACTGGGGGAAAAAAATCTGTCAATGACTTGTGACAATGACGAAAACCAGCCATTTATTGGACCCAGAAATAACTCTCTCCCTCTCTCTCTATATAAAGTATATTATGTAGTATTATGTAAAGTATAATATTATACACTATAATATAATATAATATAATATAATATAATATAATATAATATAATATTATAGTTATTGAGTTGTCTGGAATGCAGCATTAGGTTAACATTTCAATAAACGAGCGTATACTACAATTACGAGCCATTCTATAAAGTGACATTTCAGCAATTGACAACTGGATAGCGACTCCTAAGTAGCACTTAAAGCAAAGCTACGTGCGATTGTGTTAAGTGCATTTTTGGGAAACGTAGGCCTACGTGAAACAATAACGAATGCTCCTAAAATGACTCCTAGAAAATGTTCTTAAAGGGATACTCCACCCCAAAATGAAAATTTTGTCATTAATCAGTTACCCCCGTGTCATTCCAAACCCGTAAAAGCTCTGTTCGTCATCAGAACACAATTTAAGATATTTTGGATGAAAACCTGGAGGCTTGAGACTGTCCCATAGACTGCCAAGTAAATAACAAAGTCCATAAGTAAATGTCAAGGTCCATAAAAGGTATGAAAGTCATAGTTAAAAAAAGTGGATTTTGACAAATGGATAGTGACTCCTAAGCAGCACTTAAACCACAGCTACTGTATGTGCGATTGTGTTCAAGCCTAAGATCAATCGTTATCGGGCAACCTGGCCCAGATCAAAACAGTTATTTTTGAAAAATCGACTCTGGGCTTAATTTCTTTATTTGAATAACTGATGTTTGATTTAACAACAAATCGAAATACGGAGGAAAAAAAAGATATTTTCTAATAGGATTATAATTATAATTATAATTATTATTATTATTATCCTATTAGAAAATATCTTTTTTTAATTATTATTATTTTTTTCATATTTTGATTATTATTATTATTATTATTTTGTTTTGTTTGGCAAATGGGCAAACAAAAATTAAGCTAGATTTTTTGTATTTATTGTTAGTGGGTTATAAAATTAGCTTGGTATTTGTGTGTGGGCAGCCCTAAAAATGCTACTTTATCACTCAGCCTGTCTTTACTGCCTATCCCATCACACAGAATAAGAGTTCATCTCATGTACCACTCTGCAAATTAGTCACAATAATGTTTCTTCATACTGTCTGGCTGTTGTATAGGCTATATTTCTTGCAAATATACATCTCATATAAAGCTCAACACTGCTCTTCTCGGTCTGGTGGCGCCGGCGTGATCCCTTAGGTTACATTATGATAACAGGAAAGAAATGTCTGCTTTATTTTCTATACTTCCACCACAATAACAACAAAACGTTACAAATTGCTTTTGTAAAATAACAGGGTGCCTATGTCTAAAGGTCTACTTAAATAAAACAATTTAATACAAATTTGTGTTTATTTAATTAAATATAAATATATATAAAGCCTAAATCCAAAAAGAAGTACTGTACAGTCTTTCCCGTCTGAACTCATCTGTATTTTGTGCTCGCACCAAGGCGCAGCGCAGTCTGTTCCTTCAGTATAAAGCAAAGCATGGAATTTTACCCATAAGAAGAACGCGATGCGATGTGATGTGCTGCCTGATTCAGCTAAAGATATTTAATAATATTTAATCACTAATACATAATTAATATATAATCAGACTAAATTATCAAAGCTGCCCAGGCATGTGAAACAAATATTAAAGCTTAAGCTCATTTGTTTACCCACGAACAAAAACAGGCCTACGAAAAATCTAGTTTAATTTTCGTTTGCCTGTTTTCAAACAAAACAAAATAGTAATAATAATAATAATTATTATTATTATTATTATTATTATTAATTATTATTAGGCTATTATTGTTATTATTAGGGGCCAAGCACCAAAGGTGCATGGCAACCTATTGTATCCGTTAGCGTGATTTTTTTCTTACGCCGCAAGTCTTAGGCAGCCCATAGAAACGCTTGCGGGAAAGTTGTGAAATTTGGCGCACTGATAGAAGACAGTGTCAACATTAACCATAGCAAATTTGGAGTCTCTTACTCCAGCTCTCTAGCGCCACCACTTGTCCAAAGTTTCAATTTCTTTATGCTAATAACTTTTGAACCATAAACCACAAAATTAAAATTCTTTTTTCCTCTGATTCCTTGGCTCATGCCGAGTCAAAAGGACACCAAAATTCAAAAAGGCCATTGAACCAATTGTCACGAAAATTGAACCAGATCATCTTCAGACCATGCTGGCAAAAAGTTATGGATTTCAAGTTGATTGTCATATTGTTTCCGAATAGCACGTGAACAAATTCTACGAAAGAGATGTGAAAGTGGACGTGAGGCTATATCTCCGCAACGGTTTGGCCTATTGAGACCAAACTTGGTGTGTGTTATAACAAGCATGACCTGAGACTACCTACAGTGTTTCAGCACTGTGCCCCCTAGTGGTCAGGAGATATGAAAAATGCATATTTTTGCTCATAACTTCTGAATCCTTTGGCCAAAAATCACAAAACTGGTCTCATTAGATTCGGTGCATCATGCCGAATTAAATGATACCCAATTCTAATGTCAGCCATTTTGGGCGTCGGCCATTTTGAATTATGTTCTAAAATGCTGTATTTTACTAATGCATTAGCGTATCTTTGAAACTAATTACAAAAATCTTCAGCTCCATACCTTCATGGTACTCAAAAAATTTGGGGGGTAGCGCCACCTTGTGGTCAAAAGTTATGATGAAATTTAGAAAAATGCTAATAACTTTTGCTTACATTAACCTATTGTAATCGGACTGATGTTGATAGATTCCTTGGATCATGACGAGAACACTGATACACTGATATTTTACCGATATTGGCTGAACTTCCTGTCCACCATTTTGATTCATGTTGACAATCTACTTTTTCAAGCTCCTCCTAGATCGTTGGTCCTATTTTCACCAAATTTGGCTCGGATCATCTTCAAACAAAGCTGGCAAAAAGTTATGGATTTTGTGTTGATACACAAAACCGTTTTTGTTTAGTGCATGAATGAATTTGCTGGAAAGATGCCAAACTGCATCTGATGGTTGAATCTCTGCAAAGGTTTGACAAATTTACACCAAACTTTGTATGTGCCATTCTCACCTCACACTGACCACGGCACATTAATTTGGTAACAGCGCCACCTTTTGGCAAAGAGTAATAAACCATTCATTAACCTTTAATTATGAAATTTCAAAAAATGCTTATAACTTTTGATTGCATTAGGCTATTGCAATGAAACTGGTCTCAAAATAGTCCTTGGGTCGTGCCGACAACAGACATATAAACTTTTTAGAAGGAAATCTGAACTCACTGTCCGCCATTTTGATTTATGTTAAAATCCTACTTTTTCTAACTCCTCTTCACCTGTTGGTCCAATTTTCACCAAAATTTAGTCAGTTCATCTTCAGACTGTGCTGACAAAAAGTTATGCATTTCGTGTCGATGGACAAAACCGTTTTCATACAGCACTGTTACAAATTTTAGGCATGGTGCAAAAATTATTCTGAGGCTATATCTCTGCAAAGCTTTGACATATTTGCACCAATCTTTGTATGTGTCATTGACACCTCACACTGACCATGCCACATCAATTTGGTAACAGGGCCGCCTATTGGTCAAGAGTAATAAACCATTCATTAACCATCAATAATTACATTTATAAAAATGATAATAACTTAGCCTATTGCAATGAAACTGGTCTCAAAATATTTCTTGGCTTATGCCGACAACATAGATACCAAATATGCCAGAGTAAGCTGAACTTCCTGTCCGCCATTTTGATTTATGTTGAAAACCTACTTTTTCTAACTCCTCATCAACCATTGGTTCGATTTTCACCAAAACCAAGATGACCTTCAGACTGTGCTGACAAAAAGTTATGGATTTTGTGTCGATAGACAAAACCGTTTTCGCATACCACAGCAACAAATTTGAGGCATGATGCCAAAATGGCACTTGTAGCTGTATCTCTGCAATGCTTTGGCATATTGACACCAAACTTTGTGTGTGTCATTGTCAACTCACACAGAACACACCACATCGATTTGATAACAGCGCCACCTATTGGTCACACTTGATAAGCTAATAAATCACGCTACTAGAGGTTGTATTTATGATTTTTCCGCCATTTCAATTGCTTTTATTGCTCATTGTTGCATTTGGTCTGATGCTCCATGCCATGCTTAGCTCCTCAACTTGCTGCTGAAGTGCTTGGCCCTGTAATTATTATTATTATTTATTAGCCTATTAAAAAATCTCTTTATTTCTTTTTTTTTGTTCATATTTCGATTTGTTGTTAAGCCAAATCAAACTTCAGTCAGAAATATTAAGCCCAGAGTCGATTATTCAAAAATAACCGTTTTGATCTGATCATAGCCTAAAGGACTCATGGGTCTGAGTGCAGTTAATGGATATCACTATATTGTAGACAGATTGGAGGTTGATTCTAATAAACATGCTGCTACAATTAAAACCATTATATTAAAATACATTTAAAACAGTGTGTTTCAATAATTTCAGCAGCGTGCAGATCCTCGTTTATGTCAGACTGTCTACTGTGGCGACTGCAGCTCGAACAGTCGCTTAGCTCGCTCACATAAGGTAGGCTACATATATCTATAATAATGGGAAAACATTGTTTTTATGACATAATGTGTTGTTATCACGAGGACAAATATGTCGTTTTAAGGAGAAAAGATGTTTTAAGGAGATAATTATATCGTATTAACGACAACATCTTTTTATCAGAATTTTAACGAGAAAACATCTTGTTAATACTAGAAATGTCGGTTTAGCGAGAAAAGATGCTGTTAAAACGAGGAAAGATGTCGTTAAGACAACATAACATATTATTACGACATAACTGAGTGGAAAAAAAAATATATATATATATGTGTGTGTGTGTGTGTGTGTGGCTACAATGCATCACCGTAAGAAAGCTCTATTCATTGACTCATCTGTTTCAAAAGCCAAGAAGCCACATGAAAGGTCTGGTTTGTGTGTAACTGTATCTAGTCCAGTGTGAATTATTAAGCAGAATAACTGAACCTTTTTCCCAAACAAAGAAACAGGTTTGCTTCCAGTGGATAATTTCAGTGGAAATTAGAGTAGGCTATAGTACATAGTATTACTTGTCAGGTAACCTTGTACTAAATGATCTGGTTTTGTTCTACAGTACATTAAATATTATTTAATATGACTGAATAATCCGTATTACATTATATTACATTAACAAAAGTCATATTAATATGGCTAAAATTGCTTCTTGAGATAATTACCACAGATTTTCAAGTTTAGGGATGAGTAGTAATTACAGTGTAATCGAGTACAGACTTTTATTGCGTTTTGCAGTCACAGATGAGGCAAAGGGTTCTGCAGAAATGTTGTGATATGCAAAAGCATTTTCTCTTTTAAATGTAGCAAGTAAACAAAAATGTTAAATAATTCGAGTAAACGAAAAATGGTACAGTAACGACTTGTGGAATAGAATAGAAGATTATTCGAGTAGAATTGAATAACACTCAGTACACCACTGGCGTAAAGTTGGCTTGACGTTGGACATTCGATATTCGCAAATCTAGGGACCGTCTCTAAAGTTACATGCGAAACTACTATACACTTCTCTAACGTCAATAGCATGCAAGGAGAATGACTAACAGTCATGAAAACAACTGTTAACTTTTCATCCAGGTGTCAACTATAATGCACACCTTTTAGATTTTTTGATAATTATTAAAATAAACTGTAAATCATATGGAAAACAATTGCTACTTTTCATTACCAAATGGGCTCAAATGTAAAATATGTCATCATTTGAAGCTCAATAGCATTTGAACAGAATGACTCACATTCATAAAACATACTGTAAAGTGTTCATCTAGGTGTCAGCTATACTGCACACCTTTTATATAATAAACTGTAAATCTTATGTAAAAAAAAAAAAAAAAATCATTACCGAATGGGCTCAAATGCTTATGGCATATTTTACATTTGAGCCCATTCAGTAATGAAAAGTAGCAATTTTTTTACATATGATTTACGGTTTATGTGAATAATTATGAAAAATATGAACGGTGTGCATTATAGCTGACATCTAGATGAACACTTTACAGTATGTTTTATGAAAGTGAGTCATTCTGTTCAAATGCTATTGAGCTTTAAATTTGTATTTAAGTCGATTCGATAATGAAAAGTAGCAATATTTTACATTTGATTTACAGTTAATTTGAATAATTATGAAAAATATGAATGGTGTGCATTATAGTTGACACCTAGATGAACACTTTACAGTATGTTTTATGAAAGTGAGTCATTCTGTTCAAATGCTATTGAGCTTTAAATCTGTGTTTAAGTCCATTCGGTAATGAAAAGTAGCAATTGTTTTCCATATGATTTACAGTTTATTTTAATAATTATCAAAAAATAAAAAAGGTGTGCATTATAGTTGACACCTGGATGAAAAGTTAACAGTTGTTTTCATGACTGTTAGTCATTCTCCTTGCATGCTATTGACGTTAGAGAAGTGTATAGTAGTTTCGCATGTAACTTTAGAGACGGTCCCTAGATTTGCGAATATCGAATGTCCAACGTCAAGCCACTTTATGTCAGTTCTGACACCTACCTTCTATCAGAGGGGACTTTAATAAATATATCTTGTCTTTGTTGGGGGAATCAATAAGTATTTTTAAAAGTCTCCCCAAATCTGAGGAGCTTCTGTGTAGGTAGAGTATATTTCTGTCCGACCATTCAGTCCTTATTTTCAAAGAACTCCTCTTTCCTCTCCTCTAATGATGAGCCTGCGGATCCCGTTAACCCAACAATCCTTCACGAACATGTTCACCAGGGATGTGCCCTCAAAAATCGCCGATGCCATCTTTAGTACCCTCACTCCAGCATTCTTTAATGGGTGGGTTTATTCTTCTGCTCAACTTCAATAGCAGTCAAATTGACTTCATAGTCGAGTCTGAGGGGATACCCACACATGTAAAGGATAATAAATATGGGTTGACCTTGTTTAAAGGAAACTGACGGTTTCGATTCGTTTGCGTCTTCAAACGTGGTAGAAGGATATGCGAGAATATCACATCTCTAAACAACAACTAGACAAATATTAAGTAGCTATTATCCTAAAATATTATCCTAAGCACACTCCTTTTGTTTTTCTTCAGGTTGGTGGGATGTTGTGAATTTTTTTAAGATCTTTTTTTCGTAAAAGTTTTTTAGTTGTTTTATTGATGGTCTGATGCAATTTTTAGTATAACGGTCTACTACAGTTCGCTTGTACCCATCGGTAACTTGAGCCTCTTCAATCCCATTAGATGTTGTTAATCACAATCCAGAGTTGATCAGCTGACCATAGTGAATAGCAGACGCCAAAAACAGGCCCAGAGTTTTGTTACTGGCATAAAATGACTGCGTTTCCTTCTGTTGACAGAAATCGAATCTTCGCCCTTCCTTCCTTCTCTTTCCCCAAGAGCGCTATGCGAATAATTTACGTGTGTGTGTGTGTGTGTGAGAGAGAGAGAGAGAGAGAAAGAGAGAGAGAGACTGATCACTCACTCAAACACACTGAACGTCATTCTATGTGCTCTATATTTGGGAAATTTAGTCATTGTACGTGTGGTCGATTGACACGTTTCAAATTCTATAAAATGATATGAAATTAAAAAAGTAAAATATACTATTGGCCTATATAATTATATTAGTAATTTTGTATATATATAATGTACACTGTATAATAGCTGTCACACAGGGAAATTGTCACAAGGATACATGTATAGGTTTTGTATGTTGGTGTTAAATGCCTAAAATTTACTAAAATTATTAGTTTCATTTTTGTTTTGCTGGTTTATATTTAGCAAAATTTATAATTTACTTTTTTTATCTTTTTGTACTTTACCTTTTCCATTTTTGTTGTTTTCTTTCCTTATGCTAGGGGACGTGTCACAAAAATGTCGATGCACACTATGTTAAAGTCAGCATGAAATGGAAGTTGTTATTTCTGCCAAAACTGTGACATATTAAGTGAAATGGCTTCTGGAATCGTATGATATTAGGCGCGGGATTTCGAGTGTCTTGATTGACATTGCGATTCATGACTAACAAGACAGAGCAGGCTACTTTTGGAAGGAAACTATAAGTCTCAGCTTTCAAAACTTGTCATTTTTAATATAAATATCAATAAATATTTTTTTTGTTGATTTTTTTTGTGGCTTTTTGATGTGGCATCAATAAGTATCTAGTGGTTCAAACGTGACTCCATCTCTTCCTGCTTATTATAACTCAACACTGTAAATTCTAATTAGTAAACCTTACTCAAAAAAAAAAAAAAAAAAACATTGCCTTGAAAAAAAAAACAAGTAAACTGAAATAAGATTAGTATTTTGTTATTACATTTTTTTATTTAGTGTTTTTATTTATTGCGCTGGTAAGTTCTGGTAAGTCAGAATCCCTATGCTCAACAACTAAATGATTAAGTGCACTATACTGTGTGTGTAGTTCAAACACCTCATTTACTTAAGTTGAACTAACTTATGTAACATTTCTTTGGAGGTAAACAGTTAGCTAAATCGAGAGGGGTTGACATCTGAATGTGGGAGAACTTGAGCGAATATTAACATTCGTATTTGTAAGTTTGAAATTTGCACTCACACTCTGATGTGCAAAGCTGAATCTTTCAATTTTGCAACACACACAGACAAGATCAAACACCGTGTTTTGAATTGTAAGTTGTAGATTACTAGTCCAAATGTTAAATGACATCCACAACATGTTACGACATATTTACTTTTGCACTTTAACTTCGTTTTCGCTGCACACGTCAGGTCGGCACTTACAAACCTCTCAAATCGGCAGTACGAGTTTCAAATCCTAGCGCTTCTGACTTTTGCTATGCCTTTTGCAGTATTCCTGTTGCAAAAACTCAACTTGTGCACTTGTATATGCAGATGTGAGAGCGCATGAGCCAGGGGCGGGCTTTGGTGCGAATGAAGAAATGTTTATTGGTCGATGCCTGAACCATGAACAACGCCAGCCATCGCGACTTGCCAAGAAAGAAATTTGTGTTTTATTTTATGCATATGTATCAGTTAGGCCTATTTTGTATATCCTAAGTTTTTACATGATTTTTAAGACACTGCATTCATTTTGTCATTCAGGCATTATCTAGAGTAGACAAATAATGCAACATCTTTCATATATGTATATCCCACTGCATATTGCAGAGAGTAATATCGCTGCACCAGAGCAGCTGAGAAACAGTTGTGACATGCTTTGATCCTCAACCGCCACGCTGTCATGTGGGATGCTTATCAATAGTACTAAACATCTCGCGCTGGTCACCCATTTTGAATGGTAAGTAATCAGGACACACCACGGTTTCACTATATTTTGCAGCCATTTTTAGCAATTATTAACACATAATGTACACTGATTTGTGCACTGGCTGACTCACGCTTAAGCATTTTTAATTCTGGAGATGAAACAGTATTATATTCAGATCTCGCGATAATTCTTTACAGTCAAATGTGATCAAACACCTTTCAGTGGAACTTTTTACCACAAAATAACTGTACTCATATAGCTCTTACATAGCTCTTTACTTAGCTCAGTCCTTCTTAGTTAATTTGACGAGGATTATGATACTAAATAATATCGCTAGGCTAATTTCATGGGATCCATGAAATGACCATTTGTACCATTATCACACTCTCTTTAAGAGCCTTATGATTTATATTACAATAAGTGTAGTATTTTAGGGTTAAAATAGAGAAAATGTTTTAAATTCCAGTGCAAAGAGGCAAATTAGAGGCATTTGGTGTTCCGAAAGATAATATCTATATGTAATGCCATTGTTTAAACGCAATTAGGGGCCTTACATTGATGTTTACTAAATGAGATGTAGTTAGCTCTCTACTCTAGTTTCTCAAAACAGTAGTATTGCCGGTCATAACTGCTTAATTGTTGGGTGTGGGTAGGTTTTGCTTTTTAAATGTACACATTTATGACATTATCAAACACTCTGATTTTTTATAAGCTTGTTTTTATGTTGGCATTTAAAAAGGTTTCATTAATGACAAGCAAATTAGGAATTCTAATCCAATGAAGAAGTTCTAAATTATTTTTACAAATCATACAAATAATCAAAACAAATAGATTTAATTTGCACTTTGGCACAGGTTTTATATGCAGTGGGGATATACATATTAAAGATGTTGCATTATTTTTCTAACCAGTTAATCCCTGAAGGATAAAATGGATGCAGTGTCTTAAAATCCTGTAAAAGCGTAAGGAGATTCAGTGAAAATAGTTTGCAGTGTTTTTAAGCAAATAACTGATACATATGTAATGAAAATAAAAACATTTTCTTTCTTGGCCATGTCGCGGTGGCTGGCGCTTGTTCATGTGGTCAGATGCATCGTACGCAATAAAATGTTTCCATTCTGACGAGACAAAGCACCGCCTCTTGCCCTCTGCGCTCTCACATCTGCATCTACATTGGGCAAGACAAGTGAGTTTTGCAACAGCAATACTGTCAAAAAGAGTAACAAAAGTCAGAGGCTCTAGGATTTTAACTACTTACTCGCCAGATCTGAGAGGCTGTAAGTGCCTACTTGACGTTGTGCAGCGAAACTGAAGTAAAGTGGCAAAAGGTAAATATGTCGCAACATTTGTGTATGTCATTTTACACTTTGTGACTATTAATCTACAATTTCCAATTCAAAACACGGGTGTTTGACTCATTGTCTTTGGGTGTGTGCAAATTGAAAGATTCAGTTTGTCTTCTTTCTACATCAGGAGTCTTGAGAGTGTAGAATTATCAACTTTACAAATACTTAACGTTAATATTGACAAGTTCTCACATTTCAGATGTCCACCCTTCGAGTTTAGCTACTGATTTACCTCCATACATTTCCTGCCACTTGGAATTTCTAGTTGTATTTACTTAAAACAAAGCAGTCTAGATTTACCTTGCTATAAACCATGCAAACCAATTACTCCCTGAAAAAAAAAAAAATAAAAAGTAAGAGGTATTCCAGTAAATGAAGCGGCTTTAAAACATCCATTACAAATTTAATGATATACAATGTTTCTTATAACACACACATACACTCTTATATACAGTTTAAGCAGAGGTGTAGTGGTAAAAAAGAGGTGTGGGTAAACTATAAATTCTGGGTGAACCACTGCCTATGTGTATCCTGGATGGCATCAGCTATAGGCTCTATTTTGATATTACTACTAAGGGTATCACTGGTTGTTCCTCTCATATAGGTCAAGCACAAGCACTACTCACTTCCTACATTAATCTAAGTTCTTGTTAAAAGCACTCAAGACGTAAGTCATATATGTTGGAAATCTATAATGTTTTTACTAAATGACCAAAACAGAGAGAACAAAAAAAGAGAGATAGAGAAGGAGGGGCTTATAATCCAGGGGTTGTCCCAACTGCAATGCACTTGTACATAATTATTAGGGATTTTGGGCTTATTTTCACAATTAGTCCATTAAGTCTGTTGAATATTTTCCTTCAATTAACCAAGTAGTGGTTTGGTCTCTAAGATGTCCGAAAAATGTGGATCAGTGTTTCACCAACAGCCCCAGGAATGATTCCGCACAATGTTTCTGCTCTTTAGCCCTAGCAACTCAACTGATATTCAGTTTGCCTTTCACAGAGGAGAGAAAGACCTATAACATATCTCACATTTAACAAGCTGGACCAAAGAATTTTTTTACTTTTTTTCTTAAAAAACGGACTCAAACCGACTAATCGGACATCAAAATAGTTGTCGATTACCAGTTTTTTTTTTTCCAACTGATAATGTAGCAAGTGCAGATTCCACGATAGAAGAGATGAAATCGTTGCTGCCGAACATTTTAATTGAAAGAAAAACTCAGTTTCTGTAATTAACACAAGACAATATAAGGCTGCAACTGATAGTTTCCAAAACACAGGCGTAATGGCTACCGACATTACCAGACGATTTTTTGCAAAACAACCTATTGGCCTATATAGCCCTGGCGAGTCATGGATATTGGTATGTATACGAACACAAACAAACCAGAGATTGAGATGAATGGCTTCCGTATGAGTGAATGATTTCCCTCATTCAAAATATTGGCACCTGTTTTTTTATTATTACTGACTATTAACGAGATATTTACCACACCCACAACCGCGAAAACTGTGGAACATCTAGTGTGATAACAATAACTAGTAGAGGTGGGGACTTTAGTCAGTGGTAGCTAACCACCGTGGCACCCAATTAACCTCCTCAAAAACATGACGTTTAGTACTGTTTTCTCCGATCTCACTCACTTTGGGCTTGTAGCCGTAGGTCGCCTTGCTGGCATCAGGAGGAGGGCTGCTGTCTTGACGGCACAATTAAAAAATGGATGGATATCCATTTTTTTTATTTTTTCCCAAACAGTGGAGGTAGCAGTACAATGAGTTTGGCACTGGGTTGGCCACAGGTTTTTTTTTCTTCTTTTCTATTCAAAGGTCAAGCCTCACACACTGTAAGTGTTCTTCCGCAGTATTAGGGTAGTCCCAAATGTAGCAGTAATCCAAATGTAGCAGTAATCCAAACGTAGCAACTAAGCAGTTCAGTAAGCAAATGGCTGAGGTAGATTCTGGAGACTGTTATTTCATACTGCCGCTGAACAATGATGGCAGAAGACCGGTCCGGCAGAGAAGGTTTGGCGAGATACTTTTATCTTTAATGATAGCCCCCATAGTCCCCAATTATAGACCCCAACAGACCTAATGCCCAGACTGGCACAACATCAGACAAACTGTAATAACACCAAACTCAAACATATTCATTAGGAAATGTGGTGATCATTGTCAGGGTAGCTGTTCCTGCCTACACTGCCATGCCTTGGTTATTCATCCAAACTTGAAGTTGTGTCATCTTTCTCAACCCATTGACTTTTGTTATTTTCAAGAACCCAAAGACATTTTTATAAAATCTGCGAAAATTTCTATTTCTCAACTGATGTCCTATTTTCCCAAAAGTTCCAGACGTGGATCAATAAAGCAATCATGTGTCTTCAGAAGACTTGAGCGGCTTTTATTCACTGTCGGGTCAAACTACCATTCTCATTGCTTAACCATTTTATTCTGTGCTGATCCGGCCCACAGCCGATATGGATATTTTTGAAATTTTTTTCACTGTTGGGAGCTGTTACAGCTCTTTGAAATGCACCACAAATGTGTCAAGGCCGTTGTCTGGCCAGAGTTAAGATACTGGTACCATAGTTGAAATAGGCATGTTATGAAGGATGAAATATTTCTTTATAATTTAAACTATTAACTTGTATACTTTGCTCAAATAGCATGCTTGGCCACCTAACAGAGAAACTGGTGGCTAGGTAAAAAAAACAAGACAAACGACCAATCCTGACGCAGAAACTCACTACTACAGGCTTTTACAGCATGGTTCAGCGTGTTCAAGAATTCTTGATCCCAGACTGGTTTGTAATCAGAACTAATACCTAACCATAGTTCAAAGGTGGAAATATAACTGAAAACTATGCTCCTAACATTAATTTGACAAAGTTTGGCCCAAAAAAGTAGATTAAACGGGCTCCATTAATCTGGATTTATTTAAATGGTTTCTTTATGGGCATATTGAAGTGTCAGAGTTAAATACCTTCATTCGTGCCATGAAGAAGAGAACAAGTTTTATTGGATGAAATTAACTAAGATTAAACGGCATAATTTTTCATTTTTTGCATGAACTAGGTATATAATCAACATTAATCTTTATACAAATATCTCAGTAATATACCAGCAAATACAAAGCAAATTTTCCCCACAATTAATGTACTTGTTAAAGGAGCTGTAACTATGAGAACTTACAAAGCTAGTTAGTCGTAGAAGTATCAGGGTAATCACAAAGTAAACAGTTATGTCTTCAGATAGGTACATTTTTTGTAAATCTGGGTTCTAGAAGTAAAATGTTGTTTTTTTAAAGTACAAGTAAAGTCTAACACACCGTCAAAAATACAGTACAAATGATTTGTCAAAGTGTCATAAAGTCATCCACATTGTTTATTGTAATTAGCAACATACATTTTAGGGGTTGTAGGGTGTGAAATGTCATCTTAGAGTGGTTACAGGTGTACTGCAACCACAAGAAATTATTTGAAATTGTAAAATAAAGTGTAATAGTACAGAGATTATGGGAGTCAAACACTGCGTCTCACTAGCTGGGTAATAACAGTTTAAAATAAAATACTTCACCTCCAGTGTCTGTAGGCCTGTGTGATGAGAACCGGCTGTTCAGAGAAAGCAGTTGACCACAAACACTTGTCCGAAATACGAAAAATACTTCTTCAGTTAAAGGGAAGTTCCACTAGTGTTTGTGGCTTGTAGATAACATTCATTTCTTTAATATTTGCATTCTTTACAGGGGGGATTACAGAAAGAAAGAAAGATAAGAAAGAGAAAAAAGAATATTTCTATACATAATCTATTTGAGGTCTCAGCCATAAAACCAATCTCCAAAGCAGCATTTCCTCCTGTATCAACTGTACTATGTTCCAACACAGCACAATAATAACAATTAACTGCAAGACAAAGAGCTCATTAACGTTTAAACCTTAAGGGACAATCATGAAATGGTTATGCATTGTGAATGTTTTAAGAATATTTTGACAATAAAACTTTAACATTGAAAAATAACTTTAACCCAAAAAGGACCGAAAACCAAAGCATCACAGTGTTATAAAATTATCGAGGGAACTCCTGCAAAGATTAACAGTATCGTGGCACCTAAATATTGACTTTAACCTGCCTGCTGATCGCTCATCTTGTGCGACTTTTTTGGCATGTTTATTGAATTATAACCAATCGAATTTTTCCCATGCGGGTAATGTTTACACGTAGTTACAAAGTTGTTCAATCGAAAAGACAGTTTAAAAAAAAAAAAATTCCTTTCATTTGCCAAAATACGCCACAAATTGTAACAGCAGATTAGCCCAGATCTTTTATGGCACCTGTAACCCCGCGTGTGTCCTACACTTGTATGTGGATCGTTGACCCGTCATGTCTTCACCCGCAACAGTTAGAATCTGTCCCACTTAGACAACAAACATTCCTGGGAGATTTGACAAAATAATGACTGAATTACACTCAATCCCAGAATCCAGTTTGTATCCCAGCTCAGATGGTCCACTCAAGTCACCCAGAATCCGTAACGTATCCAGACCAGATGGTGGATCAGCACCTAAGAAAGTACCCTCTACAGGCCCGGATTGCAGCCGTTAGACCAGGACCAACTAGATGAGCCCCAGATGACCGGATCCCCTGTTTTTCCTAATTAATGTTGTTCAGATGGCTTTGACACAATCTGTTTTGGTTAGAAGTGCTATCTAAATAAATGTTACTTGACTGGGACTAAATACATTTTTTCTCATGCCAAACTTAATCAAGTGCGTGTTTACTTTTAAAATGCCCTTCAATCATAATAAGATGTTTATTATCTTTATGATAGTTACAATGAAAGTAAACATTTTTGGCTGTGGAGCAATTTTAAGATGAAAGATTAGTGCAACAGTACAGTAGAATTTGAAAATGAATCCGGCCAACGTCCCGGCGCGCTGTGCACTTTAAGTGTCCAGGCCGATTCCGGCTCGGATGCTGGCCAGTGTCGGCTCCACCTGACGGCCAGCCTGCATCTGGCCCTTTTGACTCTTGTTGCGGGCAGACGGAGTTGGGCCGATTGTTAAGTCTCCGGCAGGCAAAGAATCTAACCGCAACTGGCCCGAGTGTAATTTTGCTATCTGTGGCAAGGTCAAGACACTAAACTATGAGTCCGTATTTTTAAGGAACTTCGTGTCCCTTGCCAAAAAAATCGCGGTAGGGCGCATAATTCGGTAAAATATGTAACACAGAACATTTTCTAAAAATGCAATTCAGATACGTGTTGTACATGTCTATAGTGTCTATGGGGTTGCATGTATAAGTGTTTACTTTGACATTTAGCTTACGTGTAGTTCAATATATCCCTGGTTGAATTGGTTGTGATTGGTTGTGTTTAAAACCCGCGTGCATTATAGTCCATCATCACCGCTCAATGAAATTACTTGTAACTAGGCCAAACGGCTGTGCTTACACCTTGGTTTATATACGCATAATTATTTTCAGTGGGCACACCACGTAGTTTCTAAGATGTTTGTAAGAGGGTGTGAATAAAAAACGCACCTGACTTCTTTTTACACGTCTAGTCAATGTTGTGGAAAAGACATCCACGTCAAGAGTAGGCCGGAAAAACAAACAGTAGAATCAATCTTTATGATACAATCGATTTGGATACAATAGTAATATATTTTCTGACTTGATGTCATTGCCAAACTTGTGCTGCCAAGATTTAGTAACCAAAGATCGTATAAACTTTTTGTGATATGACAAAATCCCAAAGTAGGATAGGATTAAGCTTCGCGAGATAGTGTGTAATGTGGGTCTTCCGGTAAGGAGCATTAGAACACCCATGAGTAGAGAAGTATCGAGGAAGAGTTTTGTACTCGATATATATTATAGAAAAATCGACGTTTGGGTAGTACATTTATGCAATGATTTGATTAACGGGCTTAGTTTTACTTGTTTGACATGAAGGAAACCGAGATGAAACTGCCCCCGCTTTTGTCAAAACTGAAATTCACTGAGTAAATGGCTAAAATTAGCTAACTTTAGAAGGCTAAACGTTACTGTTGAATTTTATTCATGTAATACCGATAGTATAAAACTATGTTTAATGAATAAGTCAAAGTTATTACTGTAAGTTTATTAATGTAGCCTTGTTCCTTGTATCTTTGATGTAACTTTTTATCTGTATGCTTTATATCTATCAGGGGACAATCAGCAGCCCCCTGTCTTTATATAAATGTCCTGTTTCACTTTCTCACGGTTACAACACCTATCTGAAGGTTCTTGCTCAAGGGCACCACAAGTGGTATTGAAAGAGGGAGGGGACAAAGGCTGGTTTTCCCCCCAAAAATGATCTACACCCATTTAAAAGCAGAACATCTATTTATTACACATGAAAATAAAATCTAATGCCATGTTGATTGTACCTTTTTCTAATGTTTCATTCATGATTCATTCATCTTGTTCCAAGTTTTTTTTTTTTTTTTTTTTTTTTTTTAGCTGTAGACCACTAAAGATATTTTTTAAACTAAGTGCCATGTCTAATTTACCTCAGAATTTTTTCATTTTATTTTTATTTAAAAAGAAATATGATTGTCTTCCCCCTCAGAATGCTGTGCAGAGTGTATCCCCTCTGAAAATTGAATGCATCGCAAGGGCAGAACACCTAAAGCATGGTCCCCAGGAAGAGCTGGGGGTGCTGGTTACAAGAAATGAGCCAAAACAACTGTAATGTGTTTAAGGGGATAGTTCACCCAAAACGAAAATAGTCATTTTTCTCATCCTCATGTTTTCAAAACCTGTATACCTTTCTATGTTCTGAGGAACACAAAGATATTTGGTAGAATGTTTGTTACCCAGCAGATCTCGCCTACCATTAACTATCATAAATCATTTTTTCCTACAATGGTCGTAATGGGATGTGAGATCTGCCTGGTTACAAACATTCTTCCAAATATCTTTGTGTTTAATTATCCACAACTGTGTAAGTCAATGTCAAGATTAATAAAGACATGATAAAAAGAATCCGTCTTTTTAACATTCTAAAGTAGAAAACACATGAACGCATTCCTCGCAAAGGAATATTTGAATTCATGTCGGTTCTATACAGTTTTAAAATCATTTACACCACTTTGATTTTATAAAAGCAATAATTTCAAACATATTTTATGATGAGGGTCTTCTATGTTTTATGATTTTCTTGTCACATGACAACAATGGCTCCTGCAAGGTGGTTATGCCACATGTTCAAATATTAATAATATTCTTAATAATTAATATTATTTTTAAATTAATATGATTAAAGTATTTAAAAATAAATGCAATTAAATAAATAATATTGATTTACATTATTATATATTAAAAAAATTAATAAAAATATACTGTGAAAATAGACATTTTTGACAATAATAATAGAGTTCAAGATTGAGTATTTCAGTACTTTTTAATCAGTGATGACCGTCATTAAATAATTTTTCTGATGAAAATGGTAGTCCTGTAAACTTCTTTCAGAAATCCAAAGTGGATACAAAGATTACATTAGACAACTTGAATTTTATCATCTTGAATATTCTTGTTCGTCATTGTCCCAGTAAAGCAAACGTGAAAATATCATCAGAACGTAGAAAGGTATACCGTTTTGAAACATGAGGGTGAGTAAATGACAGAATTTTCGTCTTTGGGTGAACTATCCCTTTATATAATTTAGTATTTTGTAATTGGTATTTTAGTTTGGTTAACAGATGCTAAACTGTTCAAAAACAATCAAATGTGCTAAATCAAACAATCCTTCTTCTTTATGCTTATGTTCCACAAATAATGTGTTCTTGTTTGTGATGTACACGTGATTAAAACGTTTATGGACGTCCAGGTC
Source organism: Cyprinus carpio (assembly GCF_018340385.1). Lineage (NCBI taxonomy): Eukaryota > Metazoa > Chordata > Actinopteri > Cypriniformes > Cyprinidae > Cyprinus > Cyprinus carpio. The sequence goes on along the minus strand of NC_056595.1, from coordinate 9,275,219 downwards.
ATGACTGGACCGATTTTGAACCTTTGTCAAGATGTGTTAAACCTCAAGACATAATGTGATTGCCTTTCACGATGTTACACAATGGGTGTGTGATTATTTTATATGCAGGCTTATATATACATTTAAACTATTCAGCAACACATTTAAACATCCAGAAGACGACGCATTTAGACGTCCAGGGACATGCAGAAAAGACGTGGAATTCACGGACAGATGACATCAAGGACGTCCGTGTCAACTTTCATTTTGGAACTATTTTTCAACCATGAACAGGACGTGTTGGAGGGACATCTTTCAACGGTCCATTTAAATGTCCAATCTTTGCTGGGTATAGTCAGCAGCACAGAATCGTCTTTTAATTCTTTCAGAAAAAATCCATCATAGGAATTGGGCCTTGTTGTTAACTAATCATTGGTAAAATTAAGTGAACAAATGACCAAATCTTTTACTGACACAGTCTGAAACTTCATTAAGAATGAAGCTAATCCACTCTTTCCTAATGTTGGGATCAGAATGATGGCAATGCATAGAGTGTTTGTTCAGAATTTGGCACTGCACAGCATCTTGTTATCTTTGGAGCCAATCTTTATCGTTTGGTTTCTGTGTTCGTCTCTCATTATTTACACTACGTGTGTGAATCAGTGGGCGGAGCTAAACAGGCAGTGACCGTAGAAGGCGGAGTTGATCTTCTTCTGCGAGGCAGGGTACCCGCTCTAATACGTCATATAGCGGCACATTCCACAAGCTGTCGTTTTTGGCAGATTGACTTCAATATAGTCTGTTTATAGACTAATGAGAAAGTTTTGAAGTTCTGAATAATGTTTTTATAGTACGATGATCTCTTATATGTCAAAGATGAAGGGAATTTTGATTTCTCAGTTCATGACCCCCTTTAAAGGTAAAGAAATTAATATTTTTTGCTTAACTAATCCCTATAGCAGCTAAAAAAAAAAAGTTAATTTAAAATCTGAATTAAGTGATTCATTTGCTAGCCTTTGCATGAAGTTGCAACTAGTAAAACATAATTCTAGGGCTGGGCGATATGGCTGAAAACTGTATCACGATTTAAGTGTTTCATATCGGTCGATATCGATAATTATTGATATTTTTATGACCTATTTAAAATAAGGACCAGGAGAAAAATATATTATATTTAAACATTTTTATTTAAAACTTAAAGGATTAGTTCACCTCAAAATAAAAATTTTCCTAATAATTTACTCACCCCAGTGCCATCAAAGATATCACTGTCTTTCTTTCTTTCTTTCTTCATTGGAAAAGAAATTAAGTTTTTTGAGGGAAACAATAGCAACCAACTGAGTTGGTTTCCACTGAAGTCCATTATATGAAGAAAAAATCCTGAAATGTTTTCCTCAAAAAACTTAATTTCTTTTCCACTGAAGAAAGAAAGACCTGGATATCTTGGATGGCATTGGGGGTGAGGCTAAAACGATTAGGACATTTTCGTTTTGGGGTGAACTAATCCTTTAACCTTCTTCTGATTCATAGGTGTGATTGGCAAAGGACAAAAAAGCAGGAAAATCTAAAGGCGACAGCACGTGTGAGTTATCCCGGTATTTATTACTTTGGACAATATTTGTGTCAACACAGAAAACATTTCATCACTGGATAGGTTTTATTCGTTTATTTAAAGTGTGGTTTATGTCAGCTGAATATGCGGCACGCTTTTCAGAGAAGATAAGGCAACGTTATTTTAGTACAATTCACACCCAGCGGTAATTAAGGGAAAAAAATCCCCCAAGTAGGGCTCGCTGCAGCCTGCGGTGGACATCCAACCCCGCCCACATCCATGTGTGACGTCAGAAGTCACGCCCATCCCCGACACAACCCCGCCCACGTCCAAGTGTGACGTAAACGAAAGCCACGCCCATATCAAATACGTCTCCTCATGTGATTTCCCCATCCCCGTACCTGGAAACCCGAAGTATGTTGAAACAATTTATGGAAGTTAATGGGATCTAAATAAAATAATATTGTCCTTCGTTTTACTAATACACGTTTTCTTATTTTTGTAAAGGGTGTCTAGGCTAAAATGACAATTAAATAAATTTAATTTTTAAATTTAATATACGGAGCTGATTTCGTCATCATAACAGCTCCTAAAACGCTTATGTTGATTAAAGTAGGCTAATTGTCAATTAAAACTTTTAAACCTTACCTTGTTCATTTATGCAATGAGATAAATTCACATTTATTAAAAAACGATTTTGACCTTCCCAAGGCAAAATTGAAATGCATCAAATTTAAAGGGGACAATTAGATTTTGGTATTGTAAAAGTATGCAAATTTATTGTAAAAGTTGGTATTTTATAATTTTCATTTAATTTTCTAAAGATTTATTCCACTTATCATAAAGTGTTTAACATTTGAATGATAGAATCAACAGTTCCCCATATGCAGTAGGCTACACATACTTAGGCTGAATAAAGATTGCATTGATAGATTATATAAGTAACATGACATTGACCTTCAGGCCTTGTTCACAACTTGATATGAAACATCACAACTTGATATGAAACATGTCCAGGTCCTCCACATACTTAAAGATGAATGAAAAAGGCATCCATTGTTTCATTGGGTATTTTTATATTCATTATTTTTACAAAAATAATTACTGTACAATTTTTACAAAAAAATAAATAAAATAATAATAATAATAATAATATAACACCACCAGTTTTTGGAACAGTAAGATTTTTATTATTTTTTTTTAAGTCTCTTCTGCTCACCAAGCCAGCATTTATTTGATCCAAAAACACAGGCAAAAACAGTAATGTGAAATATTTTTACAATTTAAAAGAATGCTTTCTATTTGAATGTATTTTAAAATGCAGTTTATGTCCTGTGATCAAACTGAAGTTTCTTCATCATTACTAGTCTTCAGTGTATTAACATAATAATAATAAAATGTTTTTTGAGCATCAAATCAGCATATTAGAATGATAGGATCATGTGACTGGAGTAAGTCACCGTTTGAAATCACAGGAATAAATTTAATTTTAATAGAATATAGAAAAATTGTTATTTTAAATAGCAAAATATATTAAAAAGCAAAATATTATACAAATATTTTAAAATTGGACTGTTTTTTGCTGTACTTCGGTTAATAAATAAATGCAGGCTTGATGAGCAGAAGATATTTCTTTTAAAAACATTAAAAAAATCTCACTGTTCAAAAAACTTTTGACTGGTTGTGTTTAACAAAAGATATGCTCCAAATATTATAAAGTCTGAGCAGCTGAATGATCAGCAGAAAAACAGTTCTTGACATGCAGGACACACAGACATACATAGACTACACAGTGAGATTCCTTGCTTTAATATATCCTCCGATTCTCCCTCCAGGTTAGTCTTTGATGGCATTCTGTTGATTTTTACTGTCCATCTGGAGAAAGGCAGGCCCTGTCACCTCCTCACAGAATAACCCACGATGACTCTGTACCACGCTGCACCAATGTCCCTTACAAACTTCCACTTTATGTCCTCTTGGCGCTCCTGTTAAAAATAGAGAATACATACGTGTTGGGGGTATATGTGTCCACTAAAAATGATTTACCTCATCATTCTACATAAACATTTTTGATTTTAAACCACAAAAATCAATCAGTATCTAAAGAAATGCTCTCACCATACCTCCATGCACCACTGCATGGCTAATGTGTGGTCCTTCGAGTGAATTGTAACAAGAAATTTTCTTTACTGGTGAAACTGCAGCAGGGACCCCTTAACCTGGGAGAACTGCCCTGCATCAGGCTTGGACTGAAAATGTGTAGAATGCTGTAAAAACATGACAAACAAACATTATGTGATCTTTTCGTTAATATAGAAGAATACAAAGATAATTTGTGACATACAAAGAGTTATCCAGCAAGACATTGTGAAATGATGCGGTTGCCCAACCAGGTTACTGTGCATGGGTACTGTGATCAGAATATATCATTAAAGATGTGGTGGGTGTGTGTGTGTGTGTGTGTGTGTGTGTGTGTGTGTGCGTGTGTGTGTGTGTGTTGGTGTTGGTGTGTGTGTGTGTGTGTGTGTGGTGTGTGTGTGTTTGGTGTGTGTGTGTGTGTGTGTGTGTAGGTAAGTACATATGTGTGTGAGAGGGATGAAGGTGTGTGTGTGTCCTGAGTGGGTGAGATGAGTGTTATGTGTGGGGGGGAAGGGTATAAAAAAGTATTGCACATTGATTCATAATTTATTTTATGTTGTAAGACTTGTGCCTTCTATCTATCTATCTATCTATCTATCTATCTGTCTGTCTCTCTAGCTATTCTGTCTCTCTATCTATCTACACATGTATGTATGTATATATGTATGTATTTGTGTGTGTGTGTGTGTACGCATGCATGCCACGAATACATACATACATATATACATACATGTGTGGATAGATAGACCCTCCAACATAAAAACACTCATCTCACCCCCACCCCAACACACACCACACACACACACACACACACACACACACACACACCATATATATATATATATATGTATATTTGTTGCTAGCAATAACGTGCCTGTGTGAAGTTGAAATTAAAAATACTTACTGTTGTTTTATGCACATGCACACAAATGACGCACACGTTCTTTTAAAGTTGTCTACGTTTGGTAAAGACCAAAGATATTTTTTTTTTTTTACTTACCGACACGACAAACAACAGCTTCTTTTTAGGCGGTTGGCAAACAATACAAATTTATCTTCTTTTTCGATGCTTCTTCCTGTTTCAGAATGAATGAGAATGTGACGTATTTTAACATGGGCGTGGTCTGTGACGTCACACTTGGATGTGGGCCGGGTTGGATGTCCACCGCAGGCTGCAGCGAGACGCTCCTCAAAAAATCTCCGAATGCTTCACGTGAAACTTCGGCCATCCGACCTATCATCGTGCCAATTCTCAATTGATTTTGATGGTAATATCAATTTTGATTAATATGCGCGAGGGAGGGAGGGAGAGCAAGACTGTGTTTGAAGACTGTGAGAGCGCGCGCGAGGCCGGAGGAGGGTCTCTCTCTCTCTCTCTCTCTGCTCATTCTCTCAGTATCATGCGCGGGCGCTTGTCAAAATTTGCGCAGCAGTCAGTCATCTTATCTACATTATACTCACCGATCAAATAAGGCTCTCCACCACTGATCTATATTATAGATCAGCGCTTTCCACTTATCACTCCACGCCGGTTCTGTTACTGTCACGAAACAACGATATGGCGCAACCAAACTGTTACATGATTGGCTGGTAGCGTGTCACTCCCATAGACTGTAAAAAAATACCTACGTTGCTAGGTTACCAGAGAGCGAGTGCCTTCCCAGCCGGCACATGACCGAGCTTCAACGTTGAAATATGGTTGAAATAAGGTCAGTTGTGGTTTCAACGCTGAACAGTTGAAAAACTGCCGGTACACGACCAGGCTTGGGAGGGTTACTTTAAAAATGTATTCCGTTACAGTTACTAATTAATTTATAAAAAAAGTATTCAGTAATGTAATCCAAGTACCAAAATATGAAAGTAATGTAACTGATTACTTTTGGATTACTTCTGGATTACTTCAAGGTCAAATATTATTTTTTTAAAACAACATTTATTAATTAAGAATTTCACAGCCCTGAATTAATATATATGTAAAGGAATATACAGACATCTAGTGCATGGTATTGGTATTACAGATTATTTTGTTTTTTTTTCAAGAAAATAAAAAATAAGAATTTTAAGACAATGGAAATGTTTCTACAACAGGAAAATAGAGAGAAATACAAATTCATTTTTTTTCCAAGCAAATATAGTAAGAACTGAATTTTTAGACAATGGAAATGTTTCTTCAACAGGAAAATAGAATAGAGAATACAAAAAATAAAAATATAAATAAAATAATAAAATAGAGAATACAAATTCATGCTTCTTTAGGTTGGATGTCGAATCCTTCGATGAAGAAAGTGTTTTCGTTGCTGGAAGGCACAATTTGCACTGTATAACCACGCTGTTTGCATTTTCTTCTTTGAAAACAAAATAGCAGCGGAATTTCCATGAAATGAACGCGTTTTTGCACGCGGGGAGCATATCGATTAGCAGCAGTGATTCAATCTGCGTCTGAGGAGATCGTAGACATCGGGTGAGTCATTAATCAAGCTGCGCTTAATATAGTGTTATTATGCCAAAATACTGATTTATTTAGTTTTAAATGAAACCATTGTAATCCTGAAAGTATTCCCCCTTTTTTCAAAATGTAACTATAATCTGATTACTAGGTTTTTTGACGTAACTGTAACGGCTTAGTTACTGGATTTTGTATCCTGATTACGTAACACCGTTACATGTATTCCGTTACATGTATTCCGTTACTCCCCAACCCTGCACACGACCAACCTTCAACGTTGAAATATGGTTGAAATAAGGTCAGTTTTTTAACGTTGAAACAACATTGAAAATGTTTAATGCTAAATGGTTGGAAAATTCTTTATATTAAATTATTATTATTATTTTATTTGCATTTTACAATATTTTAATCATGATGATACCAATTCTAAAATCTAAAGGTATATGTTAAATATTATCATCATTAACAACAATAAATCTAAATACATTTTGCTGCTTTATCACGCTGAAACAATTCCCATTGGTTGTTTTACTTTATTACTTTGATCATGATTTGGTTTAATTTGGCTGTCATCCAGGAAAACTGGACAATGAAACGGTTCGCGCCTTTCTACATTTGAAAATATGATGGTTATTGTCTTTCTGTGAGAGAGGCGGCTATCGCAAGCCGTTTTAGCATTTTAAAACTTGTTTTTGACTATCCATAAATATAATTTCGGGTAGTCACAATTGTAATTCCAGATATCTATATTGCAGTTATGACTCGTCGTAATTGTAATTAAGATATCTACAATGTGATTATGACTAGTCGTAATATGCATTGAAGATATCTACAATGTCATTTTGACTAGTCATAATACACATTCCAGACATCTACAATGCTATTACCACGACTAGTCATAATCTTCCATTGACTTCCATGAAAAATATTTGCAGATATCTTCAAATTAGTTTTGACTAGTTGTAAATTACAATTCAAGATATCTTTAAATATGATTTGATTAGTCAAAACTCTAATTAAAGATATTTCAAATTACAATTTGACTAGTGATAATTCACAGTAAGAGATGTCTTCAAATTAGTTTTGACTAGTCGCAATCCCAATTCAAGATATCTTTAAATATGATTTGACTAGTCAAAATACAATTTAAGATATCTTTAATTCACAAAATTTTAAAGATATCCAAAATACATTTGTAGGTATCTGCAATTCATTTATGACTAGTCAAATTACAGTTGTAGATATCTTGAATTGGAATTTTGACTAGGCAAATCATATTTAAAGATATCTTGAATTGGAATTATGACTAGTCAAAACCCATTTAAAGATATCTGCAATTTAATTATGGATATCCCAATCAGATTTTTGACTAGGAAGAACTATATTTAGAGATATCTGCATTTAGCTTTGTGACTAGGCGTAATTGCAATGTAGATATCTGGAATTAACAATTTGACTTGTCAAAATACGTTTATTGATATCTACAATGTGCATGCAAATACACCTTTGTTGAGCCCCACCTTAAACATTTTATTTAACCATTCCTAGCTTGGAAACTGTTGTGATTTGCAATTTTGTCTAAGAGTTGTATAATAAAGGTCCTGCGTCTTTGGGTGATTTTAAACTGTTTTATACAGAAGTAATTCAAAAGTATGGAAATAAAAAATGTAGCTGGAGCATGTGTAAAAGTGGTAGGCTATATAGAGAGGACTTAAATAGGCTTGTGAATGGCTTAAAATGTCCTGTTTTATATCGTAATGTTGTGTGTGCTGTGGATTAAATTTTGTTAGCCTTTATTTACAAACGAACACATGTATAAGCCTCATGTCAGCCGTTGTAACATTTGATATAATGTTAAAAGAATCAGTGTTAATTTAAGTGCAAGCCTGTCTTGTTGTCAGAGATTACCACTATCGCACACCAACATGTGATTGGGATAGTTAACACCGATAAACGATGCTAAAATGAGCATCAGTTGTAGTGTATTAGTGGTTAAAGTGTGTGCTTTTTGACACAATTGACCCGAATTCACGTCCGCCTTTTGGCAAACATTTTTTCTCCTTTTTCAAATCTCATATCGTATCGGAAAGGCATTTATTTTCAATAAAAATTAAGGAAATAATTAAAAAGTTGAAAGCAAATATTAGGTAGGGTTAGGGTAGGTGTAGGGAGGGCTTTATTGTCCCAGTAAGGTGGCATCCATTTAAAAATTTGAATTAAAATGATTTTCAATAAAAATTAAGGTATTATTGCGTACTGTTTTATAATGGACTACAATACTGAGGTGCAGATAATTGTCACTATTTGAAATAAGTAGTATAAATAGCAGAAAATCTTGCTATTTTAACAGTGTAATCTATAGCTATTTGCGCTTAGTGTAAATGGCACATCTTAAAAAAAAACTGCTATTTTCACTTAGTGTAAAGAGAATCCATTGCTATTTGCACTTAGTGTAAATAGCATCTATTGCTAAGAAAAATATGCTATTTACACTTAGTGCAAATAGCCGCTGCCTAAAAGAATACATTGGCGCTCATCACTGAACACGGCAGAATATCATCATCATCATGGATCTCTTGCTATAATACAATACAATACTCCCACCTTGTGGGCTATTTATGGAAGCTCGTTTCCGCCACTAATAAAGAAATTAATTAATAAATTAATTAATAAAGAAATAGCAACTTTTTATCTCACAGTTATAATTATTATTTTTTTTATCTCGCATTGTCTGTATAGCTATCACAATTCTGAGAAAAAAAGTCAGAATGAATGGTAAGATAAAATCTGCAAATTAGGCCTATTTTTCTTTAAATAAATAAATAAACATTGTTTTTCATTGTCTAAATATATAATAAATAAATTCAGACGAGCAGTTTGTGATTTTCTGCCTTTAATTGAACATTACACTGCATTTGGTCTATTTTGCAACATGATTCAGTCACCGCTATACATATATGCACGCTGGAGACCTTTTACCACACAAGGCTGCATCCAGATTTATTTAATAATCCATGAAGCACTTCATCCATTAGCTTTTCTCTCTGTGACAACAAAAGCAGACTTTTATTATGTTGTTAGCAGTTAGCAGAGTACGTGGGGAGGAGCTGATTAAATTTATTCTGACGTCACACAAGAGCAATTCAACTAGGAGCGATTGCAATTCAGATATCTTAAACTATAATTGTGACTAGTCGAAATTGAATTAGAGATATCTCTAATTACATTTGTGTATTTATGACGCGTCTATTGAAGATATCTATAAAGTAATTACAGATATCATGGAGTTTTGACTAGTCAAAGTATTTAGAGATATCTCTAATCCGATTTCTTACTAGTGCAATTATAATTGCAGATATCTCTAATTGTCATTGTGACTAGTCGAATTATAATTATGACTATCCGAATTACAATTGTGACTATCAGAAATTATATTTATGGATCGTCAAACCAAGTTTTAAATGCTAAAACAGCTTGTGATAGGCAGCTGACTGTGAGCTGCTGCTCATTGAAACTGTTCGGTCGTTCCCGAATAATTTAATATTTGCCTATTATTATTAGTATTTTAATTTTTTATTTTTTTGAGCGAATTTGAGTCGTGACATTTCAATGGAGAACAAAAACTGTAATGTGAACACAAGAATTCTTAAGGGTCAGATGTGTTCTGCGAGGTCCTGCAAACATACTGGCAAATTGAGGTAAGGAAATCGCTATCTTTATTATCTTTTGAAAATAGTAAAGTATATCGTTACATTACCAGAGTTTTACAAATGGGTAACAAGGACATGTGTGTCCTGCAGAAGATAAATACCTGTGTGTGTTTTTTTTGTATTGCTTTTATCACAGATGCTCAAGTGAGATGCTCATCTGATGTTTGTGTTGCTGGTAAATAGTGTTTGTCTTTTAGAGATTTTTTTCCACATTTTCGTGATATGAATCCCATGCATATTAGGTGTGTTATATATGTTTTTATACTTATAATAGTCTCAAAGTGTTTTCTGAAACATAATTGGAAATGTCGGTACAATTTAAATGATTTAATGAAAATACATTTAAAAATGAATTAGGATTGTTTAAAGCAGTGGTTCTCAAAGTGTCAGGCCCCCTCTAGTGGTTACGCAGGGGAATCACTAAATTAAATATTAATTAATGTTAATACATTTTAATTTAATCTTTGAGAAAGGTTTTTTTTTACATTAAAGTACAGTACAGTTATGTAACTTTTGTTATAACACATTTTAATTTAAACTTTAAGTTTTCATTTACCTGTATGTAAGCACAGTGCAGTGTTAATGTTCAAACTGTGTATTTACAATGTTAAAGTGGCTGACAACAATAAATATTCTTATTAGGAATAAAACTGCCTAATTTTTTAACTGTAGCTGAATAGTTAGGCCTACTATGCTGTTGAAATGTAATGTTGGTCATTATGGTGGAACTTAGAGAGCCAAATATTTTCTGAAGTGGTACTTTCTATAAAAAGTTTGAGAACCACTGGTTTAAAGAAATGGTATAAAATGAAATCCTGCTTTTTAAGAACTTTTCAGTAAACCATTTCTTCTTTCCCCTTGAAGAGTTATCAAGGATCCAGCTTATTATTGAAACATTGGTAAGACCTTGTTCATCTGCTACACTGCACTGTCACTTCTGGTAGAGATTCATTGACCTTTTGTGATAGGTTGTGATTTTACTTAGTTTAATAAAAATGTTCTTAATTTGATTTTACTTGTTTTACTACACCGTGTTTCTAGTGTTCTGATTAAAACAGTGTAACTGTGGGCTCTGAAAACACTGCTTGTGAATAATTTGTTAATATTGTAAAATTTCATCTGAATACATTAAATAAGTGTTTACTGAATAGTGTTGTGCACTTTGTTTACAACCCTACTGTTACTGAACTGTAAAGTGAAAATATTTTGTGATTTATTTTGCATTCAGTTTTCAGTAAAATATATTTCACAATATCAAAGTTGATATTTTATGGGAATTAATTTTTGGTGTTTTTGTGTTTGTTTTTACAGGACAGTACAGAAAGTGCACAAGTGGGAGAGAGTGGGGGGGGAGGGGTATGGAATGACCTAGAGCTGGGACTCTTTCAAGGATCACCCGAAGCACAACCACACTATATGCACGAGGCTGTTGGTTCTAACATTTCAGAGTCCCCTTCAGTAGAAATCACATTCTCCAGTCCCCACAGTAAAAAAAGACACAGTCCATGGGGGGGGTGGGGGTTATGATTTTTAGCCTTCATAATGTACAGTGTCGATCTAAATGCAAACTAGGCTCTAATTGAACATACAGTTGTGTATTTATACATGGTGCAAGGTACGACAGTGAAACAACGTCGTGTTATCAACGTTGATTCACTTTTCAAAATCAACACCTAATTCAACGTTAATCCAACGTCTCCAGAACGACCATAATTCACCCATGATGAAGGTAAGACGGTGAAACAGCATCACGATTTCAACGGTGAATCAACGTCACAATATCAACATTGATCCAATTTGCAAAATCGAAAGGTAATTCAACGTTGATTCAACCATGGTACCTGACGTTGTTTCAACGTTGAAATGCCGGCTGGGTTTGTTCATCCAACCAAACTTGCTTCGCAACCTCTGGTTTCTTCCAACGAAGAAAAAAAAATATATTGAAAGAATTTTTATTGATATCGATTACGTCTATCGCGATACATATCGTTATCGTTTTATCACCAAGCCCTACATCATTCACATGGAGAAATATTACATCTTGAATGTGACCTAGTCTGTTCTGCTACATAACTAGTTGTGACAAAAAAAACAAATAAACCAACAGTAAAAAAAACAAAAAAAACAAAACAAAACATATTTTACTTAATTGCTTTTAAACCCAGCATGAAAAAATGCACCCCGTTTTGTAAATGTTATAGATTTTGTGAACAAATGTTTAATTTATAACATTTTGTGACCAAGTGATTAACCACAAGTGTCACCAGGCCCACCGGTGGGCCCAGAGCCATTACATATTTTATTAGGGGTTCAAGCAGACCAAAATTCTTAAGGTCTGTAAGAATTTTGAAAGAAATCGGCCACTAGTTGGCGCTAACAAGTTTTTTGGCTCAGTAATCACGTGGTGTTTCACATACCCACACAATATGCATATCATTTGATAGATCTCCTCATAATGCACAACTTTGCTTCAAGAACCATTGCTGTCAATCAAATTGTTTAATAATTATTCACAAATATGTTAAAAACCTACTTTTGCGAACTAGTCCTAGGTTTTTTACCCGATCGGAACCAAACTACTGCAGTAATATTCTCTGGACTCTCTAGATCAATAATTATCAAAAAAATGTTGAAATTTGTTTTTCGGTTACTTGTAACAGTGTCATTTATTAAAGGGGTGTGGCCAAATATAGCCAAAAGCCTATAAAACCTAAACGAAAACTCAAAACTTTACGAAACTTGGTGAAAACATCACAGATGACCCTTAAGAAGTATTTAAAGTTTCATGGAGATTGGACCATAAGTGGCGCCATAACAGTTAAAAAGGCCTAAAAACTGAAAAATTTCTATGGAAAATGACATGAAATTGTAGAACATATTGATATATTCAAACAAACACTATATCTTCACATCATATGACAGATCTCCTCATTCTGAACAACTTTGCCTCTGGGACTGATGCTGTCAATCAAATAGTTCATTAAATATTTACAAATATGTAAAAAAACCTTCTTTTGCAAACTAGTTCTAGGTTTTTTGCTTAATCTCAAACAACTGCAGTAATATTCTCTGGGCTCTTTGGATCAATTATTATCAAAAAAATATTGAATTTTGTCCTTTAGTTATCTATATCAGGGTCATTTAGAAAAGGGGTGTGGCCAAATATACCCAAAAGCCTATAAAATGTAAACGAAATCTCAAAACTTTATTAAACTTGGTTAAATCATGTGACCGATGACTCTTAACAAGCATGCATAGTTTCATGGTGATTGGACCATAGGTGGCGCTATAACAATTAAAAAGGCTTCAGAAACACAGTCTTTCTATGGTCATATAGATAGCCTCAAATTGCTAAAAAAAATGCTCATATATTCACAAAAACACTACATTTTCATATATGATAGATCTCATCATTCTGAACAACTTTGCCTTTGGGACCAATGCTGTCAAACAAACTGTTCATTAAATAGTTTAAATAATTAAAAAAAAAAAATAAATTAAACTACTTGAACTAGTGAACTAGTCGTGTTTTTTAAACACAAAACCAGTAAAATCAGTGCAGTACTATTCTCTAGACTCTTTTGGGCAATAATTATCCAAAAAGTTGAACATTTGCATTTGGACAACTATAAGCCGGTCATTTTAAGAAATTGCAACTTATAACCACTAGATGGCAGCGAAAGACCACTAATTGGCTTTGTTAATTCTAAAACGATAGCACTGTTGATAGATTTACTTATGGATTCACAAGTAAACATTATAAAATCTCTGTTATAACATTTTAAATCTTGTATATTACTATTATTTAATATTACTGTTCAAGCATTTCAGATCTTTTAAAATTTTGCCAGATTATGATTACAGTGAAACCTGAAAATGACATATACAATCTTAAAAAGAGAAGACTCGCAATAGGTTTCGTCACCTATCACTTAATTCAAATATCTATATCTGCAACAACAAATATGTGTATGTGTGTGTGTAAGTGCTTATAGAGTATTAATCTACTAGTTTAATGATTTCATTTCAGTGTGTGTATGTGTGTTGTGTGTCTGTCAGCCTATTCTCCATTTTGGATGTGTTTAAATGTCATCCATACATCTAGGTTGGCCGAGACCACCTCAAAGGCCTTAATGTGCTTGAACCCCATAATTGCTGCTTGCAGCTATATTTCTTTTTTTACTCTAACAAATATTTTAGTAATCACAAAATTAGATATAATTTGAAAGTTTAAAAACTTAAAATTCAGCCCATGAAAACCATTTTTGAAATGGTAATTTTAAAATCTTTCGGTGGTCTTCAAACTTCCTGTGAAAACAGAATTCTTTCTGGTGATGTATGCAAAATCATTTATCCGGCTTAAAGGGATAGTTCACCCAAAAATGAAAATTTGCTGTTTATCTGCTTATCCCCTAGGGCATCCAAGATGTAGGTGACTTTGTTTTTTTCCGTAGAACACAAACGAAGATTTTTAACACAAACCACTGCAGTCTGTCAGTCTTACAATGGAAGTGGATGGGAATCAAGGCTAAAACTTCTTGCTTTATGGCGGATCACAGTCTTATGTGCATTACCGCCACCTATCTCTCAAGTGGACCATTGACACTCTATCTACAATCTCAGTTAGGAGTGTCAATGGTCCATTCTAAATTAATAAATTATATGTAATTAATTATTTAGTAAACCAATATTTTATTGCAAATATTGTTTCATGTTCATCAATGTGTTAGTTTTATTAACTTTACCAAGCTTTTTGCATGCTAGTTAGAACAAGGTAAGAGTAGTGAAGCAAGCTTACTCTTCTTCTAGAATGACCTCTGCTTCTTATAAACTACACAATGACTACTACCACTACTTTGTGCGTATTCAACATAGCAACAATGCAAGTTGCCTTTTAAAAGCACGAGGAACACGAGGAAGAATCGAAGAAACAACAAAAGTGACAAAAACGCGCTCTGTAGAGTAGTTTGTCTGTTTACGGCTACTGTAGAAACATCGCTACTTAACCATGGAGGGGGACATGCGGTGTATGTAGATAGAAATGGCTTATTCTAAGGTAATTAAAACAACAGTGAATTTTGTAAGGCATTTATACACCACTGAAAACAGTTTTGTATGTTACATTGCATTTCTGTAAACCGATTCTCAAATATTACACACTGCACCATTAAACTGCTTCCCTCCACAATCGAATACAAGCTTGCATTAATTTTTAAGTGCGAAGCCCACATCTCAAAATCCAATCAATAACCAGTGGATAGAATCTACTCTACATTTTTCAATATTTTTGACTTTGGATGTCACAATCAGGAAAAAAATAAAATAAATGTTGCTACTTAAATTTCAAGATCTTTAAGACGAGTTAGAATAACTGCAATAAATCTACATGATCAATAGCATTTCAACTTGAAGTAGATTGTTTTGCTACCTTAATCTGTATTTGTCAGCTTGACCATATGAAAACATGTGAGTGAGGTGGGTGAATCAGGAAGTGAGGGTAGAAGGCAGACATTTTTACAGGCTTCCACCTAGACATCTAAATGAATGCTTAAATGTCACATCAGGGAGTCAAAACAGAAGAGGCCTCAGCATGTCTCAGATGCCACAGATTATGTAAGAACTGCAGTTGACTTAAAATAGGTTACATAAAGTTTAAAAAAACCTTAATACATCAGAAAATTTTAACATTACTAAAAAGACAACGCTCAAGTAGCCTTTTCATTTTCCTTCCCAATCAAATCTTTCATGTTTATTATTTTCAAAAAAAAAAAAAAAAAAAAAACTTCCAAATTAGAAAGAAAAAATGTTTTACACTGTGAAAACTGAATTATTTACACTGTAAAATAATTGATCGTCTGTCTGTCAGGGCATATCTGTTGAGACTTTCTGTTATGGTTCAATTCAGACAAAGAGGGAGGCACTTCCTATCAGATAACCTTAACATTGGGAAACTGAAATACAAGCATCTTCTCTAACAGGCCTGGTACACTGAAATTGGATCATAATGTGGTGCCCAATTCAAACTTCAAAGATAAATAGGAATAACAAATGGCTAACAGAAACCAATAGAGACTAATGATCCAAAAAGTAAATTTTTCAAATTAAAACATCAGATTTGGAGTTTTTGGAAACAGTGAATCCAGGTAAATGAACAATTTAGCTGTTGAAAAGTGACAATTTTGCCATCGTTCACTTAAGATCTAACACCTTAAAGTCCCATGTAAATTAAATTGTTTCTAAAAACCAATCTCTTAATAGGACAGGATTGTAAGGTGGGACAAATAAAATGAGACATCAAGGTTTCTAGTGTGATCTCCAGTAACGTTTGAGGTGAATGTACCAATATGGCAAAACCAATCATTTTAACAGATGTACATGATGGTCTATTGCGTATTGTTTTCAACAGGAAGGAGCATTTTTGAAGTTACTAACCAGCAAAAGTGGTGCACTCCTTGATTAGATTAAAAAAAAAAAAAATTAAAAAATCCAACTTTAAGTCGCTGGTTTAAGCAGTCACCAAAAAGGGCACGTTTGCATTATAATTGGAAAATTCAAAAAATAGTTTGTATCTTAATATACCCCTCGGATTAGCTTGCCCAGCCATTTCTTGCCTTGAACATCTGAACAACTCAACTAACCTTGTAAATGCTGCATTCTGCACATTTCGGTCACTTCTGAAGTTAAATAAGACAAAGTCTTATAACTGCTAAACATGCTTTCTCTCAAGTGAATGACAATGTGTGCATATGTACAATAAAAACAAGATCATTTGAATCAAAAATGACTGGGTAAAACAAAAATCACTAGAAAAACATGAATAAAAATAGAAAATTCAAAGTCTTGTGTTGATTACAAACATTCTGAGCTTGAGTCTATTGGCTCAGTCCTGGAACAGTGGACAGACAGAGGTCTGATGTGAAAGTATCATATCTTCTCCTGAATGAAAGGATGCTGAAGGGCTTGGTTGATGGTGACGCGTTTAGCTGGGTCCAGCATCAGAGTACCATCCAATAGATCTTTAAGTTGCATGACCTTCTTTCTCTGATCCTCTGGTAACCTCTGACCTCCAATCATGTCCACGAGCAGGTCTTTAGTGGGGTTAATGGTGCTCATCACAGTTACCTTCTCCTGAAGGTTTAAAAGAATGTGTGAGAGAAGGTGAAGGACATGAAACAGGAAGCAAACTAGGGATGTCACAATTCTCAATAAAACACTGAACTATTTGGTATGACATCCACGGTTCAATATGCGCTCGTGAATTGTTTTTTTGTTTTCTGTTTTGGGTTTAAATAATTTCCATGCATTTTATTTCTCTCCGAATTGGCTCTGTTGGTGTGCCCGTGAGTTCACGCTCTGAGATCAGGAAACACCTCTCCGCTTATAATCTGCATTTGAAAAAGCAACAACCAAACATCCAATAAGAACTGAACACACCGTGAACAAACACCCGGAGCAGTAGGCAGCTATATCCAGTGCCCGGGGAGCAACTGGGGGTTCAATGCCTTGCTCAAGGGCACGTCAGCCATGGGTATTGAGGGTGGAAGAGAGCACTGTTCATTCACTCCCCACCAACCTACAACTCCTGCCAGCACTGAGACTCGAACCTGTGACCTTGTGGTTACAAGTCCAATTCTCTAACCATTAGGCCACAGCTGCCCCGCAGAACAACTATACATTGTTGCAGTCAAGTGTTTTTTGTCTTCATTGACTTCAAAACGCTTCCCTTTTAATTCACCTACAGTGAGGGCTGGATGCCTCTTTCTGAATTAGGGATTTCCTGTAGCGCCCTGATTTCTATCATTACTGTGATGCATAAGTGGAATTTCTTTGCAAGGGCGCCCTCTGGCGTCCAGTTTGAATTAAACGGACATGACGTGTTTAAAGAGTTCAATAATAGCAAATCCATAAAAATAAAACTTCTCTCATGAGAAATTTGAAGTAGACATATGATAATCCATGTTTTCTATAGTAAATAGAAGTGTACTGGAGTTTTAGTTAAAGTGTTCTAGAGCTTTTTTAAATACAATTTTAAATCGCGAATCACAAAAAAAAAAAAAAAAAAAAAAAAACACTGATGTGCCAAGCCATCAGAACCGAACCAAAACCATGGTTTAAAACCGAGGTATCTATTGAACCGTGGTCTGACTGTATTGTTACATCCCTAAAGCAGACGTGTGCCATTGTCATAGTTGTGTGAAATGGGCATTGAAATCAATTAGAAAACCAACACATGAAAGTGGAATCCAACAAATTAACTGGAACGTACCCTTTCAGTCACTTTGTCTACCTCTATATACAGGAAGTTTAAGTTCTGGTCAAAATGTTGGTCTTTAAACAGGCCTTTCCGGATCATCTACACAACAATAAAAATAAAAAAAACACCATGTAAGAATCTATACATGTGACTTAAATGCCATAATAAAGTGAGTAATTTTAAAAACTATTTTTAATTGTAAATATTTTTTTTTTAGTTTATCTTTTACAATGTAACAAACAAGCAAGTTACAAAAAAAAGAAAAAAAGCTGAACACTCTGGTTCAGTACCTTGTTGGGCATCTTGCCCTTCAGATCCATGGCCAGCTTCAGCATGTGGTTGTTGGAAGAGCCAGGGAACAGGATCTTCCCAGTGTATAGCTCATATAGGGTACAACCGACTGACCACATATCAATGCCATAATCATACGGTTTACCAATGACTGGAAAGGAAGAGAAAGTTAAATCCGATTACTAGGCCCATACAGAATTGGTTCACAAGTTCTGTTGTGGTGGGTGGGGAAACAATCTGTGAAAACTAAAATATATTAATATGAATGTAAGAAAGCCTGCCAATCACACAACTACAATGCAACTTACCGATTTCAGGTGCCCTGTAGAATCTACTGACTAGGTAAGGAGTGATTTCATTGTCAGCGACATGAGATGCAGAGCCGAAATCACAGAGTTTAAGAATGGTCTTTGATTCATTCACCTGTAGACAGAGTGAGTGAGTGAGTCACTCAATAAAATCTCTAGAGTCAGCACCCATATAGATGATGCTCACCAATATGTTGTCTGGTTTGATGTCAGCATGGAGGATGTTGCAGCGTTTCAGTAGTTTGAGGGCCAGAAAGAGCTGCTGACTGTAGGAACGAACTGCCTTGATGTGCAGCCCCACGTCTTTACCATACTTTTTCAGTACTTCGCGCAGGTTCATACTGAGAGAGACAACCATGGTGAAAAACAGCTGAGAATGACTGTATTTTGCATTATATTTGAGATAATATTAGATGTACTTTACGTTAGTGACCATATTCATAATATTTATATGATATTAATTATTGGAATTAGTTTGATAAGGCTGATCATATCAAGGATTATTTCAGTCACATTTCAAACGTGTACTCTTTGTCCATTTCCATATTTTAATATACTAAACATTCACCTTTTCTAATGACATGAAAATGGTTTGATGCCCTATTTCACAAAGACTGTAAATTTCTACATTTGTAGATCTATCAGGGATGCAAACTCATTATGGGCGAAAAACGTGACAAGGTTTATGTGATTTATTCCTGTGATGGCAAAGCTGAACTTCCAGTAGCCATTACTCAAGTGATCCTTCACGATGAGAAAAAATTACTTATTACAAATGTTTAAAACAGTCGCACTGCTTAATTGTGAAAACTGATGTTATTGGCTCCAGCAAATTTGTGCATTGGTATCAGCCAAAATATATATTGTAACTTTACAAATTTTCTCACACACAAACCACAGACATAAAATACCTGAGAGGTTCAAACACCAAACAGAGATGCTGTTTGTGGTAAAAGTGTCTAAAAAGCCGCAAACAGTGAAATTTATCATCAGGATCTGCGTCATTCAGCTTCTTTAGAAACTCAAGCTCCTTCAGTCCAGTCTTCTGCCTGCAGACACAACAAACAAAACCATTGAATGAAAATGGCTTTCTCAGCCATGACTACGAGAGAGTAGATATGGTGGAAAACTTATAACATTTGGGTAAAATATAAAAGAGCACGAAGGCAGTCACTGTGACATCCAATGTTTAGAGGAGTACTTACATGAGCTCATTGTTTCGAATGATCTTGACTGCCACCTCCTGGCCAGCCCGGGCAGTGTCCCTAGCTCTGACTACATTACTGAACACACCCTGTCCAGTGTACCCATACACATCATAGCGTTTGTCCAGTATCTCTCCGATGTTCACACCTAAAACAGATGTTTTTAATTGTTCATTCTTGCATCTAAAAAGCAGTGCCTTTAGGAAAGAAGCAAGAGTTTGGAATAAAATAAGCTTACGGTAGTATCCTTCTGAATCAGTCCAGTTGTCCCTGAGATTGGGGTTCTCCTTAAAATCTTTACCAATGCCAGCAGCCCTCAGTCTAGCACTCTGAAATGAGAGCGACAAAGCAGTCAAATCTCTCAAAGTAACCAACTGGTATAATCTTTAAGCTGCAGAAAGATCAAATAAGCTTACATCAAAATCTGCAGCAAACATGTCATCTGACTCAGTGAACATGTCAGGTGCTGAGGGCTTCTTCAGGTTGACCCCTGCATAAAAGACAAAGAGTAGATCAATAGCTTACAAATTGTTTGATGTGTCTTTATAGGAAAAAGACTATCCAGTTGTAACATTAAAATTTCCCCACATTTTCTGAAAATTGCTCAAGCAAGAACCATGCTAATAACAACTGTAATAACCCAACTTAGAGTACAATACCTTCTTTCTCCTGAGCGATGAGGTTGTGCTTGGCCTTGATGTTGGCCTCAAAAGTGTTTACATTCTCCCGCTCGTATTCCTTCACATCGGCTGCTACCCGTTCCAGGATGTCATCAGGGGAAGGTGAACGACTGTGGGTGCTGCTCTGAGGACTGCTCGGCTCTGACGCCATGGAGCCCATATTACTGTCCTCATTTACAGATTTATATTTCTATATCAAAACAGAACAGAGTTTTATGCATGTATAATCTGATCGTGTTCTCTAAAAAGGAGGTAAGTTACAGTCTTTCAGAAGAATTTGCTATATTGTGTTACCTGCACAATGGCAAGACGCTGTTGTCGTCGCTGCTCAATCAGAGCTTCTTCATCCTCCTCTTCTGCATCGAAGTCCTCTAGCCTAAACATTCATTAAGGTTTCACATCAGTCAAAAGACTCAATCACTTATATGACAAGATTAGTATATACACACACACACATATACAAACACACACAGGCCACTTTACTAGGTTACTAGGTACACCTTGTTAGTACCGGGTTGGATCCCCGGTTTAGATGTCTTTAGAACTGCCTTAATTCTTCGTGGCATAGATTCAACAAGGTGCTGGAAACATTCCTCAGAGATGTTGGTCCATATTGACATGATAGCATCACACAGTTGCTGCAGATTTGTCAGCTGCACATCCATGATGCGAATCTCCCGTTCCACCACATCCCAAAGCTGCTCTATTGGATTGAGATCTAGTGACTGTGGAGGCCTGAAATGACTCCGCATTTTTTCAACAAAAATAAAAAGGTTTTGGTAAAGTTTTTGTTATTTTAAAGGGGTCATATATGCGATTTCAATTTTTCCTTTCTCTTTAGAGTGTTACAAGCTCTTGGTGCATAAAGAAGATCTGTAAAGTTGCAAAGACTAAAGTCTCAAATCCAAAGAGATATTCTTTATAAAAAGTTAAGACTTTTTATAAAAGAAAAGTGCTCGTTTTAACACACTCGCACGTCTACGTCACTATGTGGGAAGATTTGCATAACGGCGCCCAAATGTACACGCAAAGAAAGAAGGCATTACTTCTATTCTCTCTGTTGCCGCCGCTGCCATGTTGGAGTCGCTGTGTGTTTGGTTGCGAAAGTGAAACTATAAGTGAAAAAGTGACATGACATACAGCCAAGTATGGTGACCCATTCTCAGAATTCATGCTCTGCATTTAACCCATCCAAAGTGCACACACACAGCAGTGAACACACACACACCGTAAACACACACCCGGAGCAGTGGGCAGCCATTTATGCTGTGGCGCCCGGGGAGCAGTTGGGGGTTTGGTGCCTTGCTCAAGGGCACCTCAGTAGTGGTATTGCAGGCCCGAGACTCAAACCCACAACCTTAAGGTTAGGAGTCAAACTCTCTAACCATTAGGCCACAACTTCCCCCTACTTTGTTTAGCCTTCAAAAAAGGGACATGACTTGAAATCAGTGGTTAAGTTGTATTTCAACACTGTTCTAGAACAGTCCAACCCAAATATTCAGATGTGTGCTGCGCATTTTATGGAGGATGAGGACTGTTTCCTGAACCAGTAACCTGCAATGAGTCTGTGGCACAACGGCTGTTTCTATAAAGTTGGGCAGTTCAAACTTTGCAAGGACAGTCTGGCGCTTCTAACTCACGGCCTGTAAGTAAGTTTTTTTATATTTAAATAATTTGCCAATGATGATTCAAATGCGAGTTTTGTGCAGTAGAGTAGGCTTGTTGTTTGTTGTTTCTCCGATCAAAAATGCCAACATGGTTTTAGGTTTACACAGCACGATACACAACGCAACGAAAAAAGACATTGTAAGTCATTATAATGAGTAATTATGTCCCCACTGGATGCAACAAATGCCACGTTTGTAATGGGTTTTACTGGTTTTGTCTCGTCTAGTGATGATCACGAATTAATCTTACTATTTAACTGGATCTTCTTACTGAAGTGGTCGAACCAGTTCACCAAATCAAACTGAATCATTTGAAACAATTCACATTTCCAGTACGCACTAATACACAAATTACTTAAGTTATTCAGTTTATAAACATGCCTTACACTCCCTCTGACATGAAATAAACCAATATCCCCAGTTATTCAGTTACTCCTAACAATACATTGACTGAACTGCTAAAAGAGAACCAATGATGGGATGTGCACGAGCAGAGCAGCTGGACCAAGTATCGTGCTGCTGGCCTGGGAGACGGCATAGTATGTTTAGGGGCGTAACATTTCCATCACACGCTTGAGGCATTCAGCCAATCACAATGCACTGGATAGCTGGCCAATCAGAGCACACCTCGCTTTTTCAGAACGATTAACTTTGTACAAACTGATGCGTTTCAGAATGGCAGGCATAGAGGAAAAACAATAATGTACATTAAGTGGTTAACCCGCATCTGCATGCCGACGCACTGAACTCTCTTTGTTTGCATACATCAATGTTTACGAATAAATTAAATGAAACTGGACAAAATTAATCTTGACAAACTATATATCATTATAAAGGTCTAAGCCTCAAGCATCGACAACAGATCATTGTTTTTCAATGGAAAGCTGAAAAACAATGTATTTGTGTAAGCAGTACACATTAAAAAAAGAATCAAAATGCAGCACACATCCACAGCCGTAAATCCCAGTTTAGTTAGAAAGGTAAGGGTCCACTGAACGACATCCCAAAGAGCATGTTTAGTCCAACGAAGCAATAATGTTGTAATATGGATAGTAATTCCTTTAAGTTTCAGTTCTTCAGGGACAGTATTGTTTGTGCCCATTATGGAATAACTCACGCTCAGAAAACTGCGTCTTGGTAGTAAAAAAACAGCATGGTTTTGCAGCATACAGTGTCACAAACAGAATTAGACGATCCACTGAAAAGAGTCAAAGATTATGGAATTACATTTGGTTCAATAAAAATGAACGTAACTTTATAAAACTGAACGTAACTTTTACAGAAACTATCAAAAATATGCCATTACAAAAGAAGAAAAACACAATGAAAATGAAAAAAATGAACTCAGTCGCACAAATTTAACAGGCTCTTCAAATATGCTTCATTCTTTGTTAATGTTTTTCAAAGATTCATTTTCGCTGATCGTGGATTCTGAATGCATTGCCACAGATTTCGCTTACGCTTCGCAGTTTTTCGTTTGGTGTTTTGACACAAACCTCTCGTGGGGGCGGGCTTAACAGTGATCTACTCTGATTGGATAGTGAGCTTTTGATGGACAGGTGCTCTCTGACTGGGAAGCACAGACGTCACTCAGTGGCGCGCATATTGGAAAGCTCTCGCGGTGATTAAATCTGTTCTCTACCGCAAAAATTCTTTTTCACAGACAAAGTGAAAAATTTATTTTAAGCTCATACACAGGTTCTACCCTGTAAAGAAGTTAATACAAAGATTTAAATCTGACATTGATTTTACAAGCTCTTTTTGTTCGAGTTCTGAAGAAACTGTACACTTATTTTGGTCATGTCACTACACTCAGAAACTTTGGGATGATATTGGTGTGTTTGTCAAGTAAGATTTTTGCACTTCTCAGTACATATGAAAAACATTATATTTGGGTATTATGACTCTGACCCCACACACGAAAATATCAGTTTTGTTATTAATTTAAATTTTTTTCCTAAACAAATTTCACATTCACAAATGCAAATTCTCCAACTGTAAACCTGTCTTCTCTGTTTTCCTAAAAGAAATGGAAAACTATTTGAATGTAATCTCAGTATCTACTAATAAGAAAGCTATGAGGACTGTTAGAATTTGATCTGCCTTTGATCTCCTTGTGTAATTTTGTTTAGATTTTGGCCCTCTTTTTCTTTAATTCTATTTTATTCTTTATTGAGGTTTTTTGTTTTTTTTTTCTTGTGGATAATATTATGTGATGTTTATACTTTTGTATGTTTTTGTTCTCTGCATTAATAAAAAAAGAAAAAGAAAAAAAAAGCTCTCGCTGTGATTTGTATGCAATACGTCATGCTTTGTATTACTAAATATGTAAATAATATTTGACCTTCGATCGTCTCAGTCTGTAAAGATGAGCTCTCAGGAGAGACACGGAGCGGCATCATCTTCCTCCTCCGCTTGTCCTTCAAGGCAGCTTGAAGTAAGCTTGTGTTACTGAAGTAACCAATAACATCGATTCAAGTTTTATTCATGTTACAGTGTGCAACAGTTCGTTGCGGGTTATTATTGTCATTCAGTAACACAAGCTTACTTCAAGCTGCCTTGAAGGACAAGAGCTCATCTTTACAGACTGAGACGATCGAAGGCCAAATATTATTTACATATTTAGTAATACAAATCACCGCGAGAGCTTTCCAATATGTGCGCCACTGAGTGACGTCTGAACTTCCCAGTCAGAGAGCATCTGTCCATCAAAAGCTCACTATCCAATCAGAGTAGATCACTGTTAAGCCCGCCCCCACAAGAGGTTTGTGTCAAAACACCAAACGAAAAACTGCGAAACATAAGCGAAATCTGTGGCAGTGCATTCAGAATCCACGATTAGCGAAAACAAATCTTTGAAAAACATTAACAAAGAATGAAGCATATTTGAAGAGCCTGTTAAATTTGTGCGACTGAGTTAATTTTTTTCATTTTCATTGTGTTTTTCTTCATTTGTAAGGGCATATTTTTGATAGTTTCTGAAAAAGTTACATTCAGTTTTACAAAGTTACGTTCAGTTTTACAAAGTTTCGTTCATTTTTATAGAAGCAAATGTAATTCCATAAAAGATAGGCAGAAGATTGTTTATTTGAATTCTGGTGCTCTCTAGTGACATGCGCCGTGACGTGCCTGTCATCTGATGGAGACGTAACTTAGCGATCTCTTTTTGCACAAGTAATTCTTTTTTTTTTTTTTTTCAATATTTTTTTTTTTTTGTGTTTTGTTGTGGATGTGTCTGTATGTTTATGATTACCATCTGTTTGAGTGAGAATGTTATTGTTGTTTATTTGTAGTTATCGATGTGAATGTGATGGATATGGTTTGATTGTTGTTTATATGGCACATCTGTATGATTTCCATATCTCTAACTGGCCATCAGCATGTCAGCACGTGATAATTGACTATATGAGCATCTATTAGTGTAAATGCTGTATTTTTAGCAATCTTAGGATTTACTGTAATTGGCATATATAGTGAATTTGTTTTTATTTTGATTATTTTGATTACTCAAATTATTCTTATTGTATTTTTCTAGTGTTAAAATAAATCACTTATATGATGTCTAAGATTCTGTCTGTTGTTTTATAATTGAAAAACTATGCATTGGTATGTTTAATGACTAAAATGGTTTGTAGAACCCTTCAATACATTTGGTAAATATTTTTCCTCAAGCGATATATATATATAGAGTTCAGTTGCCCTTGGCTTGGTATTGTTGGCAGAATTCAGCCCTTGGCGAAAACTAATTGAGGAACCCTATGAAATGTTTTTTTTTGTTCTCATATTTTTTTCATTGTTACCAGATTCTGTGTTTTAGCACGTCTAATTATTTTAATGCATAAAACAACTTAATTTATTGATTTTTTTTTTCTTAAAGTAGTCTTATGATTTTTTTTTTTTTTTTTTTTTTTTTCATAAGTTATTCTTTGTTGTCGTATTTAATTTTTTTTGTTTTTAAATTGAGGGATTAAAACTATTTATTTATTTTTTATTTTTTGAAATTTAGCAAACTTTATTTTTTGGCAAACAAAGGGTTTTTACTAAAATTAAAACATGGAAGAAATGTTGTGTGATATACTATAGGTGTACTACTTACTGTGCGTTCACACCGCCGCCATCGAGAGCGTCAAAAATCGCTCTGGCCGCCCTGCTCTTAACGCTTCAGAAAGATTCATGAGCGCTCTGACGTAGATCGTGTACTCTTATCTTGTATTTAAAGGGGCCTTGTTGTGGCCTTATATTATGCTCTATTCATTATTTTTTTAGAAACCTCGCACTTTTCTACTCAAATTTTAAATGCTGTTCTTGTATTCAAATTAAACACTGTTCACTGCTGCACATATGCCACAATATCGATACTGGGCCAGCTGTATCGATACTCGTATGAGAAATGTTTCGCAGGGGATGCCAGGTGTTCAAAAAAATAAAAAATAATAAAAAATAAATAAAAATAAATAATATATAATATATATATATATATAATATATATATAATATATATATATATATATATTTTTATTTTAATATTTTTTTTATTTTAATACACAATGTGAAGGCAAGAACCAACCGATGCGAAGCTACAGCTTGTTAGCTGCACGTCTCTCTACAAACAATAAAACTGTTTAGTTACTTCAAAAACAGTGATTTTTTTGCTGGTGAAAAAATAAAATGTAGCAATTCAGTATGTAAGCTATTTTATTAATAAAAGTCACAAGTTTCTGTGTGTGTGCAACACGCTCTCCGATCTCACAAACCAAAATAATTGACATGATTTTCTCAGGCCACATGTTAAATTAGATGAATTAACCCTTTAGGCGCCAGAGGTTTTTTCCTAAAACGTTCGATTTTGACATCTTAATTTCAAAAGGCTATATCTTAAAAGTGATAAAAGATAGAGACTTTCTGTAAATTATAGAAATATTAAGGATGACCCAAAGTTTATTTAGGGATTACATTTTCCCATCTAATTTGCATCTTATGATGTCATATGGTGGCGGCCATCTTGGATTATAGAATTTTCATGAAAAGTCTCATGTTTAAATGATAAAATGCAAAGCACTTCTTTCCCCCCAAAATGTCCCTCACTTCTGTATGCTATATTGCGCAATACCTGAATGCTCAGGTAAATAGTAAGTAGTAAACAAACTGTAAATCATTACTAATAAATGGTTAGAAACAAACCGAATGCATGTAGCGGTTGGCCTTTTGCTGTAGAGATTTTCCATTACTACATACAGTAGGCACTCTGATTCCATGGATGGGGCACATATATATTATTCATATGACACACAAAACACAGTAGACCAAGGACACACAAGTTCAAAAGCTCACTCGCCACCGCAAGGCACAGATCATGAGTGAGATGACAAGGACAAGACGAGAGACAGACAGCGCGCGCCGAGTGTGCACAGCTCGGACTACTGTTCATTATCATTGCGACTCCCCACCCTACCTCCACGTTGTCCCTAACTGTCCTATGAATACTTCGACCTCGTCTAACATACCCACGTGGCATTAGTCTCCACACAATACTGTCGCCGCGATTTCGGTGAGGCACACGGTCAGAAGACAAAGCTACACTAGCGCGGTAAAAAAATCTCCCGCCTCATTCCCCACAACACACTAACACGCCTGCTAACTTCGCGATGAACACTCCGACCCCGGGAAAACATTGTTCCCACCACTGACATTGGGCAAAGGATTCACCATTTGTGCTTGGTGTAGGGCTTTACTTCACTTTCAGAATCATCGTCACCTTCTGAAGGCAGATATTCCCCTTCAGAATCAGGGTCCGCGAATAGAAGTCCCAACACTTCATTGCGGGTAAGCTTTATTGATGCCATTAGATGATGATGATGATGATGATAACAACAACAACAATAATAATAATAATAATAATCTAATGCAAATACTCACTGACGTTGACAATATTGCTCTGATAAAAGGGCTCACTCTCACACTAGCTCCGCTTTTGTTCGCACTGATTCAATGCGCTCTAGCTTGAAGATTTTGTATAGACGCATGACGTTTTTTAAATAAGAGATGAAGTATGAAATGTCTGCTATCTAGTGGAGGGGAGGTCGAACGAAATTTGACACCCTATTTGACAAAATTGGCCGTTTTATTCAGTGCCGCATCTTGTCAAGTAAACTCGACCATGGCGCCTAGAGGGTTAAAAAGATTTTTAAAATTAATATGCATGGATGAGAGTTGATGACAATAACAGTTCAGTTAATTCCTCTTATTAGTAACAGTTTCCCCTGGGTGATAAATAAAATTAATTAGTCTTATATTAATAATAGTACTTAACGTGTGATTTATTATACCTTTACAGTATTATTTATGTTTAAGTCAAAAACCAGCAATAGATTTTTTTTCACCATGTTTTCAAGTTCTCTACCTCAGGTCTAAATTAAATGTAGCAAGTATGCACAAACTGAAAACACAAAATTTTGTGACCGATTTCCATTAGTTATTTTCAAAAGGGAAATAAGCCCCTTTCACACTGCGATTCCGGAAAATACACAGGTAATGTGTCCCGGCAATTGTTTCCCGGGGTCGCTAGATTTTGCCACTTTCACACGGCCAGTGATTACCCGGAATATGTGCGTGCGTTCACACACAACCTGTAAAGGTCCCGTGAAACACATGATATCACGGTGTGACGTGTATGTACAAGTCGAAAACGTTAGAACCACGTTAACTTTCACTTAAGCTGGCGCACGATCTCAGCTTCTGCTGGAAACTGATCTCTGCTTCGTTACGTTTGCACATATTGTGTTTCGTCGCGAACATTAATCTGCCTTCAAAACATCCGCTAAAAGAGTCATGCGATAACCTGCGTCATCACTACGACACACCCTTTACGGCATTAGTTCTGGCTTTTGTTCACACAGTGCTCGTTCTGGGACTGAACCCGGCAATGTTACTAGGTCTCCAACCCGGGATCAATCCCAGAATCAATCCCGGGAAGTGTTTGCGTTCACACAGAAGGCGACCCGACAATGTTCTGGCAATTTTCCGGGTCCAACGTGCAGTTTGAAAGTGGCTATACGGACATGGACCGTGATCATTCCTCAGACTATAATCATACCAACAAAATCTATAATCTGTGCATCCCTAAACAACACTAGGTTCAAACCTTGAAAATAGCACTATTACTCACACTTCTTCAGAGGAGGAGTCTTGGTCTGCTTTCATACCCTCTGACAGACTGCCTTTGAACTTGTCTTCATCCCGACTTAGTTGCGGCGTCGTCTCCTCACGTTATGTTGTGTTGGGTTGTATTGTTGTGGTGTGGCCAAAACCGGTCCCTTTCAGCAGACACACCAAAAGAGAACCATTCATTACACATGTAACTGTAGGGATGCAAACTCATCATGGGTAAAAAGGTGACAAAGACATGCACCCCACCCCCAAAAAATAAAATCTAACATATTTTAAACAAATTATTTTAAAGACGTTATTTCATTTTTTTTTTTTACTCTGCTAAAATTAATACTACAAATTAAGTTCATTAATGGAATAATAATTAAAACTATTTAAATATTTTTGACCATTTAGAATTTTAAAAAACTAAAAAGTTTTCAAACATTGCCTAAAAAAAAAAGGACACATCAAGAAGAGTGGCTTAAGTTGTCTTTACCTGTAGAAGCTGCTAAAGCCAACACAGACTTGTTGCTAGGGTTGGGAATCGAAAATCGATTCCGATTCCTGATACTTAATGTCAAATTAAAATTTCGATTCCGCCAACCAATTATTTTTTTCTTCTTCACCTGTGAGGACCGGACCTAGCGATCTGCCAGGACCTTGCTCGCTAATCTAAGTGCTTCAAAGTTTGCTTACATTTGCGATCAGAAGCCAAAAACAGCTAAGTATAAATTTGGTGATGGCTAAATGTTGCAACTTATTTAATAGATCTTTAAGATACGCGAACACGATTCAAACCACCGTGATTCCATTCCTAAATTACAATGATTCATCGGTTTCATTCCTCAAACTTTGATGTGTGCGACCAATGGTTGAGAAAACAGCTTCACAGTCTTTTCAGCACACAGTATCATTATTTCTGTTACACACATTTAAATCAAATAAGTACTGCGATAAAAGTTTATAGTTTTTATAGTAGATATAAAATGTGTTTGTACGATGTGTATGGTTAGTGATAAAATAGAGTAAATCACCTTTGAAAGTAATTTTGTCACTTAAAATGAAGATTAGGTCGATTACATTTAAAGCCAGTAGGTGTGTGACAAAGGAGCTGTTAAAAATGTATTTGTCTTCGAATCATACAAGAGATTAATTCAAGAACGCTGATTCATCCAGTAATGAAACCAGTACATCTTGAGTGAGTCACTGAATCATTCAATCATAAAATTATATGTGCTTTTGTTTAGTTGAGGAAAGACAAAAAAAATTCACACCTCATGCAGTTATATTTTGCACAACAAACAGCTCTTAAAGAGTCAGGTTTTATGTAGCATGCTGTTTTTGTTCATGGTATTCAGCTCCAATAAACGGTTTGCAAAAAAAGAGACTCAGGATAAATGTTTGATATCATTATTCAATCACATTGGAATCAAAAATGGAAATCGAAAAAAAAAAAAATAGGATCAGTAAGTAGAATCGGAATCGATAAAATTCAAAACAATACCAAACCCTACTTGTTGTTGCTGTAGTTTGTTACTCTGAATTTACTCAGCATCTCTTAAAGTGCAGCTCTGTTTTGACAATGGCTTATCAGATAATTTGTTCCGTTCATTGTACAGTTGTCAATTGCGGAATAATTAACAGATTCTTCAACGTAATTTTTACACTCATGTTTGTCATTCCTGAAACAGTATACATGGACGGTTTGGTACTCTTAAACTTTTCTTCCAACCCTCTACATTGCAAGTAAATCACTTGCATATGCGACTAAATCTTCACTCTGGACGACTAAATGGTGTCTAATATTAGCCAATGGCTAATAGAAATTGAGAATTTACAATACTGGTGTGTGAGTTGGAGGCTGAGTATAAGTTTAGCCACAGATATATTTTCACTCGCCAAACACTGAACGTACGCTTCAAGAGTTTCACTCTTCGTCAAAGCGACCTGTGATATTTTGCAGTTCATCTCAATGGAGTGCAGCGTGCATCTGTTTTTGTATTTGGTGTACCTTAAACTCTAGTATGTAGGCACACAACTCGTTGTCGCTTCCTCTCACTCGCGCAAAGTGTCAAAATAACGTATGTAGTATTATTATATTATTATTCTTATTACTGTGCCATCGTGGAAATGCATGTGCTATTCTATTTTTTGATCAGTTGACCAGCTATACTGACCAATCAGGTATCTAGGCAACCAGTTTATAGTTTTGAGAGTAGGGTACCAACCTCTCATTACATGACACAGCGCAGAGCGCACCTACTAACTGACTGCACTTGTACTATCTGCCAGTGGCCCTTAGAGCCTGCGCGATCAGCAACAGCTCTCCTATGGACACTACATACAACGTTGTTCAATGCTGCCACCATCACAACCGTTGGGCAAAGGGTCTGATCATTTGTTTGTGCTTTGTGACAACACTCTACTCGCCTTGCACGGCGGCACCATTGCGCTGACAAAGATGTACCGGGAGAAGCGTGACATATTACAAGATCCGATCGTCATTTGCAAAAGGTCAAATATTCCCCTTCAGAGTCAGAATTGGCGAATAATATTTGCAACAAATTCTCACGGTACAACTTTTTATTAGCCATTTGGTGATTTTCTCTCACAAATCTCTCAATTTACTCACACCCGATATGAACTGAATACTTCCGCATCAATAATATGATAGCTCACTTGCTCTTGCTATTTCCCTCGAACACTTTGAATAAGAAACTTGACGTAACGTTGGTCTAGAGAATCGAAAGTACTACATGTCTACCATTAGTGGGTAGGGAATACAAATGAGATATTACACCATATTAGGAACTACAGTCTGTTTTTATTAAGTATGACGTCTTTGTTGCAATTTGCGACTTTGGCGCTTAGAGGGTAATATTCATGAATCCAGCAGCTTGTTAATCCTTGGGGCATTTTTTACATGGTGTTGCATGCATCAGTTCAAAAGAAGTTAACCCTCTGGAGTCTAAGGGTATTTTTGGGCCTGGAGAGTTTTGTCATGCTCTGACATTTTTGCTTTTTCAGTTTCTTATTAAATATCTAAATGCTAAAGTCTAATCTCACTTAATAAGCCAAAAATGGGGTTACAATAATATGTGAGCAAGCAATGTATTACATGATTGTGTTTTGATGAAAAAAAATGCTATGCACGTGGTTAGTGAAAAACACTAAAAATGTTAAAATCACTTGAATAAGGCAATTAAAACACCTACAGAACATTGGTTCCTGGGACCTTTGAGAACCTGGAGCTTGTAGCCTAGAATTTTTTTTTCTAAATTATGTGAAAATCATCTTGTTTACTCACTTACAAAAAAACAAGATATTGATTTAAAATTTCTAAGACACTTTTTGTTGGTAAAAGTCTCATATGCGAGTAGGCGTTTCAACTATCATGAATATCATTGTGATTCACACTGAGAAGACAAAGGCCTGCATAATGAGCTGCATAATGAGCCATTCCAGTCAAGCAGTGTCACTGAAGAGGATGGAGTTACAAGGAAAGAATGTGAGGACAAAATAAAAAGTGTGTAACATAATTTTATGTTTGTAGCTTATTTAGAATATATTTAATTATCCCACAAACCAATCATTTTAATATTCACTTGTGAGTGCAAGTTAAACAGTTTATTAGGAACAATCAAAGCTGACTTTCCAAACTGAATTTTTTGCATCATTACTCCAGTCACACCATCCTTCAGAAATCCTTTTAACAATCTTATTTCTACACAAAAAAACACTTAGTGTTATATTATCATTATCATCATTATTATTATTATATATTATTATTAATGTTGAAAAGAGAGCGAGAGAATACTTTTTTTTCAGGTTTTTAGGGGGGATAAATTGAATAGAACAGCATTGTTTGTTACATTTGTTAAAGTTACATTTATATTATTTACATCAAGCTTTTGAATGGTATAGTAGTGTATAATGTTATTGGAAAAAAAAACTTCATTATATTTCACTTGATTATTACATTTAGTCAGGAATTATAGTTTGGAAAAAAGTCTAACTCGTTTAAAATGTTTACACGTTATGTGAAAATAGTATAAGTACATAAATAAAATACAAAAGAGAGATTACTCATGTTTATGATCTCTGATGAATAAAGTGCTTCATTCTTTTTTTCTGAGGAAATCCAAATCTCAAATGCCTCAACCCCATCACATCTTTTTGGGGTAAATTATGTCTTATTCTCTCATCGCGACGCAAAACAGTAAAATAAAAAAAAACTTGACACAATCTCGCTGCGTTGTCTTCTGTTGTGTGGGATATTCAAGCCACGTGCTTCAGTGAAACATTAGAATCTGAATAGCGCGTTCAGCGCGGGGGCATGGTCACATTAGAAGATAATGAAGGGAGACGTGAAAAACGGGACATTGCGTTGTTTTCATATGGATTACTTTATCACAGAATATTTTTAGTGATTAAGTTTTAAAAGTAGAATGTCAAGCTTTCTATAGATATCTCTTCATGTCTCTTCGTGAGAGTTTCACTGAGTTTAAGTACATTTTAATGACGCGTTGTAAATGAAGATCAGTGCAGAACAAAGGCTGCAGACAGCACACCTTGTTTGTTGTCTTTATTTTTATAAGTGCACAAAGTTTTGTTGTTCTGTCTGTATACAAAAAAGTAGACCCTTTACAGATCGATTGATGTATTGCTCTTCTGTACGATCAAAACTGCAAGTGTAATTTAAGTTCTTTTGGGGAGCAAATGGAAGTTCTTTTGGGGTTATCAGGAGCAAATGCCTCGTATATGCGTTAATCGAATTAAAGAGTGTTAAATAAAAAGAAAAAGTCTATAAAAATGGATATGGGGGGGTGAACAAAGGCCTCCTGTAGTGAATTGATGCATTTTTGTAAGAAAAATATTTATATCCAAAATGTAATAATCACTTTAATGTAGGTTGCACCAACAGTTGTACACGGAAGTAGCTCCAGGCTGATGACGTATGAGCTGGCATAGTGCATGCGCCGGTGAGTTCTCGTGAAAGCAAAATTTGTTAACAGGAGCAAAGGAAACAAAAGTTTCCTTACTTCAAAGGAAAACCAGTCTTCCCTTGGCTTATATCGAAATCCTCCGACATTCTTCTTTACAAATCCTCATTTTTTACTTTCAATCAGTGAACGTTGTTTTGTTTTGATCTCTCCCCTGCCCTTCAGCGTTCGTCACTTCTGAGAGGCGGCATGCGCAAACGCCGAGCTACCATTTACAACAGTGAGCGCAAGCTTATTTGTCATTTCAACTTCATATTTGGGTCTTCATATTTGGGTTGATTCTCAATCTAAAGCTTTGTGGAGAGGTAATCGAAGCTGACCAGATTTTTAAACCACATAGGCTGCAAAGATATTTTATTTGCTGGCACAGGAAATAAAATGATAAATATAAATTTGGCCCAGCTGTGGCCAATACTATTAGGATCTGGAAAAGGGTGGACATGTCTAATGGGAGGACCTTTCAAATTTTGTAACAACACAACCTTATGGCACCAACTGTGAATTTTTTTATGTGGAAATCGGCCATTTGTTCCAGCTCTCTTTGGTCTACATTGGGCATAAAATACATGCAGTGCCACGGACCAGAATCGCAGAATCCAGTCATAAAAAACATAATTTACAGTTTAAGCGGGAATGTCACGGAATTTGTTAAATTTTGGATTAATTATTCAAAAGTAGGTCATTACACTTAAAGCATCAAATTGTAATATGGACTAGTATCTGTAAATATTAAGCCGGAAAAGTCGATTTAAATATGATCTGCATGTTCTGCGTGTCTTTGTTAACGTATGGCGCAGATGCACAATTTTGTTTACTTACACACATATGGAGGCGTGCGTGAAACTCGCGGTGATTTCAGCGTCTGCCGTCTCACTAAAAAAAAAAAAAAAAAAAGTGAAAGGCAGGACATACAGCCACGTATGGTGACCATACTCAGGAATTCGTGCTCTGCATTTAACCCATCCAAAGTGCCACACACCACAGCAGTGGAACACACACACACACAGAGCAGTGGGCAGCCATTTATGCTGCGGCGCCCAGGGAGCAGTTGGGTGGTTCCGTGCCTTGCTTCAAGGGCACCAAAGTCGTGGTATTGCCAGCCCGAGGACTCAAACCAACACCCTTAGGGTTAGGAGGTCAACTCTCTAACCATTAGGCCACGACTTCCCTAATAAATACGGGGACCCGTAAAATACTCGGGATGGGTCAACGATTTTCGAATATTCGATTAGTCGATTTAATGACCCTCCCCCCCGATTATCGATTAGGCTGTGCATAGATCTATAAAGCAATAAGTTGTGAGACAGTCTTCTGTGTCACCGCGTCCACAAATGACTCAAAATAATAAACCACAAAGTTAACAAAAACGATGCACTCCACTGTGCTGCGAGAGCGAGAAGCTTTCTGTTTTCCCACGTACTTAAATCATTAAATATGAGTAGTAGCTGCATTAAAATTATTTATTTGTTGAAGGAATAAAATGTAATATTCCACTGGTGTTGACCATTTAAAATTCAACTCTTGTTATGTTGATTCTTCTGAAGTAAATAACATTGTTACTTTTCACAATGGTATAAAATGCTGGAAAAAAATTAGGTATAAACGCTTGGAAAAAAAACGTTAAACGTAAACGGGCTTAAAAACGTTTAATCGAAATAAGCTTGGGCTTTGTTACTTTAACATACACAAAGCCTCAGGCTTTGTCAATTTTAGAGAAAATACACCACAAATGTTTTTTTTACGGCTCTTTTGTCTGTAGTAAAAACTAAAAATTATATAATATATATATATATATATTCTATATATAGATATATATTATATATATATATATATATTATATATATATAATATATATATAATATAAACACATACAGGTCCTTCTCAAAAAAATTAGCATATTGTGATAAAAGTTCATTCAATTTTTATTACATTATGGAGAATAAACTTTCATATATTTTTTAGATTCATTGCAACACCCAACTGAATATTTCAGGTCTTTTATTGTTTTAATACTGATGATTTTGGCATACAGCTCTGGAAAACCCAAAATTCCTATCTCAAAAAATTAACATATCATGAAAAGGTTCTCTAAACGAGCTATTAACCTAATCATTCTGAATCAACTAATTAACTCTAAACACCTGCAAAAGATTCCTGAGGCTTTTAAAAAAACAAAACTCCCAGCCTGGTTCATTACTCAAACCGCAATCATGGTAAGACTGCCGACCTGACTGCTGTCCAGGAAGGCCATCATTGACACCCTCAAGCGAGAGGGTAAGACCCAGAAAGAAATTTTCTGAACGAATAGGCTGTTCCAGAGTGCTGTATCAAAGGCACCTCAGTGGGAAGTCTGTGGGGAAGGAAAAAGTGTGGCAAAAAACGCTGCACAACGAGAAGAGGTGACCGGACCCTGAGGAAGATTGTGGAGAAGGACCGATTACAGACCTTGGGGGACCTGCGGAAGCAGTGGACTGAATCGGAGTAGAAACATCCAGAGCACCGTGCACAGGCTTGTGTGCTTTTGAACACAGAAACAGCGGCAGAAGACACCTGTGACCTGGGGCTACAGAGAAGCAGCACTGGACTGTTTGCTCAGTGGTCCAAAGTACTTTTTTCGGATGAAAGCAAATTTTGCATGTCATTCGGAAATCAAGGTGCCAGCGTATGGAGGAAGGACTGGGGAGAAGGAAAAATGCCAAAATGCCTGAAGTCCAGTGTCAAGTACCCACAGTCAGTGATGGTCTGGGGTTGCCATGTCAGCTGCTGGTGGTTGGTCCACTGGTTTTATAAAGGGCAGGGTCAATGCAGTAGATATAAGGAGGATTTTGGAGCACTTCATGCTTACATATGCTGAAAAGCTTTATGGAGATGAAGATTTCGTTTTTTCAGCACGACCTGGCAACTGCTCACAGTGCCAAAACACTGGTTGGTAAATGGTTTACTGGACCATGGTATTACTGTGCTCAATTGGCCTGCCAACTCTCCTGACCTGAACCCCATAGGAATCTGTGGGATATTGTGAAGAGAAAGAGTTGAGAGACACAAGACCCAACACCTCTGGATGAGCTTAAGGCTGCTATCGAAGCATCCTGGGCCTCCATAACAACTTCAGCAGTGCCACAGGGCTGATTGCCTCCA
Source organism: Cyprinus carpio (assembly GCF_018340385.1). Lineage (NCBI taxonomy): Eukaryota > Metazoa > Chordata > Actinopteri > Cypriniformes > Cyprinidae > Cyprinus > Cyprinus carpio. Next base: position 9,237,699 of record NC_056595.1, on the reverse strand, counting down.
TGCCACGCCGCAACTGAAGCAGTCATTTCTGCAAAAAGGATTCCGACAAGGTATTGAGTGCATAACTGAACATAATTATTTGAAGGTTGACTTTTTGTATTAAAAACACTTTTCTTTTTATTCGGCGGTCGGATGAAATGTGTTAATTTTTGAGCATAGGAATTTTGGCGTTTTCATGAGCTGTATGCCAAAATCATCAGTATTAAAACAATAAAAGACCTGAAATATTTTAGTTGGTGTGCAATGAATCTGTAAATATATGAGTTTAATTTTTATCATTACATTATGGAAAATAATGAACTTTTATCACAATATGCTAATTTTATGAGAAGGACCTGTATATATCTACACAACTCAACTCACGGTCTTGCGCTGGCCGCTTTGTAGGCTATTTAAAAAACAAACAAACTTGAATTTAACAAACATAAAATGCTCCAAATCAATTTCTGAATTAAATTATTAATTAAAGAATCGAAATGAACCCCCATGACCATGTAAAAAAAACTAAACTAAACTATTATATGGTTGCAACAACAGCTGTGTACACTAAAAAATCCGGGGTATTTTTTTTTAACCCAAGTGTTGGGTTGAGCCTTTTTAATTGTATGAAGTAAAAATAAGCTAGGAATATAGTAAAAAATTAATCAACTTTATCTGGTTAAATCAACCCCCTTATTGCTGGGTTAAATAAACAACCTAATTTGCTGTGGTGTAAAATTAACCCAAGATGGGGTTCAGGTCCTATTTGTCCCGCCAATAACTGTTAGACTGTGGACATGCCTCATTTTCTTTTTTTTCTTTTTTGTTGAATAAAAATATGAATAGGTTATTGTTATAAATAGACGTAAAAATGTTCAAATTAGTGCCGTCATTCAGGCTGTTCACAATATGTTTTAGCGCGTACTGTGTTTTATGATATTCTGTTTTAGCACGTAATGTGTTTTAAGCCTAATATTCATGTCTGAATTAATCTGTTCTAATCTTAATTAATCTGTAAACTTTTTAAAAAAATGCTATGAATGTTCATGCTCATTTTAAAAATAGAAATGTCCTAGGCTCCTACAGCCTTAGCAGTTGATAATCAACGGACTGTTATGTTAGGCTAATAAGTGCCATCATTCGGTTATGTTATATTAACCCTCTGGAGTCGATTAACGCGTATACGCGTTTTGGGGTATTTGCTCCTGATAACCCCGAAAAGAACTTAAATTACACTTTCAGTTTTAATTGTACAGATAAGAGCAATACAATCGAATCTGTAAAGGGTCTACTTTTTTTTGTATACAGACATAAAACTTTGTGCACTTATAAAATAAAGATAACAAACAAGGAGTGCTGTCTGCAGCCTTTGTCTGCGCTGATCTTCATTTACAAACGCGTCATTAAAATGAACTGTAACTCGGTGAATACTCAACGAAGAGACATGAGACATATATCTATAGAAAGCTTGACATTATCTACTTTTAAACTAAACAAGTGCTGCCGAAAACAAATATTCTGTGTAGTAATCCATATGAAAACAACGCAATGTCCGTTTTTCACGTCTCCCTTCATTATTCTTCTAATGCGACCACACACCCCCGCTGCCTGAACGCACTTTCAAGTTTTTTTTATTTTACTTTTTTGCTTCGCGATGAGGGGAATAAGACATAATTCACCCCAAAAAGATGTGATGTGGTTGAGGATTTGGATTTCCTCAGAAAAAAAGGAATGAATATTCAGCAGAGATCATAAACATGAGTAAGTCTCTTTTTATTTATTTATATACTTGTACTAGTTTTCACATAACGTGTAAACATTTTACGAGTTAGACTTTTTCCAAAGACTTTTCCAAACTATAATTCCTAACTAAATGTATAATCAAGTGAAATATTATTAAGTTTCAATAACAATATACACTACTATACCATTCAAAGCTTGATGTAAATATAAATGTACCCTAAAATGTAACAAATGTAACAAACAATGCTGTTCTTTCAATTATCCCCCCTAAAAAACCTGAAAAAAATATTCTCCGCTCTTTTCAACATTAATAATAATAATAATAATAATGCTAATAATAATAATAATAATCATAATAACAATAACATAATACAACACCAACAACAAAAATAAATGTTTTTGTAGAAAATAATTTTAAAAGGATTTCTGAAGGATTGTGTGACTGGGAGTAATGATGCAAAAAAAAATCAGTTTGAAAAGTCAGCTTTGATTGTTCCTAATAAACCGTTTAACTGCACTCACAAGTGAATATTAAATTATGTTGTGGGATAATTAAATATATTCTAAATAAACTACAAACATATAATTATAAACATTTATTTTGTCCTCACATTCTTTCTTGTAACTCATCCCTCTCAGTGACACAGCTGACTGAATGGCTCATTATACAGCTCATTATGCAGGTCTTTGTCTTCTCAGGTGTGAATTCATGATAGTTGACGCCTTCTCGCATATGACTTTTACCAACAAAAAGTGTCTTAGACAATTTAAATCAATATATTGTTTTCTTTAAGTGAGTAAACAAGATGATTTTCACATAATTTAGAAGAGAAAAATTCTAGGCTACAAGCTCCAGTTCTCAAAAGTCCCGGGAACCAATGTTCTGTATGTGTTTTTATTGCCTTATTCAAGTGATTTATACATTTTTAGTTTTTCACTAACCACGCATAACATTTTTTTTTCTCAAAAAACACAATCATGTACATACATGCTGCTCACATATTATTATAGCCTAGTTTGTGCTGATTACAGTGAGATTAGACTTAAGCCATTTTAGATATTTATAAGAAAACTGAAAAAAGCAAAACTGTCAGGGCATGACAAAACTTCTTCAGGCCCCAAAAATACCCTTAGACTCCAGAGGGTTAATATGTTTCAGCAATCATACAAAACCATCAATTGGCTTGGGTTAGGATAGACCTTTCTCTAATGAATTTAAACAGTTTGTTATCATACAGACTGAAAGTCTGAATAGTCTCTGTCTCCTCTCTCTCTTTTTATGGTGTGTGTGTTATGCGCGCGTGAGTTAGTGCTGGGCGTTTATACTGGTTTACACCGAAAAAACCGGTGTATATTTTCGTTACGATATTAATTTTTAATTATACCGCCATACCGATGTATTTAATTACTCAACGTTCGGAACGTTATGCTGTGCCGCGGGCACACTGTTTCAGACGGACCCTTTACAATGTTGCACTTCTAAGCAGCGACAGCGGGTAAACACAGTAGTGCTCTGGTGTTACGTTATAACGCCTGTTTCACACATACTCCATCTGCATTGCGTATGCGTTGCATATTTTTTTTTTCGCACCCATGTTAACGGATTCCAGCGTTCATACTGCACGAGGTTGTGGTCCGTCAGTGCGTTCCAGGAGCGGTGCGTCTGCAGCAGTGCAGCGAACGTTTATGTACCGAGTCTAGTTTTGCTGTGCTGCACGCGCTGAATTGTGAAAGCGCATTGTTGGCGGGAAAAATGAACATGGATTGACACGGAAATGCAGTCAGTCATTTCACAATAAATGTATACTAATTAAAGCTGTTTCACACGCAAACACATGGGTTTTTGGCTAGGTTTAAAAACAAGAAAAAGTGCACTTTTAGATAAACAAGGAAAACAATATATATATAGATATATATAATATATATATATATTAGTGCTGTCAAATGATTAATCACGATTAATGACATCCAAAATAAAAGTTTATGTTTACATAATATAGTATGTGTGTACAGGGTATATTTATTATGTATATATAAATACACACACATAAATTATATATTTAAGAAAATATTTACATGTATATACATTTATATATTTATATTCTTATATTTTTATATTATATCTAAATATATTTAATGTATATAAACATAACTTATTCTTCTTACATATATACATGCATGTGGTGTGTATTTATATATACATAATAAATATACACAGTATACACACATATATTATGTAAACAAAACTTTTATTTGGATGTGATTAATCGTGATTAATCATTTGACAGCCCTCAATATATATATATATATATATATATATATATCTATATATATATATATATATATATATATATATATATATATATACACCATATATACACATATTATATATATATACATATATATCATATATATACTGTTCACTTTTATGGGCAGCAGAAAAAACTAAGTTCATTAAGACCCGTGGGATTGCTTATGATAAAGATTTAAATGCAAAAGGCACGAGACTATTTCTGTCTGTGGTGTTTTAATTTGAAATATTTTAACAAGAAAAGTAGGAATGCATGAATAATGCGTTGTTTATATTTATTGAGTTTAAACTAATGTCTATAACTATGAAAGATTGTTACTGTTCTGTGATAAAAGACTCACAATGCTGAGAAAAAAAAAAAAAAATTAAATAAATAATATATATATATATATAGTATGTGGTTTGTGTGTGTGTATGTGTGTGTGTGTGTGTGTGTTTTACATGATTGAAATCAAAACAATGAACAAATGTTGTGTGTGTCGACTAAACAGCCGCGGATCATAGCGGACTGCAAACCGTCGCACTGCAGACGGTGTATGTGTGAAACAGGCGTTACAGGGAATAGTATGCTGTAGGAACTAGTAGAACATGACACAGAAGAACTGCCGAAAAAGAGGAGCCTGGTCTGTTGTTTGGAGGGTTTTTGGTTTCCAAAAATCCGACTTCGACCAAACAACCATTTTATGCAAGTGCTGTCGGGCTAAAAGCACGTCTTGGAACCAACCAGCCAGAAAATGCCTTGTACACCTGATTATGCATTAAAAATTAAAAAAAAAAAAAAAAAAAGTAATTCATAAATCGGCAAACCGGCATAATTTAGAAAAAAACCGTGATATTTTTGGTCAAAACCGCCCAGCACTAGCGTGAGTGTGTTAAATAAAACATTCCAGTATTTCTGAGGGGGGGGAAAATAAAGGCTATTTTAAGAAAAAAAATTAATAAGTTGTTTTCATGCATTTAAATAATTAGACATGCTAAAACACAGAATTAGGTAAAACAATAAAACATATGGTGAAGAAAAAAAATAAAACATTCCATAGGGTCTAAAAATGTATAATTTTTGTTAACCTGAAATAAATTGATGTGAAAATATATAACTTTCATGATTTTAATTAATTAGATATGCTTGTTGATTAATAAAATTTAATTTAACCATTAAAAAGGAGTCGAGAAAAATTTAAACTGAAAAAATGGAATTTGGAAAAAAAAAAAGTGTACGGAATTTATGGGGGAAAAAAACGGATTTCATAGGGGCCCTATATGAGATAACCAAGGACTCTGCTCAATTCAAGAACTAAGATTTGTTTACCAGCATCATCATATTTTGTCTTTTGTTCAGTTACGCTCTGCTCTCTAGGCCTATGGAGTTTCCATGGGCATCCCCTATTTCCTCTCATCCTATGTGGGATTGGATAGCACCACCCTCTGGTCGGCCATCTGTTTCTTTAATATATAGTAAACTTAATGATCACAGTTGCAAGGCCTCTCTCTATTAAATCTACAGTCGTGGCCAAAAGTTTTGAGAATTACATAAATATTGGAAATTGGAAAAAATTTCTGCTTAAGTTTTATTAATAGCAATTTGCATATACTCCAGAATGTTATGGAAGAGTGATCAGATGAATTGCATAGTCCTTCTTTGCCATGAAAATTAACTTAATCCCAAAAAAAACCTTTCCACTGCAATTTCCTTGCTGTCATTAAAGGACCTGCTGAGATCATTTCAGTAATCATCTTGTTAACTCAGGTGAGAATGTTGACGAGCACAAGGCTGGAGATTATTATGTCAGGCTGATTGGGTAAGAATGGCAGATTTGACATGTTAAAAAGGAGGGTGGATGCTTGAAATCATTGTTCTTCCATTGTTAACCACTGGTGACCTGCAAAGAAACACGTGCAGCCATCATTGCGTTGCATAAAAATGGCTTCACAGGCAAGGATATTGTGGCTACTAAGATTGCACCTAAATCAACAATTTATAGGTTCATCAAGAACTTCAAGGAAAGAGGTTAAATTCTTGTAAAGAAGGCTTCAGGGTGTCCAAGAAAGTCCAGCAAGGCGCCAGGATCGTCTCCTAAAGAGGATTCAGCTGCGGGATCGTAGTGCCACCAGTGCAGAGCTTGCTCAGGAATGGCAGCAGGCAGGTGTGAGCACATCTGCACGCACAGTGAGGCGAAGACTTTTGGAAGATGGCCTAGGTGTCAAGAAGGGCAGCAAAGAAGCTACTTCTCTCCAAAAAAAACATCAGGGACAGATTGATCTTCTGCAGAAAGTATAGTGAATGGACAGCTGAGGACTGGGGCTATAGTCATATTCTCCGATGAAGCCCCTTTCCGATTGTTTGGGGCATCTGGAAAAAGCGCTTGTCCAGAGAAGAAAAGGTGAGTGCTACCATCAGTCCCTCCTGTGTCATGCCAACAGTAAAGCATCCTGACACCAGTCATGTGTGGGGTTGCTTCTCATCCAAGGGAGTGGGCTCACTCACAATTCTGCCCAAAAACACAGCCATGAATAAAGAAGTGGTACCAAAACACCCTCCAACAGCAACTTCTTCCAACAACCCAACAACAGTTTGGTGAAGAACAATGCATTTTCCAGCACGATGGAGCACCGTGCCATAAGGCCAAAAGTGATAACTAAGTGGCTCGGGGACCAGAATGTTGAAATTTTGGGTCCATGGCCTGGAAACTCCCCAGATCGTAATCCCATTGAGACTTGTGGTCAATCCTCAAGAGGCGGGTGGACAAACAAAAACCCACTAATTCTGACAAACTCCAAGAAGTTATTATGAAAGAATGGGTTTTGCTATCAGTCAGGATTTGGCCCAGAAGTTGATTGAGAGCATGCCCAGTCGAATTGCAGAGGTCCTGAAAAAGAAGGGCCAAACACTGCAAATACTGACTCTTTGCATCAATGTCATGTAATTTGTCGCGAGAAAAGCCTTTGAAACGTATGAAGTGCTTGTAATTATATTTCAGTACATCACAGAAACAACTGAAACAAAGATCTAAAAGCAGTTTAGCAGCAAACTTTTTGAAAACTAATATTTATGTAATTCTCAAAACTTTTGGCCACGACTGTACATGGAATCGTGAATTAACAGACTGGAGGGTGTGGTCTAGGCATGGGGCAATCTGAGATTTTGATGATATGATAACCTTAAGCAAAAATATCACGGTTTCACAGTATTGTTACAGCTCTGAAATGTGTTATTTTTAAATGACTGGGTAAAAAAAATATTTTTTCCTGCTGGACACAATACATTTTGTTTTTGAGCAACATACAGAATATTCGAAACAGTAGAATTTAATTTTTTTCTTTGATTTGTTTCCTAAAAGAAAAAAATATAAAGACTGACATCTTTATTTTTAGCCTGAATCTGTAATTATTACAGTTATTTCATTTTAGTTTATAAATTAAATATACATATCATTTATGTAATTTCTTATCATTTAGTTATATAATAATAATAATACACATAATTTGATTTAATAACCCAATTTGAAGCCAAAAACGAATGTTCTGACAAGCTTTGTGAAGTTATACCACGTATACTTTTTAGAAGACAGTAAGCTCCCCTCAGAAATACATTCATATAAACCCCAAATCAATATTGAGGATTTTCTTCCAATAGTTTGTGCATCATGAACAATGAGTGATCTGCCCGCTACAGCATTTTTCTCTGTGCGTCCGTCTTCAGCATCTCTGGCCTATGTTAACGGGCATTAACAGACTTAATATTTTCACAAAAATTACATTTTGAAAAATCACAGCATTACAACGCAGTTTGTGCAAGTACAGAACAGAGAGTTGCAATAAGGCAAAAAACGGCCGGTTGCCGATCGCATAAGTCAAAGTATATTCGAGCCGTCCACACATCATCGGAATTACGCTATTTTTCAAGAGGGCTCATCCATCCGCGCTCATCTGTGGTTGAGCATACTTTTGAAAGCTGTGCAGACGCGGCTGTGTGCGAGACGGAAAGGAACGCTGAATGTGAACCCGGGCATTAAGTTCCGGGGGCAGCTCCTTAAGTTCGGCCATCCTACACACACATGACTAATCTTAACTTCTAAAAACTTGGCTTATCGTCTTATCCATTTCAAAGTCATCCATAGGCATACATAACTCCTTGCAAGAGGTATAAAATGAAAACTGCAATCGACCTATAACTGCCATATCTGTAACACTGTATCAGTTACTTTTCTCCACATGTTTTGGGAATGTCCAATTGTTCTCAACCTATGGACTAGTGTTGTCACGGTACCAAAATTTAAGTATTCGGTAGCGATACCAGTGAAAATCCACGGTTCTCGGTACCAATTTCGGTACCAAAGCAAAACAGAAAAATATGCTAATTAAAAAAAAAAACACTTTTTATCACTAAAAATAAAACCAATGCCATTCTTTATACTTATTTACAATTGTGTTTAAAGTTTTTCTACAAGTAATATAATTATGAAAAACAGTAAACAAGTTTCACCCAAATTTAATTTGTCTTAATGAAATTTAAACACATTTTATTTTTTGTTAAATAAGGGAATTTGCTATTAAAATTAAAACATGGAAGAAATATTGTGTGATTTAGTTCTTAAAAAAATAAAGTTTTATTAATTTTTTTCAAACAGTAGTAGCAGTATCACATAAATTCATACTAAATAATAGTAATATTTCTAGCACAATGCTTTTATGTAAAAATAAAATTATTTTGACGACGGTTGCAGTGTTTCCCACAGCCTTACACTCCCCCGCCCCCATATATACAGGTCCTTCTCAAAAAATTAGCATATTGTGATAAAAGTTCATTATTTTCCATAACGTAATGATAAAATTAAACTTTCATATATTTTAGATTCATTGCACACCAACTGAAATATTTCAGGTCTTTTATTGTTTTAATACTGATGATTTTGGCCATACAGCTCATGAAAACCCAAAATTCCTATCTCAAAAAATTTAGCATATTTCATATGACCAAGTAAAAGAAAGAAAAGTGTTTTAATACAAAAAAAAAAAAAGTCAACCTTCAAAATAATTATGTTCAGTTATGCACTCTCAATACTTGGTCGGGAATCCTTTTGCAGAAATGACTGCTTCAATGCGGCGTGGCATGGAGGCAATCGAGCCTGTGGCACATGCTGAGGTGTTATGGAGGCCCAGGATGCTCGATAGCGGCCTTAAGCTCATCCAGAGTGTTGGGTCTTGCGTCTCTCAACTTTCTCTTCACAATATCCCACAGATTCTCTATGGGGTCAGGTCAGGAGAGTTGGCAGGCCAATTGAGCACAGTAATACCATGGTCAGTAAACCATTTACCAGTGGTTTTGGAACTGTGAGCAGGTGCCAGGTCGTGCTGAAAAACGAAATCTTCATCGCCATAAACTTTTCAGCAGATGGGAAGCATGAAGTGCTCCAAAATCTCCTGATAGCTTGCTGGATTGACCCTGCCCTTGATAAACACAGTGGACCAACACCAGCAGCTGACGTGGCACCCCAGACCATCACTGACTGTGGGTACTTGACACTGGACTTCAGGCATTTTGGCATTTCCTTCTCCCCAGTCTTCCTCCAGACTCTGGCACCTTGATTTCCGAACGACATGCAAAATTTGCTTTCATCCGAAAAAAAGTACTTTGGACCACTGAGCAACAGTCCAGTGCTGCTTCTCTGTAGCCCAGGTCAGGCGCTTCTGCCGCTGTTTCTGGTTCAAAGCACACGCCCTGTGCACGGTGGCTCTGGATGTTTCTACTCCAGACTCAGTCCACTGCTTCCGCAGGTCCCCCAAGGTCTGGAATCGGTCCTTCTCCACAAACTTCCTCAGGGTCCGGTCACCTCTTCTCGTTGTTGCAGCGTTTTTGCCACACTTTTTCCTTCCCACAGATTCCCACTGAGGTGCCTTGAGACAGCACTCTGGGAACAGCCTATTCGTTCAGAAATTTCTTTCTGTGTCTTACCCTCTCGCTTGAGGGTGTCAATGATGGCCTTCTGGACAGCAGTCAGGTCGGCAGTCTTACCCATGATTGCGGTTTTGAGTAATGAACCAGGCTGGGAGTTTTTAAAAGCCTCAGGAATCTTTTGCAGGTGTTTAGAGTTAATTAGTTGATTCAGATGATTAGGTTAATAGCTCGTTTAGAGAACTTTTCATGATATGCTAATTTTTTGAGATAGGAATTTTGGGTTTTCATGAGCTGTATGCCAAAATCATCAGTATTAAAAACAAATAAAAGACCTGAAATATTTCAGTTGGTGTGCAATGAATCTACATTTTGGAAAATAATTAACTTTTATCACAATATGCTAATTTTTTGAGAAGGACCTGTACATATATATACAAATTCATTTTCTGCCAGCAGGAGGCGCTTTAAGAGCGGGAGAGATACAGGATTCTCCGGCTGCAAAGCAGCGCTGAGCTCACAAACGCTGTCTTATCGAGGATTACATGCAAAATGAAATGAAAATGAAATCGAAAATTTTCTGAATACGGTCGGTTTCCTTCTGAAATATAGTGATATAAAAACACCCGCATCGGTTTTTGATTTTGAAACCTGCAGTGCTCATGTTTATTCAATGAAGTCAAAATCTATTTGTGGCAGTCAGTTTTGATATTGTAATAAATCAATGCGTGGGAAACCCTGGGTTGCGTGAATACCTTTAAATTGACACTGGTTTTACTAAAATGAAATGGTAAAATGCTTGTGAAGTGATTCAGAACAGTTCTGGTGATGTTGTTTATGTATTTATGTCCTCACTGAGACAGCAGATGCTGAAATTACTGCAAGCATCACGCGCATCAGTCTCTGTAGTAAACAAACCCGCACGTCTCTGCCATTCATTCATTCACACAGAGACACGCAGAACATTTACAGATACTGGTCCATATGGAGATTTGATTTGATTAATTTATGCTAACTTTGACAAATTCCGTGACTGTCCATATTAAAATGTAAGTTTCATTTTCATGGCTGGATTTTGAGATTCCGACCACGTTTTCTGCTTCGTGGAAATCATAGCGCTGTATGCGTCAAGAACCAGGTTGACCGGGTACTCGGTACCACCGGTACTTAAAGAAACCTGGTACCGTGACATTTTCATTTTTTTTGTACCGACTTGGTACCGAAGTACCGGGTCTTCTGACAACACTACTATGGACACATGAGAATTTTGTTTTATTCTTTTTACTACAAATTGATTACATGTCTAATCCATGTTTATGTCTTCTCAATGACTATTCTAACTCATGTATAAGGTCATTAAAGAAGAGAATGTTGTCTGCTGGTTTTACAGCTGCAAAGATGACAATACAAAATTGGTTTAGTCCGCACATGTATGCAAAAAAATTTGGAATCCACAGCCTCCTTAAAATAGTGACTTGTGAAGGTACAACAGCATGAATGAACAAAGGCTAAACCTAGTACCATTGATGCATTGAAATGTTTTTCTTTTTTTCTGTTTTTGTTTTTCTTCCAAAATAATTAAAATTATTGATGAGTCTGTTGCTCCTCCTTCCCTGTTTGTTTGAATGGATGTTATTTTGTTAAGTAAAAAGCAAAAAAAAAAAAAAAAACTACAAAAAAACTCAAGCTACATTAAAGTGATTATTGCATTTTGAATATAGATATTTTTCTTACAAAAATGCATCGATTCGCTACAGGAGGCCTTTGTTCACCCCCCAGATCCGTGTGAGACACTTTTTTTTTTTTTAATGGATGGGCACTTTTTATTTACCTTTTTTTGGACTAATGCATGCAACAGCCGCTGAGTGGCATTAAACAGCTTGAAAGATCAAAGACAATTTTTATTATAACTCCGACTGAATTAATCTGAAAGAAGAGTCATATACACCTAGGATGACTTGAGGGTGAGTAATTTATGGCCTTATTTTAATTTTTGGGTGAACTAACCCTTTAAGTAGTAAATGCAACACAATGGAAAGTGGCAATATTGGATAAATTGTTATCAGAGAGTGAATCCATGAGTGAATGTATTCAAATTCTAAATGGATTATAGCCTAGAAAGCGTGCAAAGAGTGATCCCCTCATAATCGCAAAAAAGCTGGCCATTCATCTAAGGTCATCGCAATCTCACTAAATTCTGTTAATTAAAGAAGGTCTACACAGCACAAACTCTTACTTGCATCATGTCTACATTTAGTTTGCTCTAATGAGAGGATTCATGAGCATGCAGAACGCTGGCTCTTGCATCAGTAGCACCATACACATGCGTTGTGGTACTCTGAAGACTGACAAGGAAGATATAAAATTGAAAAGTCGTTATTTTCGTTTTCTTTGCACACAAAAAGTATTCTCGTAGCTTCATAAAATTAAGATTGAACCACTGATGTCACATGGACTATCTTTCTGGGTCTTGAACATGTCAGTTGTGTTGCTGTCTATGCAGGGTCTGAAAGCTTTCGGATTTTATCAAAAAATATCTTAATTCGTGTTCCAAAGATGAACGTAGGTTAACAGGCTGTGCTCTAGACTATCCCCACAGCAAGCTGACATGTTACTTTTTTATAGTAACATTTTTTTAACAGTTTTTATATAAATAAACACAGACACATTGTGCACTAAGATAGGCCTAGTATTTATGTTTTTGTCTGACGAAAAAACAAGAATATGACAGTTCTTCAAAGCACATAGGAGCCAGTATGTGTTGTCATTTTCGTCATCTTCATTTGTTAATCGATTTAAAAATATATAGAGCAGTCCTATTTATTTGATTTTATTTTCTATTTATATTATTTTGCTTTTCGGTTCTCAGAAGCGCTGCAGGTGCATGACAATTTGAAAATAGATGAATCCAGGTTCAGATATTGCTTAGTTGTTCTGCATGCTGCCGTTTGCACGTTAAGATAAACCTATGAAAAATACTGGTTTGTATTTTTTATAGGTCACAAAGTCACCTGGCCATTCTATTTTTATTCAATACTAATTTAATATTCTAATTTTATCAGATAAGATTGATTTATACTTCTGTGTCGGACATACGCTGTAGCCTCTTCTGCGCTGTTGTATGCATCGACGTGCAGTACACATGCAAGCCGCTAGTCTGCAGTGTCTACGGGCATATTGCCGGTGTTACTCGCAGTACCACGCCAAAAGCTAAAGCAGCAGCAGCTTGTCAGCGAAGCATCAGCTGTGACTGTGGCAAATAAATATCAAAGAACAGATCATTTATTTAAATCTAAAAAAAAAAAAAAAAAAAAAAAAAAAAAAAGAGACAACGGAACAGCAGAAGATGGCATTCTTTCAATCTCCACAAGGACTTGTAGCGTACCATGACAGAACAACTGTTCATTGCGGACAACAAAGTGATGTAATGCTACGTTTTATAATAAGACACTTTTTCTTTGCTTTGTTTTATTTTAAATAAGAAGGTGTAACAATAAAATATATTAAAGTGCAAAAAACACACAAAACTGAAATATATACGGAGAAAGGGGTACTAGCAGACCAATCATAGCCCTTGCGGTCCGCTAAGATTTGACGCGCTGTGACATTTTTGGAGAGGTGCACGTCAGGCTACGCCGTAGCCTGCATGTACTACGCACAACCTACGGCGTAGTTTCGACGCAGAAGTATAAATCAGCTTTTAGTGGTTTTTAGAAAATTTTAGAAAAATTATCATCCCTAGTTCACAGAAGTTTTTTTTAACTGTGCCTCACCTGCGTCTCATGGGCGATCGACTTCGCCTTCTAGGTGAGGAGCGAGACTGTCGACGTGATGATACAGACCTACGTCTGAGTGGTGAACGGCTCACTCTGCGCCGTGCTGGACTCGTTTCCCGTGATCTCCCAGCTCCATCCACACGAGGACGCTTCCTAAGAGACATGAAGGATTTGCCAAATAAATTATTTCATCATAGGGCATGTTTGTAACCAACAGTTATAAGCATACATATAAAACAACAAATCACCTTAAAAAAAAAAAGTCCAAAATTCCAATATATCTATTATTCCGATGCTAGGCAGTTTCTCACACAGGAAACCTGCTGCACTCAGGTACATTAAGCTCCACCTGGTCATTATAAATACACTGCAACCTATTAAGATAATAACTTGTAAGTAATAAAAATAGGCAAAACAAGTATAGGACCCTGCAATTTCAGAACTGTAATTTAGGACCAGGGTGTTTTAAGACATTTTAAATGACAAAACGGCCTAAACCCAAGCAATATGAATTAAAGAAAATGTTAGGTTCCTTCAATGGTACAATCTATTAAATAGGGACATTCCCATTGAGTGGGCAGGTCTTTAACTTGATATCTTAAAAACAGCTCTAAGTCTCTCAGTGTCACTCTAGCCAAAAAATACGAAAACCCCTAGAGTTTACATTTATGCATTTTAGCAGACACTTTTATCCAAAGCGACTTACAGTGCATTCAGGCTAACATTTTTCACCTAACGTGTTCCCTGGGAATCGAACCCGCAACCTTTTGTGCTGCTAACGCAATGCTCTACCACTGAGGCACAGGAACACAGAGTTAAACGAAAACTGTGATCTCTGACTGTATGTTTGCAACATCCTGTTCAGTCAAAATGAGAACAAGTGTTGTGCAAACAAACATGAAAATATAACCATCACCTTCTTGCCTTTCAAATGAGTTCACTGCAACTAGACAGAGGAGCATATGTAATTTGTGTGTGATGGTTAATCTGTGCGAACTGGGTTGTGGATGGGAGAGTTCTGCAAACTTCAAGTCCTTGATTTCAAATTATGCTCTGCTATATCGAGTTGACCAGTATGTAATATGCTTATGTTTAGTTTTTTTTATTAGTTAGGAAAACAAAAAAACTAAACAAAAAACAGGATTACAGTATCAAGAAGTTGCTTTCTCAAGTATACATCAGGTTCAGTAATATAAATCAAATATTAAAGGGGTCATGATGTGATTTTCAGTTTTCCTTTCACTTTGGAGTGTAACAAGCTCTGTAGTTGCAAAGACTAAAGTCTCAAATCCAAAGAGATATTCTTTATAAAAGTTAAGACTTGTCCACGCCCTCCTAAAATGCCTCGTTTAACATGCCCCAACATGTCTAGGTCACAGTGTGGGAATATTTGCATAACACCACCCAAATTTTCACGCAAAGGAGGCGTAACTTTTATTCTTGCTGTAGTTTTACTGTTGCCACCGCCGCCATGTGGAGACACTGTGTGTTTCGTTGTGAAAACCAAACTACTTTGTTTGGCCTTCTAAAAGAAGACGGTATCTGCTTCGTCATGCCTAGAGCTGATTCCTCTCTGGTTGCTGAGGAAATATATCAACTTCACGCTGTGGATGGCCGGATCAGCTTTCACCGTGGACAAAGCGGAGTCCAGCCTGGGGTCGTCACATGTGGTTGCCGCAAGCCCTCCGGCCGTTCCTCACTCAAGTCCGCAGTGTGTGACGCTGTGTGATGCATTTTATGGAGGACTGTTTCCTGAACCTGCAGCGTAGCCTACAGTGGGTCTGTGCTTAAAGGCTGTCCTATAAAGTGGGGCAGTTCCAACTTTTTAAGGACGGCCTGTAAGTAAATTTTTTTATTTTTTTTGTATTTGAAGATTTTGATTCACACTCAAGTTTTGAGCAGTGTGGAGTAGTGCCTGTTGTTTGTTGTGTCTCTGATCACAAATGCAGACATAGTTTTGTGTTTACGTGGAGCGATACGCTACACAACGTGAAAAAATATACAGTATAAATCATTAATCAGTAATTATGTCCCCACTGGATGCAACAAATGGCTCGTTTGTAATGGGTTATTGTTTTTGTCTTGTGGCGCCGGTGTTCTGACCAGGACACGCATCACAGTATAGTAAAGGGCGTAACATTTCTGTCACATGCTTGAGGTATCCGACCAATCACAAAGCACTGGATAGCTGCCCAATCAGAGCACACCTTGCTTTTCAGACCTATGAGCTTTGTAAAAAACTATGCATTTCAGAAAGGCGGGGCATAGAGGAGAAACAATGATGTACAGTATATGGAAAATAATGTGTTTTTGAATCTTAAACCTCAAACATTTCATTACACCAAATACACAAAATTTTCTTTTTAGCAACATCATATCACCCCTTTAATATATAATTTGTAGTAGTGGTGCTCATTAATTTTTGGTGGGTGCTCCTAAATTTTTGCTGGTGCTCCTAACTTTTTAAAGTTGAGAGTACCAGTGCTACAAAGTTAAAAAGTTAATTTCAAGCCCTGCATCATGTTGTTCAAACTTGTATGATTGACTTTTTTTCTGTGGAACATAAAAGATGCTCCAAATAAAACTGGAACCTACTGACCCTATGGACATTTTTCAAAATATCTTTGTTTTCTACAGAAGAAAGTCACACAGGTTTGGAACAACATGAGGGTAAATAAATGACGACAAAATATTAATTTTAAATCTTTAATGGTGTGTTGATGTGTACCTGGAAGGGGAATCTCTCCGGCGCACATTTGAGCGACTTCGTCCTCTTTTGGCTGGTGACCTGTTTCTAGACGGTGAGTGGCTCAGTTTGGAACTCCGGTCTGCAGAACCCGATGGGGGCTGGTTGGGCTGGCGGTCCCTATGGCGAGGGGAGGAACTGCGTCGACGTTGAGGGCTATGCGCTCGACGTTGATGAGGAGACCGATTCTCTTTCCCAGATGAGGGGTCTTTCGATGGAGACTTTCCAGGCCTCTTTTCTCGATCCGACTCCGAGCAACCCACCCGGGCATCTTTAGAGTGAGATTGTCGATCTCGTGACCGGCTCCCTCGTGAGCTTGATCTCTGTGCGACTTGTTCCCGCTTCTCATCTACATGAGGAGAGGAACGCCGATCAGAACGTCCCTTCTGGTCTGATTTTCTCTCCACAGACCGTCTTCTTGTAGACGGGGACTGGGACTTCCTCACACGCTCCCTGGATTTGTCCCTGCTCCGGGAGCGTTTTTTCTCTTTGGACTTGCTACGCTCCTTAACAGTCTCTTTCACAATTTTGGTCATTCGTTCAAGCTTAGCATCCCTACAAACTCTCTCAAGAGAGCGGCTGCACTGTTTTACACTTGGTTTGCTGGTGTCCGTTGAGTCCCGTCTGGATCTACCCCCCCTGCTTATCTGGTCCCTAGGTGAGCGGGTTCTGGCCCCACTGCTTCTTTGCCGTTGCTCTCCATTACGTGCCCTCTGTCCCTCTCTATCCTCTTCTGAGCCGGAATTGTAACCCTGTAGAATCAGACCCATTCCTGACTGAACCTTCCCCTCCATCAGCTGGCTGTCCAGCTCAGCTTTAATCAGTGCTCTTTGTTTCTCCAGGTCTTCAAGAAGCGCCTTGTCATCCAGGGTTGCACTGCCCAGCGATGGAGAGCCCTCCTCGGCCCTCCTGTTGATGGCCCCAGATGGTGAGGAGGATGGCTCCTCTTTGCGCCTGTGCTTCTTATGTTTGTGTCTATGTTTCCGTTTGCGGTCCTTACCTTCCTCAGATGCATGTTTGTGTTTTTTGTGCTTGCTACGGTGCTTGTGTTTCTTTTTCTTGTGTTTGCTGCCAATGCTGTGGTGTTTGGAACTGCTGTCCTGGTTCTCTCCATTTACCTCCACTTCTTCCTCACCCTCTTCATCCTCTCCAGACATGTCACCATTTTCATCCCCATTTCCGCTCTTCTCTGGACTCTGCAAATCCTCTGGCCTGTAAACATAAATAACATGAGCATATTAACATGCAGAACCAGTAAAACTTTACATAAAAAGAAAGGGTCACATTTCAGTTTTTCCTCATAACATACATTTTAAATACAATATTTTATTTAGTTTTGCACTTATTTAGGCACCAAATAACATTCTGAGATTTTGTTATGCTTTATCAGTGCAACATGGTGTTCTTCACAAGGATACAAATACTGACCATGTAACTCACCAACAAATTAATATAGGCAGGTCTGTTAATGTGCTTAGGGACTATGACGACTAATTATATTACCTTTATGATCTAATTAACATAGAAATTGTATAAATTTGGATAGATAACCAACTAATTGAGCGTGTTGACAATGTCATATCAAAATTAACGGATAAAGAACCTAACAAAATAAAATGTTTAAACACACAGGGTGTGATATGCCAGAGTTCAAAGTTTTTAAAACTAACGAGTTCACAAAACCAACGGAAATCACACCTAGCAAATGTATCTTGACAACTGACTGCTTGTATAAGAATATTAAGCATTAGCACGCTAACACTAGCCCATGAGAGAATAGAGAGCAAAATCTTTATAGTTAAATATGAGAACAACACAACCCTGACCACATCTGTCCCTTTTCCCCAAACACCCCCATACAAGCTCTAAAATGCGTTGTTCATGGGGTACAACGCACGTGCTCTTACCCGTTTTTTAGCCTCTTGCTCCGTAAATCCATTTCTACGTCGGCCATTTTGTTTCAGCAGTGGCCCGCTGTGTTCTTCTTCTGGTGTGAGATTATGAGAAGGACCAAAGCGAAGGGGAGTGCGTGTGCTCTCTAGTGCCTGCTTTTTCTTCTTCTGCTTCTTCTTCTTCTTCTTTTGGTTTTATGGCGGGTTGCGAACCAACTTCATAGGTGCATATCGCCACCTGATGGAGTGTGAAGAGAATACTGTTTCTCACCTAAATCTTATACTCTGATCATTATTGTACAATTCTTAAGAAATCTCATGATTGCACTTATTTGTTTTCCTGCATTTGGACCATCATTCAGAATACTACTTAATGAAAATTCTTTAATTCCTAAGGATTGTAATTCATGTTTAAGTCGACCCCTTTCTCTTTCATATGTTGTACATCATAACGTATTCCACTGATTCCTCTGTTAAACAAACATTTCATAGACCAGTATTATGTTTCCCTATAATCTATAGTGTTTGGTTAAGATTTTATTGTCCTGTTCGAATATGTGTTAAAATGACTTGTTCCCTTCTCTTATGTTATTATTTAACATAACATTTAAATTAAACCCCTCCCCCATTCCCTTAAAGGGATACTCCACCCTAAAAGAAAAATTTTGTCATTAATCACTTACCCCCCATGTCGTTCCAAACCCGTAAACACAATTTAAGATATTTTGGATGAAAACCAGGAGGCCTGTGACTGTCCCATAGACTGCCAAGTAAATACGACTTTCATACCTTTTATGGACCTTAACACTGTTATTTACTTGTCACAGGCCTCCCGGTTTTCATCCAAAATATCTTAAATTGTGTTCCGAAGACAAACAAAGCTTTTATGGGTTTGGAACGACATGGGGGTAAGTGATTAATGACAAAATTTCCATTTTGGGGTGGAGTATCCCTTTAATTTCTTTTTGTACATTTAAGTCAACTTCAGGTTGTTCTAATAACCAAGGTGCTATTGGAGGAGTTACATTTACAGATGCAAATTTATTTGATTCTATTCCAGTTTCATTGATCAGTTTCTTTATTTTCCATGCAAATCCTTTACTGTTTCCCAACTTTCATTACGTACTTCTCTTACAGGATGATCCTCTCTTTTGCGCTGAAGATGAATCCAATAGTCCATGGCTAGTTTTTCTCTTCTTATAGAGAGATTTCTGAAAATTCCAACTGTATTGCTGCAATTGGTGTTGTCTTAACTGCTCCTAGAATCAATCTTAGTGCTTTAGCTTGCATGATATCTAGTTTCTTTAATAACATTGCAGATGCAGATTCATACACACTACATCCATAATCGAGAACTGATCTCATAAGTCCAGTATAAATACCCTTTAATGATTGCTTATCTGCACCCCAATCTTGTCCTGCAACCCCTTCCCTAGTTTATCATCAAACCACATTCCCAAATATTAAAATTTAGATACTTTTTCTAATATAGACCCATATTATTTAAGCTGCTTATTTTCTCTAGTTTTTCTCCTGGTAAATATCTGGTAATATGTTTTGGATAATGAAAATTTGAACCCCCATTCTAAAGACCACCTTTCTACTATCTCTATTGCTTCTTGAATTCTATTCAAATTAAAAGATAAATTTCTTCCTCTTTTCCACATTATTCCATCATCAGCATACAAAGCTGTATTAATTCCTGGAGGCACTTCTTCAAATACATCATTAATCATAATGTTAAATAATAAACGGCTTATCACACTCCCTTGAGGTGTCCCATTGTCCACACTCACTATCTGTGATAACTCATTTCCCACCCAAACCTGAATTGTTCTATCTAATAAAAAACTAGTTATAAATTCTTCCTTCAATTCCATTTTCCCCCCCAATTTTAGTAGTAAACCTTCTTTCCACATCATGTCATATGCCTTTTCAATATCAAAATAAACTGCTAATAAACCCTCTTTCATTATCATAGCTTTCTTGACATATGTCTCCAGCTTTATTAATGCATCCAATGTTGAATGACCTTGTCTTAAACCATATTGATAAGGTGCTAACCCTCCCTTACTCTCTAATACATGATTTGACAAATAATGACAAATAATAATGCAATAGCGCTTTGCTTTACTATTTAATTTTAATTAATCCTGTTGTGTGACAAGAGTAGAAATAATCCACATAGCATCAATTAATATGAAATTAGAAAAGATGCATTAATAACAATTTTACAATAATTATCAAAATGTTGTTTAAAATATTGCTAAATATAGTAAAGGGAGTACAATGTAAATAAAGAATCAATTTATTGATTTAATAATTCAAACATAAAACATTTATATAAATAAATCACTTTTTAAATGGACAAATTAACAGACATATTTAAAAATGTAGTTTAATAAAACAATAAATAAAAAAAAATAATGTATAAATAAATAGACACATTTAAAACTGTTTATTTAATTCAGGTTTTAAAATGTGGATTAATAAAACAATAAAAAGTACATTAATAAATATTTTATTACACATTTTAAATCGCTTTTAAAAAATGCATTTGGCAATAGCTATTTGCCAATTGCTTTTTTTGTCCTTTTGCCAAATGCTTTTCGTTATCCATTCGTTAATCGATTTAAAAAATGCCATTGGACAATACACTCGTGGGAGGAACCAATCAACTTTCGCCTCGAATTGATGAGCCAACCCCTCTCTCACTTGTTATTGTAACACGCACTGTCATTGAACAGTAAGAAAAGCTATATGTCATTACAGTGGGACTATGAAGACGGATTCAAGCAACGCAAAATGTCAGGGGAATCTGAACATATTTGGAGAGGGATAGTGGGTGATTTGTTAGCTTTAGCTGATTTCTAAGAAATAAATTCTCCTCTCGGTTATCGGGAGCGGGGGCAAAATGCAGCATCGTTATCCAGCAAGCACAGACTTTCTTCGCTGGCCAATTACATAATTTGATGTAATACTTTTTTTATTTTAAAAACTACATTTCAATAAAATAAACATATGTAACCACATAGTGTCCTGCATTAGCCAAAAATGATCACATGTAAATAAATGCCAATATTCTCTAAACACACCCTGTAAAGACAATGATGTGGTCAGGATGCGCCCCTTTAAATTTGATTGATTGTGCCCGCGCCCCCCCTTATCTCAACAAATCACGTGAATGCAGTCATGTCAAGAATTATTCTTTTCAGCGTGTAGCCTATGTGGCTTAAAGGAATTCTCTACCCCAAAATGAAAATTTTGTCATTAAAGGGCTACTCCACCGCAAAATGAAAATTTAGCCATTAATCACTTACCCCCATGTTGTACCAAACCCGTAAAAGCTTCGTTAGTCTTCAGAACACAATTTAAGATATTTTGGATGAAAACCGGTAGGCTTGAGACTGTCCCATAGATTGCCAAGTAAGTAACACTGTCAAGGTCCAGGAAAGTGAAAGTGAAAGTGATGAAAGTATGAAAAGCATCATCAGAATAGTCCATCTGCCATCAGTGATTCAACCGTAATGTTATGAAGTGATGAGAATACTTTTTGTACACCAAGAAAACAAAAATAACTACTTTATTCAACAATTCCTCTCCTCTATGTCTCTATGTAGTAGAGCTGCACAATTCTGGATAAATTGATCACAATTTATTTTTTTATTTTTTTATTTTTTTTGGTATCAAATAGAGATCATGATTCTCCTACAGATAACTAAACAAAAGAGCTTGTCTACTAGAGGTTCTGACAAAATGTTAATAGTTGCAGTCTATGTAATTTGTTACATTTTAATTATTTATTGCAAAATCTGCACCTCTTTTGTGGCTAATATTAATTTCATAATGATCCTTACTTCAGCAAGTGAAGTAGCAGAAGTTACAGAAAGTGAAAATGTGCAAATATTACTTTAGGGTGAACTAAACATGCAAGACTAGTCTTGACTCTTACATGTCACTGTTTATAACACAGGCCGTTCATCCTTTGCTGGGCCGCTTTAAAAAATGGGGGCATAAATTAAGAGTATGCCCACTTAAATTAAGAGTAGGCACCACTACACCACTGCTCACAGTACAAAATGGTACAAAAAGTTCAATAATTTGTTGGTTTTCAAACCTCTCCATGAAGTACCCCCAGCACTGCACATTTTGTATGTTTCCCTATATCTGACGCACCCACTTTAGGTCTTGCAGTCTCCACTAATGAGCTGATGAGTTGAATCTGGTGTGATAGATGAGGGAGACATACAAAATGTGCAGGGCTAGGGGTACTCCAGGACAGGTTTGAGAACCTCTGCTATAATTCATTCAAATTAATGTTTGCACTGCAGGGCTATAGTAAAAACATTAGTAATACCAGCTTTACAGTGTGTTATATTTAAATTACTCTATCTAAATGTTAAAAGCAATTTTATTTAAAACACATCAGACGTTTTTACCCAGCACATCATCGGAGGTGACCTTCCCTCCCTTCTGTAAATTTGAATATAGAGTTGTGTGAGGACTTCTCTCCCGTCCGCCAGGACATCTACACCCAGAGGTGTGTGAGTATTCTCACTGCTACCATCAGGCAGACGGTACTGCAGCATCAGAACCCGAACCAGCAGAACACGAGACGGCCACTTCACGCAGGCCATCAGACTACTGAATTCCAGGTAGCAAAATGATAATCACCCACCTACCCCTACCCCTCACACTGGATTCCATCTACACACCAGCACACTGACTCTGACAGCACTGTAGCATGTCTTGCACTGCATAGCATAGAACACATGCAGCTCCATCTTCTCTTCTGCACTAACAAACTACTGCACTGAACTTCACAGTAAAACACTACAGTATACATCACTGTAAGTCATATATAAAAGCTATACATTTATAAGTCTCTTGAGTACACTGTGTACTATGTGTATATTATGGAAATGTGTATATTGTTTATTGTGTACAATTGTCTATTGTATATTGTGAAAAAAAATGTATATTGTGTAAAATGTGTATATTGTTATTTATGTACTGTATACTGCTATTTTTTTCATATATTGTTGCTTGTACTGCCCTGGCACAGAGTCTTGTAGCCTACCCAAAGAATTTCACCATCGTTACAATTGTGTACACGATGTGTGACTATAAAGAGATTTTGATTTTTTTTCAAATTATTTTTATTTATTTTTATTTTATTTTTTTAACCCAGTTGGTGAAATTTGTCATTCGGTCCCTTACCCATCAAGCACTGTGATAGGGCTTCAAAGCTTTCTCTTGTTTAAATTTACTGATACAATACACGAAGGCGGTTTTGAAATATTTTTTTCATGTCGAATTGTCAATATAAAGTGGTTGCATACTACGATGGTGATTAAGTGCCACATAAAAATAACAAATTCTAAGATTACGAGAACAAAGTCGAAATTGAATATATGTTTTTGAAAGAAGTTTCTTCTGCTCATCAAGCCTGCATTTATTTGATCAAAAATACAGAAAAAAATGTAAAATTGTGATATATTATTACAATTTAAAATAATTGTTTTAAATTTATTATACTTTAAATTATCATTTATTTCTGTGATGCCAAAGCTGAATTTTTTAGGATCATTATCACATGATACTTTAGAAATCATTCTATATATTGTGATTCATTTATCAAAGTTGGAAACAGTTCTGCTGTTTAATATTTTTTTCAGAACATGTGATACTTTTTTAGGATACTTTCATAATAAAAAAGTAAAAAAAAAAAAAGAACTATGTTTTAAAAATATAAATATTTTGTTTTTATAACAATAGTACATACTGGTCAGTAATAGACTGGGTAATAACAGTAATTGGGGGTCATAATTTGGGGAGTATTTTTTTTCTTTCTTTTTCTTAAATAAAATCAATACTGTTTCCAACACTCATAATAAATCAGAATATTAGAATGATTTCTAAATGATCATGTGCATAGACTGGATGGTTACATGTGACATGAAGGCTGGAGTAATGATGCTGAAAATTCGCTTGGCATCACAGGAAGAAATTATTTTTAAAAGTAGTAATCAAATAGAAGAAAAACTTTTATTTTAAGTTGTAATAATATTTTACAAGATTATATATATTATTTAGTTGATTTAATATATCCAATATTACTTGTGATGTATTCTTGATTGATCAAATAAATGCAGGCTTGATGAGCAGAAGAAACTCTCTTTCAAAAACATTTAAAATAGGTTAATGTTTCCAAACTTTTGGTCTGTACTGAATAATTATATATTTTATATATATATATATATATATATACAAACCCGATTCCAAAAAAAGTTGGGACACTGATCAAAAAAATTGTGGACACTGTAAAAAGGAGTGATGATGCGGAATAATTTTACAACTCTCATAAACGTTATTTTATTCACAATAGAATATTATTTTAATTTTACAATCGTAAACTTATATATTCACAACAATATGATAAAAGTGAAACATTAAAAAAGTGAAACATTTTGAAAGTCATGCCAAATATTGGCTCATTTGGATTTCATGGAGCTACACATTCCACAAAAAGTTGGGACCAGGTAGCAATAAGAGGCCGGAAAAGTTAAATGTACATATAAGGACAAGCTGGCTGGGGACCACACTTTGCAACTTATTAGGTCAATTTACAACATGATTGGGAAAAAGAGCCACTCTCAGAGTGGAGTGGTCTCTCAGAAAGTCAACCTGATGGGCAGAGGATGGAGAGGCAATTCCCCTAATGCTGCGGCGAAAAAATAGTGGAGCAATACCAGAAAGGAGTTTCTCAGAGAAAAACTGTTTGAAGTTATATCATCCAAAGGTATAACATCCATAATATCATCCAAAGATTCAGAGAATTTGGAACAATCGCTGTGCATAAGGGTCAAGGCCGGAAAACCATACTGGATGCCCGTGATCTTCGGGCCCTTAGACGGCACTGCATCACATACAGGAATGCTACTGTAATGGAAATCACAACATGGGCTCAGGAATACTTCCAGAAAACATTGTTGGTGAACACAATCCACCGTGCCATTCGCCGTTGCCGGCTAAAACTCTATAGGTCAAAAAATAAGCCATATCTAAACATGAAGCGCAGGCATTTTCTCTGGGCCAAGGCTCATTTAAAATAGACTGTGGCAAAGTGGAAAACTGTTCTATGGTCAGACGAATCAAAATTTGAAGTTCTTTTTGGAAAAACTGGAACGCCATGTCATCCGGACTAAAGAGAGACCAAGGACAACCCAAGTTGTTATCAGCGCTCAGTTCAGAAGCCTGCATCTCTGATGGTATGGGGTTGCATGAGTGCATGTGGCATGGGCAGCTTACACATCTGGAAAGGCACCATCAATGCTGAAAGGTATATCCAAGTACTAGAACAACATATGCTCCCATACAGACGTCTTTCAGGGAAGACCTTGAATTTTCCAACATGACAATGCCAGACCACATACTGCATCAATTACAACATCATGGCTGCATAGAAGAAGGATCCGGGTACTGAAATGGCCAGCCTGCAGTCCAGTTCTTTCACCCATGAAAACATTTGGCGCATCATAAAGAGGAAGATGTGACAAAGAAAAACCTAAGGACAGTTGATCAACTAGAAACCCTGTATTAGACAAGAATGGGACAACATTCCTATTCCTAATTTGAGCAACTTGTCTCCTCAGTCCCCAGACGTTTTGCAGACTGTTATAAAAAGAAGAGGGGATGCCACACAGTGGTAAACATGGCCTTGTCCCAACTTTTTTGAGATGTGTTGATGCCATGAAATTTAAAATCAACTTAATTTTCCCTTAAAATGATACATTTTCTCAGTTTAAACATTTGTCATCTATGTTGTATTCTGAATAAAATAATGAAAATTGAAACTTCCACATCATTGCATTGTTTTTATTCACAATCAGTGGTCCCAACTTTTTTGGAATTGGGTTTGTGTGTGTGTGTGTGTGTGTGTGTGTGTGTGTGTGTGTGTGTGTGTGTATATATATATAAATCATTTGCCTCAAAGTTAATCATATTTTTCACATTAGAGTTCACACAGAGTAAAATTTATTCTAAAGAACATTAATTATTATTTTTATTTTTACTTTTTGTTTGTACTTATAGAGATAACTCATGGAAATTTTGCCATGCTAAGTGGAAGACTTCTGCCAAGATTTCACCTGGTAGAAAAACAAATACGATTAAAATTAATGTCACGAGTCCCACTATGGCCACAAGATGGAAGCAGAGGATCATTTATTGTCTCATTTGCCATTTCCACTCTGTACAATAGTTATTTTCACTTTTTGCTACTGGATTTATATTTAGACATTATAAAATCACTATTATAGCATTTACAAATCTCTTTTATTTTATTTTATTTCATTATTTTTTTTTAGTCAAAGTTCAGCATTGTTTTGGATCAACTCATTGGATCTACTCGAATCACACAGATGGCCTATGAATTCAGAACGACAATTTTCAGCGAAAGGTGGCCAGTTTGTATCCTTGTTTACAATCTTCTCAGTTTCTCTCAAATGTAAATCAAATGCAATAGAGATACTCAGAAATGATGTGATATTAATCATTTTGCCATCTTAGGCAGTGGCGGTGCCAGGATGTTTTTATAGGGGTGGCCAGGAAGGGGCCAACAACCAGTCTGGGATGGCACAGAGATCTTCATTATTTCTATATAGAAATGGACAAACTATAAAGTACTGGAAAGTTTTAGGACCTAAAACACAACTGAATACAATAAATTACTTAATAGCAATTGAGATAGTTTTTACATTTGAGATAAAATTACATCAAGTAATACGGAGTGAATGGTGTAGCAACTCATAATCTAATAACTGCACATAATGTAAAAACTGCTCATAACGTAATAAGTATTACATTATTATTGTAAAAAAAGTTCATAATGTATTAATTTTCTCAAAATGGAATAAAATCTTGAGCTCATAATGTAATAATAATTTTTAAATGTAATAAAAAATTTTCACGTAATGTAATAAGTTATTGTATGAGAAATGTATTACATTATGAACACATTGTGGCAACTTATAATGTAATAGTTCATTCTAGGAAGGTAATACCAGCACATAATTTAAAACAATTATTATTATGTTTACAATATCATAATTATATTTCAATATAATACATTTGTGCACAAAACAATCAAATTTTTATTAAAAGAAAATTAAGCTTATTAACCTACATTGTGAACTTGATATATTTAAAGATCAGTCAGAGCAAGTTTCTTTCAGCTGAAACAGCTCAGACTTAGATTTAGTCTGGCATTAGGCTTAAGCCTTGTCTGTGAAACCGGGGGATAGTCAGTTAAATGGTTGTTATAAAAACTTGTTTATGTTCTACACAAATGTATAGGCCTAATGTATTTAGAACTCTGGCAATATGATTAGACAGTTTTATCTTCCTGAAGTAAATGTCACATAACTGACACATTCTTCACAGGCTGTTATACTGATAATTTCCCTGGTTAAAACTGCTTATAGGCACATAAATCATGCGTGAGACAGTTTTATTGTACAGTTTAGGTTTTTTCAACATATCCTCGGATTTACAAATGTTATAACTTGTATTAAAGTGAAGAATTGTTCTGTGGTGATGTTTCCTGGGGTAGATTAGGCTTTGTATACTTTTATTTTTTTGTTTTTGGTTTGTTTTATTTTTTTCTTTCAAATTATATCTATCCCAGACTACA